>NC_090442.1:822049772-822363772 GCF_031143425.1 Pleurodeles waltl | reverse complement strand
TATATATATATATATATATATATATATGTTTAATATTTACTCCATGAGATTTCCAATGAGTGTCCCCCTTTATGACTTGGGGATCGGGGTGTGATTATCCTGGGCCCTTACATATCTGTTTAACTTTTAGTTCTGTAGTAGGGAAACGGCAAAACTCCAAATACCAAGTTTTCCCACTCTTGTATCAATGAAAACAATGCCTCACATGTGTCTGTGGGCCAATGGAAACTGATAGGAGTTCACTTTGGCTCCATCAACAAAATACTTACTCTGAAAACCGAATCCAGTAGTGGCTGTCAGAGGAGTGGCTGTCAGAGGAAGGACGTTACACCAGCTGGCTTATTTAGGGTGGACTGTGTATTGTCTGCTTTTTTCCTGTCCTGGAAAAACCTCTAGTGTAGGACAGAATGAAGAATATAATGAGGCTTAAACAATGGGAATAAACTCCTATGGTTTGTGGGTCAGTATTTTTTTCTTTAAAAAAAATAAACTTCTGCTTTGGGAGTTTGTATTTAAAAAACTAAAAAGAAGTTAAAAGTTTGGTAAACAGTTGCTATGGCGGTGGTGCCCATTAATGTCCTCTGCCGCCCTTATGGACTGTATTCCACCCTCCAAACTATAAAGCAGGCCCTAAGAAGGTAAGCACACACAGCATGAATAAAGGTACTTAGGGATGACAATACAGCATAGGCCCATTACCCTTAAGGCTCACCTTATGTCCAAGTGGGAAATGCTGGTACTGAACATAGGAAGCACCTGGAGACCTTCCTCGCACTTGTGAGAACAACGAGATGCTGAAGGAGGGACTGTGACTTTGTAATGAGGCAGGCAGTACTCAGACTGACATTGGTGCAGGAGTTGATTTCACAGTAAGCATACATAAGAAACAAAGAACACAAAAGACATGAAGGAGAAAGAAACAAAGGGGCAAGGATCAAAAAAGGATCTAAGAACTAAACGAAGAAGGTCAATGCAACTAAGAAGTTACAAAGTAATTTATTCATGTATCTCATCTACATCCACCGCTGTCTGGTCTGGCCTCCCAGTATCAGATTACAGTTGTTTCCTGTATCTCATTGCTGTTCTTGTTTCTTGCCTGATTCCACACTTTTTGCCTGCTTCTTTCCCTTGTCGAGTCATCAACAGAAATTTGGCAAACCTTTAGCATGTTCAATTTTCTGTTGCTATGTCATGTTTATACAGATACCTCATGGGGAGCAAATTTAAATGAAGGGTAAACAATTATTTGATTTCCTAATATTGATAGTGCCTTATCACAGCTCTGTACGAAATTCGACAGGCAAAAGTGTTCGTCTGCTTTTACCTTTCCTGTCTAATTAATCTGTACCAGACTTCACAGGTTGTTAAATAAGTAAGCTCAGTGCAAAATCTAAAATTTCTGAAAGATTTGATCAGACGGGCAACGTTAAAAGGTGTTAAAATGTTTGATTTACTAATATCTTTGGTGCTTTTCCACACATCTGTGCTATATCTCACATCTGTATGAAATTTGATCAGTGATGACTCGCAGATATGTATGAATTGTGACAATATATGCAGATTACTCTTAATATTTTGAGTTTCATACAAATCTGTTAAGGGGTCAACACTTAACGAGATGATTAAACAAGCCATGTGTCCATATTAATTCCCACTGGAATCTTTGCTCTATGCTGCCAACAGCCTTCCAAATTTCATGAAAATGCATTAAAAAGCACCAATGTAATAGTTTTTTGCCTCCTCTATTTTGACTGCCCATCCCTATCACGGATCTGCACAAAGTTTACCGTACCAACATAAACGTAAGCATGCTGGATGTCTACCAAGTTTCATGTAGATTCATCAAATGATGCCACAGTTATTAACAACTTAATACTTTATTATTGATACTTTATTGAATCCCCGTTTAACTGTGTCCATCTTGGCAAATCTGCACAAGTTTTAAAACACAAAAGGTAAGCTTGACATGTGGACCATGTACCAAATGCTAAGTCTTAGGCAAATAAAAAATAATTTTGAACTGTCTCAATCTCATTTGTTTCAAGGACAGTTTGACTCAATTTGAGGGCTACAAAAATAACTTTTCCGTACCATAATTTCTTTAAAGCTACTGAAGCAATTTACCCCACACCAAAGGCACTTCTTTGAGTAAAATTATGCTTCCATGTTCAGATTGGCGGTTGTTTTTCTGTAGCTCTGTCAAAATGGGCTAAATCACTTTTTTGACCCTAACCCCTTTTTTTTGCTCACAGCGTGCATGAACTTGCTGTGCTGACTTTAAATGTATTTTTTCTGAATGTTTAGTGCAGATATGTTGGATAGCGCCAATGTAATAATGAAAAGATGGGAACTCTGCACTAAGTATAACTTCCGAGCTGATATAGTCATGTCTATACTATAAATGCATTTCAGGGAATTCTAGGTTTTGACGTGGATTTACCGCAGTTGTATGAGCACCATTATTTCATATGTACCCATTAAAGCATGGGATATATTCACATGTCCCTGAAAATACCCCAAAGAGCTTCCCAGTACTTTGTGACAGTCCATTATAATCAACTCAAATATTATAATTCGAATCAGTGGCCATTATTAGTTGCATCTTGCAAACATAGGATTTTGAATTCTCCCATAGCTCCAGACATATTTTTCAAGAAAGAAATGAGTGTTTCTCTCTCATATTTCACTTACACTTTTAATTTAAAAAAAAGTCCCTTTCCAGAACGACTGAGAATAAGTATGCAACATCTATCTATCTATCTATCTATCTATCTATCTATCTATCTATCTATCTATCTATCTATCTATCTATCTATCTATCTATCTATCTATCTGTTGGATCTGGCCCTTATTGCTGGGTCATCCATAAACTGTTTGCCTCCCTCCTCCTATTTTTTCTGACCAGTTTTTGTTGGCATTAGGACTCTGGGCACTTTACCACTGCTAACCAGTGCTAAAGTGCACATGCTCTCCGTGTAAATTGTATTGATAACAGACTTTTTTCATGATTGGTGTATTTGATTTCCTAGTAAGCCCCTAGTAAAGTGCACTAGAGGTGCCTAGGGCCTGTAAATCAACTGCTACTAGTGGGCCTGCAGCACTGATTGTGCCACCCACATAAGTAGCTAGATAAACATGGCTCAGACTTGCCACAGCAGTGTCTGTGAGTGATGTTGTAGGCCCTAGGTAGCCAGCAAGACAGGCCTGTGCATGGAAATTTTCGATGCACCACCTGCAACATGGCTGAAAAACGATGCGCCACATGCTTCACAGAAAAGGTCGATGCTCCACCTGCATCGTGACTGGGAGATCGACGCATCACGTCAAAGTCATTGTGAACCTGTGTGAATCTGAGGGGCCCCATCTGGAAATCGACGCAACGCTCTCTTGCGAGGGAGAAAAACGACACATCGCCGACCCAACCAGAGAAGAAAACAACGCATGGCCTCACTTGTGAGTAAGGAATCGAATAGGGAATCAAAGCATCGCTGATTTTTCCGAAACACGCTTGCGCATCTTTATTTCTTTTACACAAGCCAGGTACTTTGTGTAAAATCAACGTTTCCATTGTTTTCTACAGAACAAGTCTCTTATCCTTTTGAAACTTCACATCTTGACCTGTGTATGTTGGATTTTTGTCCCTTTGGTCTTGTTTGATTTAGATAAATATTAACTATTTTTCTAAACTGGTGTGGTGTCCATTTTGTCGCGTTTTGCTGAATTACTGTGTGTGTTGGTACAAATACTGTACACATTTCTTCTGGGTTAAGCCTTTCTGCTCGTGCCAGGCTACCAGGGGGGTGAGTGGGGGTTAATCAGGTGTGTATCTCCTTTGCCCTGACTACAGTGAGGGGCCTTGCTTGGACAGGGTGATAACCTGATTGCCAACCAAAGACCCCATTTCTAACTCTCGCTACCTATCTTTCTGTCTATCTATCTATCTATCTATCTATCTATCTATCTATCTATCTATCTATCTATCTATCTATCTATCTATCACATGAAAAATGGAGGTGTAGTTCTGTGGGAGTGAGACATATATACGAAACACAAATTAAAATTCTTTCAAACATCTTCTTTTTGTTACATTCTCATTAATATATGCTCCTAGACTCAGTATAGATGTTAGCAGAGTTCAATCCTGTCCAACTCATTCCTCTACCCAAACATGCATTTCAACATAGTTAATGGGAAAGGAGTCCACCTGATCCACCAATTACATACAAAGGTTCTAGTCAGTTGTGTGAGTCATCCAACAGGTGCTGAGTAAACATGAGGGGTAAAGTGGTAAAAGGACCAGGCCTTGAGGTTCAAATGCATTGTGTTTCCATGCCAATGTCTGGTCCTGCAGAAAGAGGCACGAGGAAAAGGAGAGAGGAAAAAACAGAGACATTGATCCCTCATTATGCAGGGCTTTCAAGTTTTTAATATGCTTGTAGGAGATATTTCCTTATTTGTAGAGCACGCATGAGTGGCATTACCGTGTCTGATGTGTGATATCTTGAGTGACCCATAAGCAAAAGAACTGCTATTAATTCCTAGAAAAGAAACTGCTAACAGCCTTACTATACTCTCCTCTGAGTTATGCCAAATGGTAGAAGGAATATCCAAGTAGCATTAATGACCGGAGGAAGAATTGTTCTAGCAGTAATCAGGCATAGTGCAGCTTCTGTATGCCAGGACATTACTGTCATCCTTTGGTCTGACCCTTGCCAGCACGGCACACTGTCAGCATTGTTTTTTACCTGCTGTGCCCCTCACACAGGGTACTCTGTCATCCTTTTCTTATACTCTCAGTGGTGTAAAATAATGCCCCTCACCCTCAAGGATGTGAAGAGGGGTACCATCTCCCCATATTTCACAAATATTCATTTGACTTAGGTTGAATGGGGGCTCATTGAAGAGTTGAAGGTCTGGTAAAGAGTGGGGGGCCCTACATGTGCTGAAGAAGTATGTGTTATATCTCTGTGTGTCCGGCAGTAATTACTCCCTTCTGACAAAGCTCAAGAAGCATTTCTTCATGTGTTCCAGGCCTCTGCTCACTCCATTTTCATCATACATACCCCTGCAGTACTGCTTCCATTCAGTGTAATGCTGCAGCACTCTCCCTCAAGGTTTCTGCAGTGCACACATCCTTCTATGTTCTTGCAGGGCATCCATTACACTGGGATCATTCAGCACTTTCCTCATTCAAGAAACTCGTAGCAGTTCTTTATCTCTCATTTCAGCAGGGGCAGCTCCTTTGCAATGGCGAAGGGGCGTCCCTCCACTCGCTAAGAGTCAGCAGCTATAAAATATATTTCATTTTATTTTTCATCTGCTTGCTCAGCTGAGCCAGTGTGTGAAGGGAGGGGCAGGGCTGGTCTAATGGAAGGGGGAGAGAGGAGGAGGAGTGGAGTTTGTGCACTAAGTATGCAGGTCAGTTTGACCGGGCATCTTAGGCCGGCCAAACTGACTTATGCACTTAGGTTTCTCGAAACTGGCTGTGTTGCACAGCCAGGTTGGAGAAACTTCACATACTCCAGTGCACTGTCTGGACAGCAGACCAAGCCACTCAGAACAATCCTGACACTGCTCTTGTTAAAGCAGAAATCTCAGCTATATTTTAGCCACAGCAGACTAGATAGTGGATTTCATACTGTAGGTTGATGGACCGAACCAAATCCACTTTAAAGAAAACATTAGAGAGAATACAGCATACATCATATCAAAACACCATGATCAATTCAACCATCAATAACTACACCAGTTTATTAACAAGTTATAATGTTAATTTCCCTATATTAACAATACTAAAGTCACGTAAATAATTCTCAAACTCAAATGATACATATAAAGAAACAAAAAAGGCTGATTGAATCGACGAATGTACTTATGCTTAATCAATGCAACTAGAATCAAAAGTCAATAGAGAATACACAAAGCCATAGCAATAGAATCTGAACAAGAGAAATTGAAGACATTGAATCAACAAATGAAAAGAGTCATTGACCATTCAATGAGTACGAGAGTAACACCTCACTAACCACTATTTAGTATTAACATGTTGGACGTCATGTAAAAGATTTAGTAACACAAATTTAGAAAATCATTTAGCTATGGAGCTATCAAAAGAAGCAGCAGTATTACACATTAGCAGTTAGTACCTGAAAACAAAAGACAAACACAGTATGCAATATGCAGTTCTATATATTACCTATCCTTAACATAGTCCGCAATCAGACAATAGCTTCATTAGGGGGACAGCAAAATCAGCAACAGAACAGGAACAAGGTAGTGGGGGATGGGTTAGAGTTTGGACTATAAGATTACTAAACCATCAGAGTATTTGTCCAGTATTGAACAGACATAAACCCTCATCATGACTTTGGCGGTGAATCCCGCTTACCGCCACGATGACGGCCACCAACTTACTGCCGTGGTGACAGATATCAGTTCACCATATTATGACACACACACACCAATCTGACAGAATTCAGACACATACACAAATCTGCCAGACCAAAGGTCAGTGCAAAAGTGGTGGTCCCAAAACCCATACCTTTATGCCAACAAAACAACACCCACCATGGTGGACTTTCAATGGAGGTAAACAATTGGCGGTAGATACCGTTGCGCTCAGAATTAACTCCCACATACAAAAAACCAATACATTGGCCAATTCTAAAAACACACACCTGACACCCATACACACTCCACACCCACACCACTATAAAACACACACCCACAGTACCCACAACACCTTACAAACATCAGTTGCCACCAGGAGACTGAGAAGAAGAGCACAGAGACAACTAGACACACACACCACTTACACCCATACACCCTCACGCACTCCACATCACGCACCCCACCACATTACCCAACACACCCTCACCAACACACATCACACACCACCCATGGCACCACAAAGGCACCCCTGTTTCACTGAGGAGGAGTTAAGGGTCATGGTGGAGGAAATTGTCAAGGTAGAGCCACAGCTGTTCGGAGCACAGGTACAGCAGATGTCCATTGCAAGGAAGATGGAGCTATGGCAGAGAATCATGGACAGGGTCAACGCTATGGGACAGCATGTAGGAAGGTAGCCTCTTTCTAGCCTTGTTACCCCCACTTTTGGCCTGTTTGTGAATATATGTCAGGGTGTTTTTACTGTTTCACTGGGATCCTGCTAGCCCGGACCTCGGTGCTCATAGTGGAAAACTTATGTTGTCAGTGTGTTTGATATGTGTCACTGGGATCCTGCTAGCCAGGACCCTAGTGCTCATAGGTTTGTGGCCTATATGTGTTCCCTGTGTGGTGCCTAACTGTATCACTGAGGTTCTGCTAACCAGAACCTCAGTGTTTATGCTCTCTCTGCTTTTAAAATTGTCACTGCAGGCTAGTGACTATTTTCACTAATTCTGATTGGCACACTGGAACACCCTTGTAATTCCCTAGTATTTAGTACCTAGGTACCCAGGATATTGGGGTTCCAGGAGATTCCTATGGGCTGCAGCATTTCTTTTGCCACCCAAAGGGAGCTCAGACCATTCTTACACATTCTTCCACGTTATTTCACAGCCATTTCACACTGCACTTAAGTAACTTATAAGTCACCTATATGTCTAACCCTCACTTGGTAAAGGTTAGGTGCAAAGTTACTAAGTGTGACGGCACCCTGGCACTAGCCAAGATGCCCTCACATTGTTCAGGGAAATTTCCCCGGACTTTGTGAGTGCTGGGACACCATTACACGTGTGAACTACATATAGGTCAATACCAATGTGTAGCTTCACAATGGTAACTCTGAACATGGCCATGTAACATGTCTAAGATCATGGAATTGTCCCCCCAAGCCAAATCTGGTATTGGGGTACCAATCCCATGCAACCCCGGGGCTACAGCATGGACCCCGGGTACTGCCAAACTAGCTCTCTGAGGTTTTCTCTGCAGCTACTGCTGCTGCCAACCCTGAGACAGGTTTCTGCCCTCCTGGGGTCTGGCCAGCACAGTCCAAGGAAGGCAGAACAAAGGATTTCCTCTGAGAGAGGGTGTAACACCTTCTCCCTTTGGAAATAGGTGTTAAGAGCTGGGGAGGAGTAGCCTCCTCCAGCCTCTGGAAATGCTTTGAAGGGCACAGATGGTGCTCTCCTTGCATAAGCCAGTCTACACTGGTTCAGGGAGCCCCCAGCCCCTGCTCTGGTGTGAAACTGGACAAAGGAAAGGGGAGTGACCACTCCCCTGTCCATCACCACCCCATGGGTGGTTCCGAGAGCTCCTCCAGTGTGTCCCAGACCTCTGCCATCTTGAATGCAGAGGTGAGAGGGCACAGTGGAGGCCTCTGAGTGGCCAGTGCCAGCAGGTGATGTCAGAGACCCCTCCTGATAGGCTCTTACCTGGTTAGGTAGCCAATCCTCCTCTGAGGGCTATTTGGGGTCTCGCCTGTGGGTTTCTCTTCAGATAACAAATGCAAGAGCTCACCAGAATTCCTCTGCATCTCCTTCTTTGACTTCTCCCAAGGATCGACTGCTGACTGCTCCAGGACGCCTGCAAAACCGCAACAAAGTACCAAGAAGACTGCCAGCAACATTGTAGCGCCTAATCCTGCTGGCTTTCTCGATTGTTTCCTGGTGTTGCATGCTCTGAGGGCTGTCTGCCTTCACCCTGCACTGGAAGCCAAGAAGAAATCTCCAGTGGGTCGACTGAATTTTCCCCCTGCTAACGCAGGCACCAAACTTCTGCATCACCGGTCCTCTGGGTCTCCTCTCATCTTGACGAGCGTGGTCCCTGGAACACAGGAGCTGGTTCCAAGTGACCCTGACAGTCCAGTGGTCCTTCTGTCCAAATTTGGTGGAGGTAAGTCCTTGCACTCCCACGCCAGACAGTAATCCTCTGTACTGCGTGATCTGCAGCTGCTAGGGCTTCTGTGCACTTTTGCAAGGATTCCTTTGTGGACAGCGCAGCCCAGGTCCCCAGCACTCCATCCTGTATTGCTCAAGTCACTGAGTTGACCACCGGCTTCGTGGGACCCTCTTTTGTTGTGTTGAGGCAACTGCCATGCTCAGATTTCTTGAATGCATGTTCAAGTGCTTCTCTGGGTGCTACCTGCTTCTGCATGGGCTCTTTCTGTTGCTGAGTGCCCCCTCTGTCTCCTCGTCCAAGGGGTGACCTCCTGGTTTTTCCTGGGTTTGGGCAGCACCAATTATCTTCAACCGTGACTCTTGCAGCTAGCAAGGCTTGTTTGCGGTCTTTCTGCGTGGAAGCAGCTCTGCGTCCTCCAACACGCCGTGGGACATCTTCTGACCAAAGGAGAAGTTCCTGGCACCTTCCGTTGTTGCAGAATCTTTGGCTTCTTCCACCCGGAGGCAGCCCTTTTGCACCTTCATCGGGGTTTAGTGGGCTCCTGCCCCCCCCGGACACTTAAGTGAATCTTCAACTTGGTCCCCTTCCTTTGCAGGTCCTCAGGTCCAGGAATCCATCTTCAGTGCTTTGCAGTCAGTTGTTGTCTTTGCAGAATCTCCTATCTCGACTTTACTGTCTTCTGGGGTAGTAGGGTAACTTTACTCCTACTTTTCACGGTCTTGGGGTCTTGGACACCCTTAGTGTTTTCTTACACTCCCAGTGACCCTCTACACACTACACTAGGCCTGGGGTCCATTCGTGGTTCGCATTCCACTTTTGGAGTATATGGTTTGTGTTGCCCCTAGGCCTATTGTGTCCTATTGCATACTATTGTATTCTACAGTATTTGCACTACTTTTCTAACTGTTTACTTACCTGATTTTGGTTTGTGTGTATATTTTGTGTATTTTACTTACCTCCTAAGGGAGTATATCCTCTGAGATACTTTTGGCATATTGTCACTAAAATAAAGTACCTTTATTTTTAGTAACTCTGAGTATTGTGTTTTTTATGATATAGTGCTATCTGATACAAGTTGTATAGTAGGAGCTTTGCATGTCTCCTAGTTCAGCCTAAGCTGCTCTGCTATAGCTACCTCTATCAGCCTAAGCTGCTAGAACACTACTAATCTACTAATAAGGGATGACTGGACCTGGCACAAGGTGTAAGTACCAACAGGTACCCACTATAAGCCAGGCCAGCCTCCTAAACAGCACCTAAGAACAAGGGACAACATCAGGAAGAGGTGGAACGACCTACGGGGGAAGGTACGTTCCATAGCAGCAATACACCAGCATGCCATACAGAGGACTGTGGTGAACCCTCACATCCTCCACCACAGCTCACAGCATGGAAGGAATAGGTACTGGCAATACTGCAGCCAGAGGAACTCGCTGGAGTAGCCGGAGGACTGGAACCTGGTAAGTCAATATTTACTACCTATCACCCCCCAATACCTGCATGCCATCTCTCACCCATACCCTCACTCCCATCACTCCACTCCATCCCACACACTGTACCCACACATCTCACTAAACCCAACACCAAGTCCTGCATGCCAAACCAATGCATGGACACCCCTCCCAGCCCTGCATGGACACCCATCACTAAAGCATGCACAGCATAGGGAAACTAACAATCCCACTATACATCACCATATACAAGCAAAAGCTGGCAGGGTAACGCCAACCATAGAGAGGAAGCTAGGGAAGTACAAATGTTGTACACTTGAAACATAATACATAACTTACATCCCCACAGGTACCCCAACCAATGTCAGTGGAGAGGATGTGTCACCACTATCCAGTTACCAAACAGAAGAGGACCCCAGTGATGACAGTAACTCTGGACTTCAGGATCTGGAGGACCGACCTGACCCATCAGGGACCACTGGACAGTCGGTCACCCAAGCCCATTCACAGACCACCACTGAGCCTCCTCCGTCAGGAACCAACACCACAGCACCCACCCAGCATCCCCACACCCCTGTCCCCAGAGCACGTCAATCAGCAGTGTGCCTATCTGTACAGGGATCCCAGGCCACACCTCATACCCAAGACAATCAGAGCCCTGGAGTCAGTGGCTGTTGGCACACCGTTCAGGGCACAGATGCACATGCCAACAGGGATGACTGCTGTGCACCAGGGGCAGGACAGGACCAGGAACCGACTCTCCAGGAGGCACTCTCCGAGTTCCTGGGAGCCTATCAACGTTCCCAGGACACAATGAGCCAGATCTGTGACAACGTGCAGGAGAACAGGTGGCAGCAGGATAGACAGTATCAGGGGATCAGCGAGGACTTGCAGGACATTAACAACACCCTGATCTTCATAGCAGGGGTGCTGGCAGACATGGCCAACATCATGAGGGAGGCAACAGCACACCAGCAGGCCCCTACCACTAGCAAGTCAACTGAACAGCCCTCCACTTCCGCTGCCTCTAGTGGCCAGGAGGTCCCGCCACAGGACACCCAGGCCACCAGCACCCCTCCCTCTGCACAAAAGTGAACCACCCCGCAAACGTTCCCTGTGACCCAGACAGAAGCCAAAGACAATTGCCAAGACCACCTCCAGGAAATGAGACTCTCCTGATTGTCCCCCTTGTGTCCCACACCGTCAACTTATCCACTTTGAACTCCCATTGCTCCCCTTCCTATGTCCCCATTGCACACTGCAACTGTGCCACAAACAGACTGGAATAATACCCTGGACTTTCCTCCATCATCACCCCATTCCATTGCACTTTCCCCTCAATATCTTAGTACTACAATAAACACCCTTGGGCAAACTTGACTACTAGTATTTCATGTATAGCAAATTTGTATTCATTGAAACAACTACATACATTGCAAATGAACTGTACATAGTGAGAACATAAAATGAATGACCTGTTGCTGGCTATTGTGATCACATTAGGACATTGTTGTCATATCAGCAACATCTGTAAAATTACAATCCATAGGTGATATTAAATAGAGGAAATAAGTGGGTAATGGCAGCATGCCAATGCCACACAGAATACAACAATATTCATAGAAATGTGACGTTTCACTGTCTCACCTGTGTGTCATAGGAAGTACTGACAGATCACTAATGTTCTGTTGTCCACAACCTCATCCTCGACCTTCTCATCCTCAATGTCCTCAGGGTCCACTGCTGCCACAGGGTCTCCATCTCCAGTCTCCTCCTCCTGCAGAAAAGGTACATGACGTCTGAGGGCCAGGTTGTGCAACATGCAGCATGCCACCACTATCTGGTAGACCTTCTTGGGTGAGTAGCACAGGGATCCACCTGTCAAATGGAGGCAAAGGAACCTGGCCTTCAGGAGGCCGAAGGTTCTCTCAATTATCCTTCTGGTCCGCCCATGTGCCTCATTATAATGTTCTTCTGCGCTTGTCCTGGCATTCCTCACAGGGGTCAGAAGCCATGATAGGTTTGGGTAACCAGAGTCACCTGCAAATATTGAGGGACAACATTTAGCCATACACTATCCTATTTGTCCAACAGCATAGGCATACACCAACATACACTGGGTGGGGACCAAGGCTCACCTATAAGCCACACTCTGTGTCTCTGTAGTTGGGCCATCACATTTGGGATGCCACTAATCCTCAGGACAAAGGCATCATGCACCAACCCAGGATACTTAGCATTGATGTGGGAGATGCACTGGTCCGCCAGGCACACCATCTGCACATTCATGGCGTGGAAACTCTTACGATTCCTGTACACCTGCTCATTCTGCCGGGGGGGCAAACACAATATGTGTACCGTCAATCGCTCCAATTATATTGGGGATATGTCCCATTGCATAAAATCCAGCCTTCACAGTGGCCAAGCCTTCCACCTAGGGGAAAGCAATGTAGCTGCACATGTGTTACACCAGGGCAGACAACACTCTTGCCAGCACAATTGAGGAACAATGTCTGTGACATTCCTGCTGCCAAGCTCAGTGTCACTTGGAAAGAACCAGTATCCAGAAAATGGAGCACTGATAGAACCTGCACAAGAGGGGGGATCCCAGTGGGATGACCAATAGCTGAGATCAGGTCAGGCTCCACAGCTCGGTGATTGCAGACCTGTCCAGTATATAGGTGAGCATTGTGTGCTTGTCCTCCAGTGTAGCTAAGTCAACCAGGGGTCTATCCACAGGGGTATGTCTCCATCTCCTATTCATCCATAGCGGTAGGTATCTAAGGGATACAAGAGTGAGTAGGCTGTCACAATTTGAACAATTTTACCACAACAGCAGTCCACATCGTGCAATCATGTTTTGGGACAGTGGAATTTAGAAGTATGTGCCTATTTATCATGTGACACAGCAATTATCGATAGGACTGTTGCCCTCCCCCCCAAATGGTGACCGCCTGTCCTGTGTGGAGGGACAGGTGGAAGTGAGGTAATTCTGCTGAAGTTGTGCGCTGTGGCAGTGGGCGCTTTTGAACTGCTGTGCAATTCCTCATTGGATAATATTGGGCCCTATGGCATACAGTTGTCAATGGGAATGTGCGCCAGCGGTGACAGTATACACTGCTGTGGACGTGACCGCCATTTTATTTCTCAATCATTACTTGTTTCCTGACGTTCCACAGGAGAAGACCTACACTGCATGTGCTGCTGTGACCTGTGTCTAGAACCTACCATGGGGCATGTGACTGGGGAAAGGGCCCCAGCCTTCACTTCTGAGAAATTGGAGCGACTGGTGGATGGGATCCTACCTCAGTACGGACTGCTGTATTGGCCTCCAGACCAACAGGTGAGTACACTGTGGGAACGATGCATGTGGCATGAATGCATGGAGATGTGTGTGAAGGCATTGTTTTAAGGTGGGTGGGGGGATTTTCTCTTGGCGGTGTACATGTTTTGAGCTGGCCTATGTGTGTTGCAACGGTGATGGGATCGGGTATGGTGGGCCATGTGTGATACAGGCTGGACTGTTCGTTTAATGGAGTTCTCCTGTATGTATTACCTCTGCAGGTGTCAACATAAGGACAGTGTGCACTCTACGGGCGACGTAAATGCAAAAACCCAGTCCTTATGCAGAGGCATATTTCATGCATTGTGTTTCTATGCAGTATGATAACCTTTTGCATCGCAGAACTTTCACCTTGAAAAGTCATTCATGCTGTTTGTAATTCATTGTTCATTTGCAAGGCTTGTTTGCAGGACTACAGGGTGTGGTCCTTTATTCTAAGACTTTCTAGAAGCCTTTCTTGCAGCATGGTTGGGTGTGACTCGTGAGCGAGGCTTGGCTCTATGTAAGGGAGCCAGCCCAGCTCCACGTGCTCAATATTCAGAGGTCCCGGTGCAGAGCAGCAGCATTTTCCAGAGCTCCTGTCCCAGGTGCCTAACCAACCATTTCCAGGCCTGCTCTTGCTTATTTAGTGATCTTCAGGCAGGGCGGTAAGGTGGAGGTTGGGTTAGGCCCTGACTCCGTTTTCTAGTAACTTTCGAGCTGTGGGCCTAATCTTGAAATCGCTTGTACGCTATAATTTCATGGCATTTATCTTGTAAATTCCGAATCGGCAACAGTGTGCGCGATTCCTTCCAGGCATTTATTTCGTGGTATTCAGATTGGCAGTGTTCACGATCATTTCATGGCATTTACCTTTTGAATTTCGAATCCGCAACAGTGTGCACGATTCCTTCTAGGCATTTATTTCGTGGTATTCAGATCAGCAGTGTGAGCGATCATTTTGTGGCATTTACCTTGTGCATTCCGAATCAGCAACAGTGTGCGCAATTCCTTCCAGGCATTTATTTCATGGTATTCAGATCGGCAGTGTGTGCGACCATTTCATGGCATTTACCTTGTGAATTCTGAATCGGCAACAGTGTGCGCAATTCTTTCCAGGCATTTATTTTGTGGCCTTCAGATCGGCAGTGTGCGCAATCATTTCATGATCTTTGAATCTTGAATTCTGAATCGGCAGCAGTGTGCGCGATTCCTTTTCAGACATTTACTTCTTGGCATTCAGATTGGCAGTGCATGCGATCATTTCATGGCATTTACATTGTGCATTCTGACTCGGCAACAGTGTGCGCGATTCCTTCCAGGCATTTACTTTGTGACATTCAGATCGGTAGTGCGCGTGATCATTTCATGGCATTTACATTGTGAATTCTGAATCGGTGGAGTGCGCAATTCTTTTGTCTGCATTTAAATCTTGAAAGCACAGATCGGCGTTGTGCACAATAATTTCATTGCATAATAATCTAGATGTTTGAATCGGCATCAGAGTACGCAATTCTTTCCTGATGCTTAAACTTGTGAAATACAGTTTGGCGAAGTGTGCGATAATTCTTTGACATTAAAACTTAGATGAGTGGTTTCATGAAAGAGCATAACATTCCCTGAACGTTTGTCTTGAAAACTCTTAATCAGAAAGTGATGTAGGAGTGTATTTCATGGTATTTGTACAGTTCATTCATGTAGAGATTAAACTTTGTGTTCCTTGATTCTTGCTACAATGCAGAGAGTGTTCTAAACAGTATTTTGGAGAGAGTTTATTGTTCAAAATATAATATGCTAATTCTGGAATGTTCATGTGAAAACCTTGCATAACCTTTTCTTGATTTCCAGGTACCTAGATCCTTGTGGCCTAGTTATAGTGAAGTCTTAGGCCATTCATGTTTTCAGCATAAGTGTTTTATTTAAAAAAAAAACTTATTGAAAGTCATTGTGATTAATCTTGCAATTGTGTTGTTTAACCTTTGCTTCCACAAGTCTCCTTCCCCGCTGTTCCCAACCCAAAACCCATTCCCTCACTTGGCCATTCTTTAACTCTGTGCTATATAAAGAGTGGAGTTTGGAGCTGCCAAGAGGCGGACATG
Organism: Pleurodeles waltl; assembly: GCF_031143425.1. NCBI lineage: Eukaryota > Metazoa > Chordata > Amphibia > Caudata > Salamandridae > Pleurodeles > Pleurodeles waltl. The sequence continues at coordinate 822,348,059 of NC_090442.1, read as the reverse complement.
TTGGGAACATGACAGCAGGTCAGTGCCCATCAAAAGGAGGGATTATGGTGTGCCATTGCCAAGGAGGTGTGGACCCTGGGGGTCCATGGCAGGTGGAACACTCACTGTCAAAAACAGTGGGAGGACCTCAGATGCTGGGCATGGAAGACCGCGGAGGCCCAGCTGAGGAAGGCCTTCCAACAAGGAAGGGGTGCCCATCGGACCTTGACTCCCCAGATGGCCCACATACTGGCGGTGGCCTACCCTGAGCTGGATGAGCGCTTGAGGGCATCACAGCAGCCACAAGGGGGTGTGTACAGTGGGTATAATTACAACTAATGACTGGCGGGGTGGTATCCGGGTGTTGGTTGTGTGTTAGTGGGTGCCCCTAAGGCTAGGCCAGACATGGCAGCGCAGGTCATCTGAAGGGTAATGTTTGCATGGCAAATACAGGTAACCTAGCTTGTTAGTATTCACATCTATGCAGGGCTGTGTGGGTTCCAGGTGTGCTGCAGTTGATGGTGTGTGCTCCTCCTCATGCCTTGGAGACTAGCTATTTCACTGGTAGTGCAATGCATAGTGCGTAGGCCTGTTCCCTGTGTGTGAGGGCGCTGTGTACACCAACAGTGGTGTTGGTGCAGTCATTGACCCAGTATATCCTCTGTCTCTTTCCCTCCCTTACTTGTTTTGTCATACTGTCCTTATGTGCATAAGCATTATCTGGCGGAGGAGCAGAGGCACCAGCGACAGAGGGAGCTGCATCCCACAGGACCCTGGAGGCAGAGTCCACTGATGCAGAGGAAACCAGTGGGTCGGAGGGGGAGATGGAGCACCACAACAGAGACTAGACGGGACAACACAGACTTTGATACCTTCTCCGATAGAAGCTCCCTGGTGGTTGCAGAAACCTCTGTGACCACCCCAGCTGCAGGTACAGGCACTACCCCCTGTACTAGCACCGCCCTCCCAGTAGCCGCTCAGCAAATTGCCCGTGCCCGCTCACCCAGGAGGGTGGGCATCTCCTTCATCCCAGACTCGTCAGGCCCTGCCCCAGTGAGCCCTGCTGCCCTGAGTTAGGAGGCTATTCACCTCCTGAGATCCATCTCTGTTGGGCAGTCAACCATTGTGAATGCCATCCAGGGGCTGGCATCCCAGATGCAGCAATCCAATGCATTCCTGGAGGGAATTCATGGTGGATTAGCTGCCCAACATAGATCGATTCAGGCACTGGCCTCCTCTCTGATGGCAGCCATTGTCCCTGTTTCAACCGTCCTCCCTCCAACTCCCACTTCCCACTCCCATTCTCCTCAATCCCAACCCACCACAAGCACACAAACAGACAAGCATGCACACAAGGCAACACCCAAGAGTGACACAGGTAAACACAAGCACAACATTTCATCCCACAGGCACTCACACAAACACCATACCGTTGCAGACACGAAAAAACCCACAGCCTCCACTGTCTCCCCGCCCTCCTCCTCCTCCTCCACCTTCCTTCCAGTTACGTCCACCCTCACACCTGCATGCACTATATCTACATCCACTACCAGCATCACCACACCAAGCAGAACATACACCTCACTGGTAGACACCTCCACAACATCCATGCTCGCGTGCCCTGTGTCCTCTCCCACTGTGTCTGTGCCCCCTCATAAAGGACACAAACGCAAGCACTCAGAGACCTAACAGCCATCCACCTCACATCACCATACAGCCCTTGCACCTGCACCCAAATCCAGCAGACATACACCTCCAACAACCACTCTCTCATCCTCCACTCCCATTACTCCTTCCACCTCCCACCCAACAGCCCTAAAAAGCTTTTTCTTTCCAAAAAGACCTCTACCCTTTCCCTCCCCCTGTCCTGCACATATGGACAGAGTACAAAGGACATAGCCCAGCACCTCAGCCAAGCAGTCCACGGGGACAGTGGTAGCATCACCTTTTCGTGGTGGTAAGGATGCAAGACTTATGACACTGAAGGTGAAGGAGCCAGCACCACTAGGGATGAAAGGGAAGAGACCTGGACAGGCTTTGAGGAAGGGGAAGGAGCCTACACCACCAGGCTGAGAGGGGAAGAGCCCAGCCACCCCTGCCAGGAAGTGTAGGGCATCCCTGAGCCATGAACAGGAGGAGAAGAGGCACTCTACGCCAGCGGAAGCTGTCAGGCTATTACCGCCACCACCACCAGCAGTCACGGGCCCCCACTGCTAGCTGTGGATGTGCAGCCATCAGTGAGTGCAGGGGCTGCCCATGAGTCTTCCCCAACCACCACCACATGCAGCCGTCAGTGAGTGCAGGGGCTGCACATGACCCTCCCCCAACAAACACCACCATGCGGCCATCAGTTAGTGCAGGGGCTGCCCAGGAGCCTCCCCCAACCACCACCTCCATGCAGCCATCAGTTAGTGCAGGGGCTGCCCAGGAGCCTCCACCAACCACCACCATCATGCAGCCATCACCGCTAGTGGATGCTATGTAGTCCACCATCCAGGGGCTACTGTGTGGGCTGCCCCCTGCAGAAGCAGTGGACAAGTCACCCACTTGAGAGAATGTGGCTTTGCACTCCCCAGGACAAAGCAATGGGCATGTTGCCCCCTCCAGAACCAGTGGGCAAGACACCCACTTGAGAGAATGTAGTCTTGCTCTCCCCAGGACAAAGCAATGGTCATGTTGCCCCCTCCAGAAGCAGTGCGCAAGTCACCCATTTGAGAGTCTGTGGCCTTGCACTCCCCAGGACAAAGCAATGGGCATGTTGCCCTCTCTAGAACCAGTGGGCAAGACACCCACTTGAGAGACTGTGGCCTTTCACTCCCCAGGACAAAGCAATGGGCATGTTTCCCCCCTCCAGAACCAGTGGGCTTGTTCCCGCATTTGGCTGAGGTGCCCCCCGCCTTAGGTGCCTGCCTGTTTGCAAACTGATGCCCCTGCAGTGTTCTATCCGGGTGTGCTCAGGATTCAAGTTGGACCTTAGACTGTGCCCTGTGGCCATGTGGGCCCTTTGAACTTTTGACTGGGCAGTGTCCTTATTTTTGTACATTTGTACATATCTGTTTCATTGCCAAATCGTATTATTAATTTTGATGTTGATCTGATTACAATCACTTTCATCAATTCCTGTAGTCCTTGCATTATTCTGCCGATTTTCATGGACAAATAGTTTTTGTAGCGCAGCTGGTTCTGTGTATGGTGTGTGTGTGTGTCGGGTGTGTGTGGTGCATGTGTGTGTGTCACTTTCGTTTTCCTCCCACCCTCCCTTGTGTGCTAGGTGGCTGTACTCACCGTCATCGTCTTCGTCGGCGTTGGTGTTCCAGGTGGAGCATAACGTACAAGATCATCGGGAAAACTTGCAGTTAGGGTTCCATAGCGGCGTGGTTCTTCCCTGTGTCTCAGATGATGAGTCCTTTCACTTCTGATCTCTGTTTCCGCCAGGCTTTTGTTGGCATTGGTACCACCCCAGAAAAGGTGGTGGTTTGCAGGGTCATATAATGGTGGGTGGTACTTTGTCTCCTGCCAGGCTGTTGGTGGCTACCGCAGTGGTGGCTGTTGTTTCCGCCGTGGCGGTTGGTGTGGTACATTGGTTTTCTATCAGAGATATCACCAATGTTAGACTTGGCATCTTGGCGTGGTATCCCCTCACATTTTGCCTCTGTTTCCCAGGTTGTTGATGTGTGCTGGAGTCTGTTTTTTGCTGTTTTTGTTACTCTGGGCACTTTACCAATTTTAACCAGCGCTAAAGTCCAAGTGCTCATATACAAAATGTGTATGTCATTAGTTCATACATGATTGGCATATTTGATTTACTGGTAAGTCCCTAGTAGAGTGCACTAGAGTTGCCCAGGGCCTGTAAATCAAATGCAACTATTGGACCTGCAGCACTGGCTGTGCCACCCACACTAGTAGCTCTGTAAACATGGCTTAGACCTGCCACTGCAGTGTCTGTGTGTGCAGTTTTAAACTGCCAATTCGACTTGGCAAGTGTACCCACTTGCCAGGCCTACACCTTCCATTTTCTTACGTGTAAGACACCCCTAAGGTAGGCCTTTGGTCGCCCCATGGGCAGGGTGCGGTGTATGTTTAAGGTAGGACATATACTAATGTGTTTTGTATGTCCTAACAGTGAAATACTGCTTAATTCATTTTTCACTGTTACAAGGCCTATCCCTCTCACAGGTTAAAATGTGGGCTGCCTTTAAATATGATTGAAGTGTTGATTCCCTTTGGGAGCGGATAGGCATGTGGAGTTTGGGGTCTCTGAGCTCACAATTTAAAAATGCATCTTTTAGTAAAGTTGATTTTAAGATTGTGTGTTTGAAAATGCCACTATTAGAAAGTGAGCATTTTCTTGCTTAAACCATTCTGTGACTCTGCCTGTTTGTGGATTCCCTGTCTGGGTCAGTATCACAGTTGGGCTGTTTGCACCTCTCTCTAGACAGTGACACAAAGGGAGCTGGGGTGTAGCCTGCATATCCTGATGAACCATCTGTGCTAGGAGGGAGGGGAGGAGTGGTCACTCACACCTGAAAGGGCTGTGCCTGCCCTCACACAGTGCAGTCTCCAACCACCTGGTGTGTGTCTGGGGCCTGGCCTGGGCAAGGCAGGATTTCACAAACAAGAGAGACCTTTTGTGGTAGTAAGCCAACTTCAAAGAGCAAAATGGGTATAAGAAGGGCACCCAAAACCACTGACTTTTGGATCACTTCTGGACATCAAGAGGAACCTCTGCCTGGAGAAGAGCTGAAGAGCTGAGTAGAAGTGCTGCCCTGTCTGTGACTGTGCTTTGTGAAGCTATCCTGCAGTTGTTGCTTCTTTGTTGCTTCTACCAGGTGAAACAGGACAAATATTGGACTATGTTGTGCATTCCTGCTTGTGAAGAAATCTCCAAGGGCTTGTCCTGAGCTTGCCTCCTGTTGTTGAAGTCTCAGGGCCATCAAAGACTTCCCCTGCCAGCACTTGGACTCTCTGCTGAGATGCATGCCCTGCCAAGCGGTGCCCTATCCAGTTCCTGGGGCCTTGACAGGTGAAGCTTGCAGACCAAGATTGGAAATCCACGCACAGACCGCTGTGCGGGGAAATTTCCGATGCAACCTCCGAGAGCAGCTGAAGAAACGATGCGCCACTGGCTCTGTGGCTGAAATTGACACACTTCCTGCAGCACGGCTGGGAGATCGATGCAAGGGGCTAGAGAAGCGCTGCGCCGCATCGCTAACGGAGGCTTGTAACATCACAACCCACACAGAGCGGTTTTGCTAACGCCGTGCAGCAGGATTTTCGACTCAAACCTTGCTGGACGCAGAAAAATAACACAACACCTGCCCGGATGTGAGTGCTGCCTGGATCAACGCATCGCTCCCCTGTAGGGAGGAAAAACAACACACGCCGACCAACCAGAGAAGAAGAAACGACGCACGATCTTGCTTGCGACGAGAAATCGACGCACCGCTTAACTTTTTTAACCCACACTCACCCGTGTGTATTATTTTGATGCTACCCAGGTACTTTTCAATGCTAACAGTGTTTTACATGTTTACAAAAGGATTTGAGACTCTTTTTGCTTTTTATTTCATAACTTGACTTGTGTATGTTGGATTTTTGTCGTTTTGTCGTTTTGGTCTTGTTTTGTTTAGGTAAGTATTTTCTATTTTTCTAAACCTGTGTTGTGTCATTTTGTAGTGTTTTCATTATTTTACTGTGTGTGTTGGTACAACTACTTTAATCCCAGCACTCTGAAGTTAAGCCTGCCTGCTCGTGCCAAGCTACCAAGGGGGTGAGCAGGGATTAGCTCAGGGTGATTCTCCTTTACCCTGACTAGAGTGAGGGTCCTTGCTTCGACGGGGGTAACCTGACAGCCAACCAAAGACCCCATTTCTAACAACCGCCATGGTCATAATTTGACGCTACTCACCGCCAGCCTGTTGGCGGTATTACCGTCACTTTATCACCCACTGCCAGGGTCGTAATGTGGGCCATAGTAAAGTCAGAAAATAATAAACACCAGAATGTCAGTAGACTAACTGGCGAAACCTGGGATACAAGAGAATTAATCTCCCAAGAACAATGTGCCTTCAACTATTGGTGACTAAACATTAAAATAAACTTGCTAAACCCCTTTGTTTAGCTATTTAGAAGGTGAGAAAAATATGAGAACCTTAACAGATATAAAAATTAAATAAAATGTTAGCTCTGAGAATAATTAGTGGTAGTTGCTCCTTTGACGAAATTTGAACAAATACAAAATGTGTCTGGTACATTTACTTCTCTGGTTGCATCTGTAGATCCATGGTTTGGCACCTTTCAAATGCGCTGTTACAGGACAGTGATTACAATATATGGAAACATTTCCACCACACCATTTTCCTCGAGGGAAAAACACATGGATTAGAAACATAACTACAGACAAGAATACAAGTTCATTGAATAAAGTCTGTTAGGCAACAGAGATGAAGTCATAAGAACAGAGTGCACTAGAAACATTTATTACAGATAACATTGCACAGTGACCTTGCATCTGCTTTAAGCCCAGCAGAGACCACAAAATACTCAGATTATTTCAACATTTTTTTTAGCAGAGAACATGTTCTTAAACAGACAGAATATTTTTCATCACAGTGTTAATTCAACACTAGAAAACATATGCAGGCCTTTCACTCAATGGCAGCCACTAATTAGAGTACAATTTACATAAACATAAATTTATAAGCAAATTAATTCACACATTAGTACATAAGTATGGTTACGTAAAATTAAAAATATTTACATCAAAATCTCAGCTCTCACAATCCCTCCTCTAATGACTGAATATGTCATCACACAAAAACCCCAAATAAATGTAATTATTTCAATGCTCAATTTAAACTTAGCTTCATTCACATTTTTGATAATCTTGTTTCTCCTTTAATTTTTCCCATAAAGTTTTTCCATTTGAACATCTACTCTTCTCTGATCCTCTTCAAATCTTCTTCTTTTAGTTAATTTAAATATTTTGTACATTCTCCAAATTCCGAATAGACGAAACACGATTATTGAAATCTATTTCACTAATTTTAGCAAAAATTCCTTCTCCCGGGTTGCCAAGCCAATGCCCCACTGAAGCAATTCCCTTGCCAACCTTTTCACAAATAGTAGTTTCAGTTAATTCTTTTAGTTCTGTTTTATCTTTTGTTATATTGTTAATCAAACCTCTAACTAAATTATTGTTGTCCAGTATGATAAAGCAACAATGATGCAGACCTAACAATTTACAAACTTTGCCCTTTTTTGCTAAGAGAATGTCTAATGCAAGGCAGTTCTGTAGAGTCAGCTCTTGTTGCAGCCATTTCAGTATCTAATAGGAGAATATCTCCTGAATAATCAGTTAACATGTTATTCACTACTGTAGACAACTGTTGTATTTTCATTGAATTCAGAAGAACTCCCACTGAAGGAAGTATTGTTCCAAATATATCGTATAATAGATATAGATTCCTGCTTGTGTCTCTGTTGCATTTCAGTAAATTAAAAAAACTTACTCAAGTTATCTAGATGGTACATATTTGGAAAGACTATTCCCAAATAACATGTGCCATACCATCCTCTAGGAAGATGGTAATAAGCATTTTTCACACAGATGTAGTAGACTCCAGGACCATTCAGCATAAATGTGCATTTATTCACAAACAAAAACACATGCCTTCATTCACTCATTCCCAAAAATATTCTATCTACACTAGACTGCTGCCTGTATACACAAAGCTTACCTACATGTAGTGCAACTAAAGTAGTGCAACTAAAGTTAGTTTCCCTTGTTCAGTAACATCAGTATATGCATGATCTGTTCCAGGACTTCGTAAAACTAATCCCTTATCTATCTTAGCTTTAATTGCTCTTATCCTATCCTCTGTGTTATCTAGAAAGCTATTTTTTTACAGGTGAAAGTAAACAGGTCAAGTTATTTCTATAGGTGAATGTGGTCCTAAACGTTAATGTAGGTTCAAAGAAACCTTTTACTATCTCTGTGTTGTAATCCCTAGCTATCTTATTAAGATCCTTAATGATAGGTACGAAAGAAAACACAATGGCCCTCATTATGAAATTGGCAATAAGTGCCGCTTACCGCCATGCTGACTGCCGCCAACATACCGCGACCGCGGCGGTATACCGCTACTCGTATTATGACCCACACATAGAAATCTTCCACTATAGACACACACACAAGTCTGCCAGCCCAAAGGCCAGTGATAAACTGGCGGTAGCAAAACCCACAACTTTACGCCAACAGAGCTACACCCACAACATTATGACCCACGAATCACCACAGCCGACATTCAACCCTGGTAAACCATTGGCGGTACATACCGCCACGCTCAAAATACACATACACATGCAAAACAACACAACATTGGACAATTTAAACTACACACACCTGACACACCTACACACACCACACCCACATACCACTATAAAACAAGCACACACATTACCCACAACCCTTTACCACTATAAAACATTTACAACAGGGAGAGAGCCACACCAGGAGCACTCACAGAACCAGAGTCACAGAACACCATCACCCATACACCATCTATGCACCTCACAGCAAACACCGCAAACACCCAAACACATCACCCCACACACACTCACACACACTCACTCACACACACCACACACACTACACTCATAGCACCACAAAGACACCCCATGTTCTCAAACGAGGATATGAGGGTCATGTTGGAGGAAATCATCCAGGTAGAGCCACAGCTATTCGGATCACAGGTGCCGCAGACATCCATTGCAAGGAAGATGGAGCTATGGCGGAGAATCGTGGACAGGGTCAACGTCATGGGACAGCACCCCAGAACAAGGGATGACATCAGGAAGAGGTGGAACGACCTACAGGGGAAGGTGCTTTTCGTGGTTGCAAGACACCAGATAGCTGTTCAGAGGACTGGCGGTGGACCCCCACCTCCTCCCCCACAACTAACAACATGGGGGGAGCAAGTCTTGACAATCATGCATCCTGAGGGCCTGGCAGGAGTAGCAGGAGGACTGGACTCTGGTAAGTCAAATCTTTACTACTTTCCCCCCCCTACCTGCATGCCATCACATACCCGCACCCTCACCCTCACTCCCATCACTCCACCACCTCAATATACCTCCATATACCCCACCATCACAACCCACCCATCCCAATACTAAGCCCTGCATGCAACACCAATGCATGGACACCCATCACAGGTCTGCATGGACAACCATCACCACTGCATGCACACTAGAGGCAATCACTTAGCCAACCAAATAACAACTCACACAAGGCAAAGCTGGCATGGTAATAACAACCATAGAGGGCAACATACCCATGCACAAGATATCACAGGCATAACACTGCAATAACACTGCATTTACATCCCCACAGGACCCTGATGAAGCAGAAAAAGAAAGGCTAACAAACGCACATATATCATGTAACAAAATCGTATAAGGCAATGTGATTTTAGCAAAAGAAAAATAATGTATGTGGGAAAATGTGCCCACGGAATAGTTCGCCATTATTGTAAACAAGCTTAATTAATCATGAAGAATCAAAAATGTAGTAATCCGTCATAATTGCAGATGTATTCTATGATTTTCTTGTTGAAACTGTTATATGCTTAGCTTAAATTTAGCAGAGGCTTTGGCCTAGTTGCTTGGTCTCAAATTTAACTGCGTGGTTTTCACTTGTATTAACAAAAACGCATTTTAACTTCAAAACTGTATTTTTCCAGTAGAATGACTAATACACTTATCTCAAGGTTTCGTGCTAGGCAAGTTTCATCCCCTTTGAAGCAAGGTCAGTTTCTGCAGGTGCAGACAAAAAAGACACTGATACAGAAATAATTGGCAAACTTTGTTGCTACTTGTGTTCCAAAACTCCAAGGACACCTTATGCATAAATGAGTGCTAAGAGAAAGACACTATTCATTGGTCAAGGAGAAACCACCCTATGGACCCTCCAATGGAAGACCCTGAAGAATTTGGAACGTTTCTTACTTAAACCCATCGGACAAAGAGAAGTCAGCCATTTTCTTTGATGCCATTTTGAAGCAAGATTCAAGAAGCCATTTTGGATGACCCTTTGATGCTTTTTCTCTATCCTAGAGAGAGAGAGACTTTAAGAATTCTCACCCTAGAGACTTTAACTTTAACTTTACCCCGTCTTGCCCATATGATAACTTTTGCCCCATTTTACTTGTTGCTGCAAGGAAAACTTGCCTTAAACTTTGCCCCTTTGAATTCTGCCCCAAGCTGATCGAACCAGTACCTGAAGGACGAAGACTTTTCCTTGAATGCTGATTGTATTTGGTAATTATAAAAGGATAATTGTATTATGCATTGTGTTTTCCTTCTTAGGTACCAACTGCTTATTTTGACAGAGTCCAAGCTAGAAGTTTTCTAAATTTGTGTTGACTAAATTAGTTTTGCATGAAGCCCCACATGCCAATGCTAATCAGAGGTTAGTTGAGGTATTCACTTGATGCACTGTGCTGAATTGAAATCTTGTTATGCTGACCGATGTATGCAATTAGTCAAATTCAGTTACTCTTATTAGTGATTTGCATTGCTGTAACTGAGTACATTATAATTCAAATTTTGCGTAGATTGCGTTTCTTCCGTAGCTATGGACAGCTAGTAATGTTCGTATACGTATATCATTTGATTTTGAGACTTACTTATATTGTATTAGCTTTGTTAATATAGGGAAATAAACTCATTAACCTTTAATAAACAGGTGTGGTTATTCATGACTGAAAGGTCATGGTGTGTCAAATTACTGATTACTATTGATTCCTAAGTTGTTGTTTGATTATTAATTGAGTATTGGTTATTGATTATGATTGTTTATGAATTATTGATTTGAGGGATCCGACTATTCTTGGATGAGGAGAACTCAACTCGGTCAAAAGGGTTACCGACCTCAGGCGTGTCCAAGTAAAATTAATTTATAAGGACTGGACGCGCTATCAACCCCCACACAACATCACTGGAGAGGAGGTGACAGCAACTTCCAGTCCCCCCACAGAGGAGGCCCACAGTGATGACAGCAGCTCTGCACGCCTGGATCAGGATGACAACCTTGCCCATCAGGGACCTCTGGACAGTCGGTTACGCAGGCACAGTCCCATCCCACCACAGAGCCTCCCCATTCAGGAAACACCAGCACAGCACCCACCCAGCGGGCCCATACCACTACAGGGACCCCAGGCAACCCCACAAACATAGGACGTTTTGGAACCTGGGGTCAGTGGCAGTGGGCACACGGTTCAGGGGACAGAGGCACAGGACAACAGGGAAGCTGGGAGGTCTGCTGTGCAACAGGGGGAGGACAGGCCCAGGGAACCGACTCTCCACAAGGCACTCACCAACATCCTGGGAGCATACCACCATTCCCATGAGACCATGGGTCAAATACTGGCCAAGTTGCAGGAGACCCAGCGGCTGCAGGAAGGACAGTAGCTGGGGATCAGGGAGGACCTGAGGCACATCAACACCACCCTGGTCACCATTGCAGTGGTGCTGACAGACATGGCCACCACCATGAGGGAGGCAGTGGCACACCAACGGGTCCCTGACACTAGCCACACTGATGAAGGGCCGTCCACCTCTGCTGACACTAATGGACAGGAGGCCCCGCCACAGGAACAACAAGCCACCAGCACCCCATGCCCTGCAGAAGGAGGACCATCTCGCAAACTGTCCCTGTGATCCAGGCAGAAGCCAGAGAAAATTGCCAGACCCCGCCAGGAAATAAGACTCTCCTGATTGTCACCCTTGTGTCCCACTCTGTTACCTTGTCCACCTTGAACTGCCATTGCTCCACTTCACATGCCCCATTGGACAATGCACCTGTGATACCAATAGGCTGGACTCTATCCTGGACTTTCCTCCACCATGACCCAAGCCCATTCCACATCCCCATTTACTTCTCAGCACTGAAATAAACACCCTTGGAAAAAACAAGTATGGAGTATGTCAAATGATTTAAGGATGTAGTTGTTTAACAATATGTAGACATTTCAAATAGACTGTACAGTTATGTATACATAGGTATGACCTGTAATATGCTGCAGGCAATACACCAGGAGCCACAGAAGGTTACAAATATCTGCATATAGACATGTTAAAGTGTACAATAAGTGGCCATTGTAGTGGGAACAGCAGCCAGCCAGGGAAAATTCACTTCACAAAACAGCAATGGAAGGTGAGGTTACAGTGTCTTACCTGTGTGTCTCTGGAAGTACTGTTGTATGATAGTTGTTCTGTTGTCCACATCCTCTTCCTCTGCCTCCTCTTCATCACTGTCCACAGGCTCCACCACTGCCACACAACCATCTCCAGCCTCATCATCCTGCAGAAAAGGCCCCAGGCATCTCAAGGCTAGGTTGTGCAACATGCAACATGCAGCAATGATCTGGCAGACCTTCTTAGGTGAGTAGCACAGGGATCCACCTGTCAGATCGAGGCACCTGAACCTGGCCTTCAGCAGGCCAAAGGTCCTTTCAATGATCCTCCTTGTTCGCCCATGTGCCTCATTGTAAAGTTCCCCTGCCCTTTTCCTGGGATTCCTCACTTGGGGACAGTAGCCATGAGAGGTTGGGGTAACCAGAGTCACCTGAAAATATCGAAGGCTACCTGTTGGCCCGACACTAACCCTTAGTGCCAAACCCACATCCATATACCAACATACACTGGGTGGGGACCATGGGCTCACCTATTAACCACACCCGGTGCCTCAGGAGTTGAGCCATCACATATGGGATGCTGCTATTCCTCAGGATATAGGCATCATGGACAGACCCAGGATACTTTACATTCACATGGGAGATGTACTGGTCCGCCAGGCACACTATCTGCACATTCATAGAGTGAAAGCTCTTTTGATTCCTGTACACCTGTTCATTGTTTCCCATGCCCACTCACCCAGGAGGGTGGGCATCTCCTTCGCCCCAGGCACCTCAGGCCCTGCCCCAGTCAGTCCTTCTGCCGCTCAGTGAGGAGTATATTGACCTCCTGCAATCCATCTCTGTTCGGCAGTCAACCATAGTGGATGCCATCCAGTGAATGGCAGGGCGTTTGCAACAAACAAATGCATTCCTGGAGGGCATTCACTCTGGTGTGGCGGCCCAACAGAGATCATTCCAGGCTTTGGCCTCTTCCCTGATGGCAGCCATTGTTCCTGTCTCTAGCCTCCCCCCTCCAACTTCCTCTACCCAGTCCCATTCCCCTCAACCCCAGAATATCCTAAGCACACCATCAGACCAGCATGCACCCAAATCAACACACAGAAGTGGCTCAGGCAAACACAAGCACCACACTTCATCCCACAGGCACTCACACAAGCACCATCCAGATGCAGACACACCAACATCCACTGCCTCCACTGTGTCCCCCTCCTCCTCCTCATCCACCTCCCTCCCAGTAGCATCTCCAATCACACCTGCATGCACTACATCCTCATCCACTACCCCCATCACCATCACGACTATCACTACACGCTCCTCACTGGCAGTCACCACCCCCATATCCATGCACACATCCCCTGTGTCCTCTCCCACTGTGTCTGTGCCCCCTCCTCCCAAAGTACACAAACGCAAGCACTCAGACACCCAACAGCCATCCACCTCACAACAGCATCCAGCCCATGCACCTGCACCCAAACACAGCAGAAAGACACCTCCTACCACCACTCCCTCTTTATCCACTCCCAAACCTTCACCCTCTTCCACCCCCAGTGTCCCTAAGAAACCTTTCCTTTCCACCCTTGACCTATTCCCTGCCCCTCCCCCGTCCTTCACTTCGGGCCCGGGTGCTCAGGACTAAGGCTAGCACCTCAGCCACCCAGTCCACGGCCACTGTAGTTTCTGCAGCCACTGCAGTTGTGAGAGGCTCCAAGGAGACACCCATCAGCACAGCCAGTGTGCCTGCACTAGCTGCCAAGGGCAAAAAGGGACCACCAGCTGGCAAATCCAAAAAGGGAGCACCAGCAGGCAAAGACAAAGAGGCACCACCAGCTGGCAAAGGCAAGGAGGCACCACCAGCTGGCAAAGGCAAGAAGGGGCCACCAGCAGGCAAAGACAAGGAGGCACCACCAGCTGGCAAAGCCAAAAAGGGAGCACCAGCTGGCAAAGGCAAGGAGGCACCACCAGCTGGCAAAGGCAAGTAGGCACCACCAGCAGGCAAAGACAAGGAGGCACCACCAGCTGGCAAAGGCAAGGAGGCACCACCAGCTGGCAAAAGCAAGAAGGGGCCACCAGCTGCCAAGGGCAAGAGGGGACCACCATCTGCCAAGTGCAATGACAAAGGCACAGACTCCGCAGGAAGGATTGATATGGAGCCTGGTGTCCGAGGCTGCAGGGGATGGCCTGGAGCCTCCCCCCACCAAAAGGCAGCACCGCCACCAGCACCACCACACACAGCACCTCCAGGATCGCCACTTGCACTGCCGCCAGCACCGCCACCAACACCACTGCCAGCAGCAGCAGCCCCAGTGGGCAGCCGTCTGAGGCTGCAGGGGAAGCGCTGGAGCCTCCCCCCACAACTGGCAGCACTGCCGGCAGCACCTCTGCCAGTACCGCCACCTGCACTGCCACCAGCACCACTGCCAGCAGCAGCAGCCCCAGTGGATGGCCATCCGAGGCTGCCGGGGAAGGGCTGGATCCTCCCCCCACCACTGGCAGCACCTCCAACAGCCCCGCCACTGCCACCACTAAGCAGGCGTCACCGCCACAGGGCAGTGTGTAGTCCTGCCTCCATGGGCTGTAGTGCGTCCTGGCCCCTGCAAATCCTGTATGGGTGACACCCAGGTGAGAGACTGTGACCTTGCACTCCCCAAGATCTCCATCACAGGCCACAAAGCCCCCTCCTGAACCAGTGGAAGAAATCATGCTCTCACCCCCTCCTTGCCAGTATGAAACACACTGGCCACAAATCCCCGTTCAGAACCAGTGGAAGAAGGCATCCACTCACCCCCTTCTTGCCAGGATGAAGCACACTGGGCACAAAGTCCCTTCCAGAACCAGTGGAAGAAGGCATCCACTCATCCCCTCCTTGAGAGGAGAAAGCACATTGGGCACAAAGGCCCCTCCAGAACCTGTGGAGAAGCCATCCACTTGAGAGACTCTAGCATTTCACTCCCCAGGACCAAGCAGTGGGCAAACCACCCACTAGAGAGACTGTGGCTTTGCACTCCCCAGGACCAAGCAGTAGGCAGACCACCCACTATAGAGACTGTGGCTTTGCACTCCCCGGGACAGAGTGATAGCCATGTTGCCCCCTCCAGGAGCAGCGGCATTGTACCATCTTCCGGCTGAGGTGTCCCCCGTTCTCCTTCCCCCTGAGGTGCCTGTGTATTTACGATCTGATGCCCCAGCAGTGTTCTCTCCATATTGAGGCAGGAGTCAAGTGGGGCCTTGGCCTATGTGATATGGCCCTGTGGCCCACGGACATTATGGACTGGGCAGTGTCCCTCTATTTGTATATATTGCATATACCGTTTTGTGCTTTGAGGAGGTATTTCTAGAACTTTATATTATGACACTGACTTTAATCACTTCCTTTTGTTCTTGCTTTATTCCTGAGGGGCACGGGGTGGATTTGTAACGTTGTTGCATCAATTTGTGTGTATGTTGTTGGTGGTGGGGGTGTTGCATGTTGCGTGTGTGTGTCGCTCTCTTTTTCCTCTCCCCTCCCTTGTGTGCTAGGGGGGGTACTCACCGTTGTCGTCTTCGCTGCCGTTGGTATTCGTGGTGTAGGAGGAGGTAAACCAGCATTGGTAACACCTGTAATTTGGTCTCCATGGCATTGTGTTCTTCCTTGAGTGTCCAGAGGTGAGTCATTTCCCTTCTGTGTACTGTTTCCGCCATGCCTTTGATGGCGTTGGTGCTGCCCCGGCAAAGGTAGCAGGTTGGTGTCTTGTAATACAGTGGGCGGGACCTTGTCTTCCGCCTGGCTGTTGGCGGTTACCGCCACTGTGCTTGTTGCTACTGCCATGGTGGTCAGTGTGTTAAAGTGGCTGTCTGTGTTGGCAGTTTCTGCTGTGGTCATAATTCAATTTTTTTTACCGCCGGCCTGTTGGTGACATTACCGCTGCCTTATCACTGACCGCCATGGTTGTAATGAGGTCCAATGTCTACGTTTGAGTAGAATTAGTGAATATACTCTTGGGTATAGAATCATGTTAGAAAAAGACTACAATTTATGCCATAAGTAAGCGGCATACTATGATAGGGAATTCCTTCCTCAACAGAGGCTAGAATCTGCGTACAGACATAATAATCTTTCGCATCCATTAAATCAACATACTCACGCAATAGGCAATAGAAGACATTAGAAGAAAGCTCTTTCTCTTTGTGTAAGTATTTTGCATCTATTTTAAACCTATCTATTGCTGAAAGAGTAGGAATTGATTTTAAAGGAGTAATAGTTGTATGTGCAGTTATGGCATGGTTGGCTCCATTCGAATCAAAGACAATCACACTGACAATCAATACCAAACATACTATTGCGCAAACAATTGCCAAACCAATACCTATGAATTTGCAACGACTATTCTTAGTGTGTTGATTACTAAAGTTTCTCGTGGTCTGTAAGGAATCAAAATGTAAAAGCAAAAAACAAAATATGGCTATGTAGCAAAAATCAGAACAAAAAAAGAACAACAAGACAAACATTTTAACTCTCCAACTTTCAATCTTCGATCTTCAACCCCTCCTAATTTTTGTTCTTTTTTTTCCCAAAAGTTCATTCACACTATCAAGACCCTTTGTCAAAGTTCGGTAGAAGTTGTCAAAATCAGTTTAGCAACCTGTCAGATTAAGTTATCAATGTCTGTTCAGATAGGATTTAATTAAGTCTTTTCACTTTTGTTTCCAATAGTTCAGTATTTTTCAGCAAATCTTCATCAGCTTCCTTCATGTGCCAAAATATAGACCTGGAATGTCTCTGTCAAAACAAAAATCTAAAATTCTTCTTGCCATAAATTAGTAGTTGCATATGCCCATTCAGGACCAGAATATCTTTTATGGGCAACTCTTTTTCCTTTTCAATCTTCGACCACTGTTTGCTTCTCTTTCACTTAAATCTTCTTCTCTGTTCAACTCATGTTCTATCTGAATTGGTGGCACCACGTTGCTCTTCTCTGCTTCTGAGTTTTTCTCCGGCCAGTTGTCACCTTTCAAAGGTTTTCTTGCTAATGCTCTTTTCAGGATTTCACTCAAATTCTTCTCCTTCGATGTCCTCGCAACTAGTTCGTGAGTAGTCAAACCCTCTTGGCTTAGATCTGTTCCCTTTTTCCACTGGGGTCAGTCACTTGTTCAGTCTGGTTTGTCAGATCATCTACTTCTGATGACACCCTTCTGTGGGCAGGCCTTCTCTGGACCGGTACTCTATCTTGTTCTCTTTGAACCAGTACTTTTACTGTTTCATTTGAGGATGATTCATCCTCATCTTCCTGGATACCCTCTGCTTCATCTGATTCAAGAGTGGGTAAGTTGACTGGAGCAATTCCAGTTGTAGGCTCCAGCTCTTCTCTCTCTCTCTCTTGTCCTGGAATACGCTTAGGTGCAGGTAATCTCAACAGCTCTTCTTCTTGCTCTGTTGGATTATTCACTTTCTGAGTATCACTTGCATGGATCCAGTTCGGAAGTCCTGCACACTTCACAGCTGTATTCATTATTAATATCACCTGCTAGGGTCCCTTCCACCTTGGCTCCAAACACAATTTCCTCACATGCTTATGAATCACAACCCAATCACAAGCCTTCAGGTTGTGTCTTTGGCCTTGAGGTGGTTGAAGTGTGGTAGCTTCCACATGATTGCAGTAGTCTAACACCATATCATCATTCTGCTAAATAGTCCTCCAGCCATTGCAATATGTCCCATATTGACCACTATCCTTTTCCCAACATTCCTCTGTTAAGAAACAATGCACCTATGGCAAATTGCTTCGGCAACTTGCCTAAATTTTGGATTGTACCAATGCTGCTTAAAATTGTGGACCATAGCATCTCTCCCTACATGAGCTTGTCCATGATAGTATCTAGTCATTTGAGTCAGTAGACTATTTGGCAGAACTACCTTCCCTTCTCCTGTTATTTAGACACCATCATCCCTTTGGACATATTTGAGATGTGTCCAGTCTCTGCGTTCCTCTTTAGGTACACTATTTTGTAACTCTTCCAAAGTCTCAATAATTTGCATGTTAAAACTTGTATAGATTTCTTCATTTTCAGGCAACAATTCCCAGTTGCCTTTGAAGGATATACTGTTCAAGGCGCAAAACTTTGCGAAATGATCCGCACATTCATTTCCCAATAACACGTAATCTTGTGATCTCTGATGTGCACTGCATTTCACCACAGCAACTTTCTCGGGCTTTTGAATGGCTTTTAACAAGTCATGAATTCTCTTACCATTCCTTATTGGTGAGCCAGAAGATGTCAGGAAACCGCTCTGTGACCAAATTTGGCCAAAGTCATGCTGAATCCATATTGGGGAAGGCTCTAGTAAGAGCTACTAATTCTGCCACTTGAGCAGAAAACACTCCTGAAGCCATGATGCTTCCAGTATGCCGGTGATAGTACACACTGCATAGCCTGCTCTTAATTTGCCCACATTATCTCTCAGGCAGGAACCATCAACAGAGATAATTTGATCATTCTCTTCCAGGCAGGTATCACTAATATCTGCTCTGGGTTTTGTACATAACTCTGTAATTTCCAGACAACCATGTTCTGTATCATCCATTTTGTCAGAGCAAGTATTCTCAATTGGGAATAAGGTTGCTGGGTTAAGTACTGTACATCTCCTAATTGTAACATTTTTAGACCCCAAGTTTGCGGTCTCATATCTGGTCAGCCTAGAGATGGTCAGATATTGTGTCTTGGACCAGGTAGGCAAAATCTCAATTGAATGAGGTGCCATAATAGTAAGGGGATAACTCATCACTATGCTCTCGCTCTGAGCGAGGATCCGCTCATTTGCTGCAAAGAACCACAAACAACTGGGTAAAGCTGCTGCAACTGGATCCAGAGTAGCTGAAAAATATGCTACTGGGCGATTTACACCACCATGAGTCTGAGTCAAAACAGACAAGAACATACAACTCGTTCATGGCAAAACAATAGGAAAGATTTGGTGTAGTCAGGCATACCTAAAGCTGGAGCTTGACAGAAACTTTCTTTCAGGTCATTAAATGCTTTTATACAAGCTGCATCCAGTACTATAGGATCAGAAACTTCTTTCTGAGTCAGCATTCTTAGGGGCTGCATCCTGAGGGATTCACTGGAGTTGCCGGAGGACTGGACATTGGTGAGTCAACATTTGCTACCTATCACCCCCCATACCTGCATGCCATCTCGACCCCCACCCTGACTCCCATCTCCCCACTCCATCCCAAACAGTGCACCACCACAATCAACAAACCTAAATGCTAAGCCTTGCATGCATTATACAATGCATGCACATCCCTTCCAGCCCTGCATGTACCTCCAACACCAGTGCATGCATAGCATGGAGAACTAACAATCCCACAATCCATCACCATACACAAACAAAGGTGGCAGGGCAACCACAATAATATAGGGTAAGCTAGGGATGCAGAATATGTCACAGACATGCAGCATAATACACCACTTACATCCCCACAGGTACCCCAGCCAACTTCAACAGTGAGGAGGTGCCACTGCTACCCAGTCCCCCCAGAAGATGCCCCCAGTGATGACAGCAACTCTGGAGTTCTGCATCTGGATGAACTCCCTGGCCCATCAGGGACCACTTGTCAGTCGGCTACACCAGCCCACACCCAGTCAACCAGAGAGCCTCCCCTCTCAATATCCTACACCACAGCAGCCACCCAATGTCCCCAGACATCTGTCCCCAGGACACGTCAATCAGCAGTGTGCCCACCTGTACAGGGACCCCTGTTCACATCTCACAGGCAAGACAATGAGGGCCCAGGGGTCACTGACAGTGGGCACACCATTCAAGGGACACAGATACAGGAGGCCTGGAATGGTCAGGGGACAGCTGTGTGCCAGGGGGAGGATAGGCCCAGGGAACCGACTGCCAAGGAAGCACTAACTAATGTCCTGGTGGCATATCAACAATCCCAGGACAAGATGGGTCAGGTGAGAAACATCATGCAGGAGAACCAGCGGCTGCAGAGGGAACACCACCAGGAGACCAAGCAAGAATTGCAGGCCCTGAACATCACCATGGGCTCTATTGCAGTGCTGCTGGGTGACATGGCCAACATCATGAGGGACTACATAGCACACCAGCGGGCCCCTTCCACTAGCCAGTGTATTGACCGGCCCTCCACATCTGCTACAGCTAGTGGACAGGAGGCCCTGCCACAGGACCCACAGGCAACCAGCACCCCTCCCCTGCAGAAGGTGAACCACCCCGCAATTGTTCCCTGCAACCCAGACAGACACCAGAGACACTTGCCAAGACAAAGACCACTGCCAGGAAATGAGGCCTTCCTAAATGTCACCCTTGTGTTCCACTGTCACCTTCCCACTTTAAACTGCCATTCCTCCCCCTCCTATGGCCCCTTGGACACTGGACCTTTGCTACAAACAGATTGGCTCGCTACACTGGACTATTCCCAACCATCACCCCACTCTATTGCACTTCCCATTGTATACCAATTTTCAAAAAACACCCTTGGACACAACTTGATTGATAGTGCTTTATCAATGTATAGAACTGTAATAAACTGCATGATCCCGTGCAAATTTCCAGTAATATGTTCACCCATCCTACAAATGTGTCTCAGCAGTCTGTACACATCACAGCAGTACAATGTTGGAACACCACCAACATCTGCGATAAGGGAAGGCATAGGTGACAGTCAGGTGGGATGCAAAGGAAATGACTTGCACTATGCTGCAGCCACACAGCACAACACCAAAATGTAGAAATGTTTAGTTCAACAGTCTTACCTGTGTGTCACTGGAAGTACTGCAGGATCATATGTGACCTGGTGTCCTCATCCTCCTCATCTTGCTCCTCCTCACTGTCCTCAGTGTCCACTACTGCCACAGCTGCATTGTCACTCCCCTCCTCCCGCAGACAGGGCACATGCAGTCTGAGGGACAAATTGTGCAACATGCAGCACACAACAACAATTCTACAGACCTTCTCAGGGGAGTAGCAGAGGGATCCACCTGTCAGATGGAGAAACCTGAACCTAGCCTTCAGGAGCACGAAGGTCCTTTAGACAATCCTCCTTGGACTCCCTTGAACATCATTGTACCTATTCTCAGCCCCTGTTCTCGGATTCCTAACAGGGGTCAGGAGCCAGGAGAGGTTTGGGTAGCCAGAATCACCTGTAAGAAGTAACAGACACATATTAGCACTGCACAATGGCATGGGCTATGACTCCTGAAGGCATACACTGACATACATTAGGTGGGTACTCAGGTTCATCTACTTGCCTCACTCTGTGCCTCTGTAGTTGTGCAGGACCCTGCTATTCCTCAGGACAAAGGCATCATGCACCAACCCAGGATAATTGGCAGTGAAGTGGGAGATGTACTAGTCAGCAACACACACCATCTGGACACTGAGTGAGTGGAAACTCTTCTGATTCCTGTACACTTGTCTATTGGCCCTGGGGGGGACTAAGGCAATATGGGGCCCATCAGTGACCCCAATTACATGTGGTATAGGTCCCATTGCATAGAATTCAGCCTTCACAGTGGGCAAATCATCTACCTGGGGGAATGCAATGTAGCTTCACATGTGTTTGAGTAAGGCAGACAAAACCCTTGCAAGAACAATAGAGAGCATTGGCTGTGACATTCCTGCAGCCATGTCCACTGTCACCTGGAAAGAGCCAGTTGCCAGGAAATGGAGCTCTGAGAGTATCTGCACAAGAGGGGGGGTATTACTGTGGTGCAACGGATAGGAGGTAGCAGATCAGGCTCCAATTGGGCACACAGCTCTGTGATTGTGGCCCTGTCCAGACGATAGGTCAGTATGATGTGCCTGTCCTCCAGTTTAGCCAAGTCCACAAAGGGTCTGTACACAGGTGCTTGCCTCCTCCTCCTATTCCTCCACATTGGTTGGTACCTAAGGGACCCAAAAGTAAGATGGGAGTGACTGCAGGAACCATGAACACACTACACCAGTGTACACAGAGCATGCTTGTATGTTGGACACTGGAATTGTAAACATGAGAACATTTGACTACAGTGATGCACTTATCAATCTGTACATTTGTACCAGCATTAAAAAATGGTACCGCCTGTCCTGTATTCAGGGATAGGTGGAAGCGACCTAACTCTGCTGGTGTTCGTGCCATGGTGGAAGGTGGTCTGCACAGCCGTGCAATTCCTCACTGACTAACATAGCCCTCTATGGGGTATGGGAACCAATGATGATCAACACCGGTGGTGATGGTGTTCTCTGTCGCGGATGTGACCACCATTTTATTTCTACCACTTCACTTGATTTCTAACTTTACATAGGATGACATCCCCACTGTGTATGCTGTTGTGACCTTCGTCTGGAGCCTGCTATGGCTCATGCAACAGGGGAAAGGGCCCAAGCCTTCACGTCGGAGGAGTTGGAGAGGCTGTTGGATGGGGTCCCACTCCTGTATGGGCAGTTGTATGGGCCTCCAGACCAACAGGTGAGTACACCATGGGTACATTGCATGTGACATTGCTGCATGGAGAGGTGTGTGTGTGCAGGCAGTGTGTCATATGGGGGGTATGGCTGGTGGCAGCGCTAATGCAGGGATATGGGTCATATGTGTGCCTGATGAGGAGATAAGGCATTTTGTAGGCCATAAGTGTGACAGGCTGGATTGTCTGGTTAATGTTGTCCCACTATTTGTGTTTCCTATGCAGGTCAGCACCCATCAGAAGAAGGGGTTGTATCATGCCATCGCCAAGGACGTGCAGACCCTGCCGATCTATAGCATGCGGAGCACCCACTGCAGGAAATGGTGGGAAGACCTGAGACGCTGGGCCCGGCAGACCACGGAGGCCAAGCTGGGGATGGCTTCCCAATGAGGGAGGGTCCCCTGTCAGAACCGGCCCTCCCTGATGGCCCGCATACTGGTGGTGGCCTACCCAGAGTTGGATGGGCACTAGAGGGCATCACAACAGCCACAAGGGGGTAAGTAAAGTGTGTTTGACAACCGTCTCTGTTGCCTGGCATGGGATTTGAGTGCACAGTACTAGTCAGTGGATGCACCAATATGCCAGTTTAGACATTGCTGCATGGTCCAGCTTAGGTTAATAGGGTGAAATGTATGTTTTTGATAGCTAGGTAGCTGGCTTCCAGTGTCAGACAGGGCTTAGCTGGTCCCAGTTGGTGTGTAGCTGGCAGTGTTTAGCTCCTACCTGCTGTGCTACTTAGCCAATGGTATGGCAGAGTGGTCCATACTGCACATTCTTAGTCTCAGTGTGTGACAGTGATGTGTATGCCAGTTGTGCTGTTGGTGCTGTGGTTGACCTTGTGCTCCCTTTCATTCTCCCCACTCTCCTTTTGTCATCATGTCCATGTGTGCCTTAGCATCATCTGGCGAATGAGCAAGGGCACCGGAGAGTAAGGAAGCTGCAGCCCACAGGACCCAGGAGGCAGAGTCCACCGACGCCTAGGGGACCAGTGGGACAGGGGTGAGGGGAGCACCACAATGGGGACAGGAGGTGACACCAATGACTCTGATTTGTCCTCTGATGGGAGCTCCCTGGTGGTGGCAGACCCCTCTGGGACCACCCCAGCTACAGGTTCTACCACCACCCCTCCGTACCAGCACCGCCCTCCCAGTAGCCCGTCACTGAGTTTTTGTGCCTGCTCACCCAGAAGGGTGGGAATCTCCTTCACCCCAGGCACCTCAGGCCCTGCCCCAGTCAGACCTGCTGCCCTCAGTGAAGAGGCTATTGACCTGCTGAGATCCATCTCTGTAGGGCAGTCAACAATAGTGCATGCCATCCAGGGGCTGGCATCCCAGATGCAGCAATGCAATGTCTTCCTAGGGGGCATTCACTGTGGCTTGGCGGCAATACAGAGATCGTTTCAGGCTCTTGTCATTTCACTGACAGCAGCCAGTGCCCCTGTTTATCTGTCCCCCCTTCAAATACCACTTCCCAGTCCCAGTCTCCTCACCCCCAAACCATCCTACGTACACATTCTGACAAGCATGCACCCAAAACATCACTCAAGACTCGTATAGGCAAACACAGGCAGCACACTTAAGTCCACAAGCACTCACACAGCCAACACCCAGATGCACACACAACATCATCCACGGACACCACTGTCTCCCCCTCCTCCTCTTCCTTCACAGTCACAACCTCACTCACACCTGCATGCTCTGCATCAACAGTCCCTGAGCATGGCACCTGCAAAGCCTTGCCCACAGTCACCACAACAGCAGACCCACATACATGCACCCCACACACCACATGCACAGTCACCATCACCAACTCATGCAGCACACCCACTTCACTTGCAGACACCACCACAACGTCCATCCACATGTAATGTTTGTCCTCCCACAGCCTGTCTTACCCCCATCCACAGACACAGAAACGCTCACACTCAGACCCCAGCAGCCATCCACCTCACACATGCATGATGTCCAGTCATCCGCACACAATGCCAGCATACCTCCTCCTCCTACAACCACTTCCTCTACCTCCACTCCCATCCCTCCTCCCACATCCCACCCCATTGGCCCTAAGAAGCTTTTCCTTGCCTGCCTTGACCTCTTTCCTCCTCCACCCCCTCTTGCTCGTACGAGGAAGGCCCCAACCCCAGACCAATACCTTGAGCACCCATTCTGACACTGCTTCATTCACAAAGTCTCCAGCTGCCACTAGGAGGTACATGAGTGTGAAGCCAGTCCCCCGCATCAAGGACACTCCTCCCCCTCAAAACAGAGGGCTAAAGTGCCATCCCCTCCCAAACAGACTACCAAGACCATGGAACCTCCAAAACCTAGGGCCAAGGAGGCCCCACCTAGATCCACGGCCAAAGAGGCCCAACCCAGATCCAAAGCCAAGGAGGCCTCACCCAAATCCAAGGCCAAGGAGGTCTCAAAAAATCCAAGGCAAAGGAGGCCCCACCCAAATCCAAGGCCATGGAGGCCTTAGCCAAATCTAAGCCCAAGGAGGCCCCACCCAAAACTGAGGCCAAGGAGGCCCCACCCAAAATCAAGGACAAGGAGGCCCCACCCAAAACTGAGCCCAAGGAGGCCCCACCCAAAAACAAGGACAAGGGGGCTCTTCACAAAACGTTGTCCAAGGAGCCCCATCCCAAACCAGGGGCCAAGGAGCCCCTTCAGTAATCAGTGGGCAAGGAGCCCCCTCCAGAACCAGTGGACAGGGAGCCCCCTCCAGAACCAGTGGGCAAGGAGCCCCTCATTGACCAGTGGGCAAGGAGCCCCCTCAGGGACCAGTGGGCAAGGAGCCCCCTACAGAACCAGTGGGCAAGGAGCCCCTCCAGAACTAGTGAGCAAAGGGCCCCCTCCCAATGATGTGCCCCCCCAAATCCCCTCTCCCTGAGGTACCTGTCCATTTCCAACACAATACCCCTGAATAGTGGAGTTCTGATGTTGTCAGGAGTCAAGTTAGGGCTTGGACTTTGCCCTGTAGACATTTGTGACTTTGGTCTAGCCTTTGGGCCTGCATGTATGTTTATATGCAGTTGTGCATTTTTGTGCATTTTGAATATCCATCCAGTAGGAATACAGTGGTTGGAACAGTGTATGTGTCCTGGCCTTCTTTGCTCCGGGGATCTGTTACTGTTGTTTTACTCTGCACCTGGTTCTGGGTGTGTGTTGTGTGTTGTGTTGTGTGTTGTGCGTGTGTGTGTCACTCTCTCCATCCTCTCTCCCTCCCTTGTGTACAAGGCGGCTGTACTCACCGTTGTTGTTTTCGTCGGCTCCAGGACAGCCATGGCGTGGTACAGTAGTTTGTCACTGGAGGTGAGTGTCTCCTTTTACACCAGGCTTTTGGTGTCATTGCTACCGCCCCGGAAATCCTGGTGGTGTGCTGCGTCATAATATGGTGGGTGGATCCATGTTTTCCGCCTGCCTGTAGGTGGCTACTTCCGTGATCAGTGTTCGCAGCACACTGGTGGTTGGTGTGGTACATTGGCTGTCTATGGGCGGGTTCACCGCCACAGTCATTATTTGGCAGTCATTACCGCCAGCCTGTCGGCAGTGATACCACCACGTTAACCCTGGTGGTCAGAAGACCACCAGGGTCATAATGAGCACCTATGTCATTTATTCCCACATAGTTTTCACAAACCCATTATTGGTGAATTACATGGGCTACTCAACACTTCCTTCAAAATTCCTTTCTCCACAAACTACTCTATTTAGGGTTTCACACCCTAGATTGCTTCAATTGTCGTTGGATATTGTGAAGTTTGAGGGAAAAACACATTAGGTTTCACTGCGACTCTGACTGTGTTGTGCTCCTTTTATCAACGCAATGTCTTTTCCTGAAAGATCCCAAACTTTAGACTTAACATTCTTTTGTGAAGCAACAGGAAGATCTTTCACTTCAAAAACTGGAAAGAAACTAATCAAAGGAGCTTCCTCAATCAAAGGAAATTCTTCAGACACTGACTCCTTGCTGAGAGTAAGTGTTGGGTCTTCTCCATCATCACTGTTTGTTTGAATTTCAATTCCCTCATCTGAACAAGTAATTGAACATCTTGTTTTGCACAATAAATCTCTTCCCAGTAGTGACACAGGACTTGAACCACAAACCACAAACGTGTGCAAACCTTTAAAATTACCAAATTTTAACTAAAACTGTTTCTGTAATTGGGTTTGTCAAATACTGATTTGCAACTCCCACTGTCTGAATTGTCTTCACTGGTAAGAGCAGATCTGGAACCTCTGCAGATCTTACTGTCAAGCGTGTTGCTCCAGTATCAACCAGAAAAGAAACTTTGTGACCATGCACTTTTCCCTTGACATAAGGACCTTTCTGATCCACTTCTAAGGAAGCAGCCAACACACATTCTTCCTCATCTGAACTATCTGACCAGCTAAACATCGTTTATTCCATTCTCACCATGTAGAGGAAATTGGCATACTGCATTGTTACTCTGATTTAGTCTCTGACCCGTGACCACCTGAGAAAGCATCACCCGTAGCTGATCCATAGGACACTGAGGTACTTAAAATTGTCTAGGCACTTAAATTTGTTGTGCAGGAAGCATCTGCACTTGTGACTGCATCTGCTGTAACTGGGGTAAGTGTACGTGTTGGGCCTGTGGTTGCACATTTTTCACATGCTGCATGGGTTATAAGGGTTGGAAACCCAGCATCGGATTTACGTTATTCTGGAAATTTGGAATTTGACCTCTCATTCTTGGTCCTCTCACATTCTGAAAAGCATTGACACCATTCACCTGTTGGACAACATCTCCTTAGTTTAACATTGGACCCTGCCTTTTCCAATGCCCAATTCTTCTGCAAACATGAGAAGGCAACACTCTTTTTCCCTGTGGCTCTCCTTGCATCATCACAGAATTCATGCCTACACCTCGATTGACACTTCCCATTCCACCACGACCTCTACCTCTGCCTTGGTTCTGAAACATACCTTGATTCTGAAACATGCCATTTCCCTGTTGCTGTTGAGGCTGAAAACTTCCCTGAATTCCTGTCTGTGCAGCCTTGATATGCATCACCATCGCCTTCTCCTTCAAGTTTTTCTGTTTCAATTCAATCTCATCACTACAGTATTTTGCATATTGCAGCACCTCATCAATTTGTTTTGCTTGCCAGAAAATCAAATGACTCTTAATCATCTGGCTAATTTCTGGTCTGAGTCCTTCAACAAAGCTGAACAAACAATTAATAATGTCTTTTGGCTCGATTGTTTCTGTACCACTGTAACGTTTAGATGCTTTTAACAACCTCTCATAGTATGCATGAATACATTTTTTCACTTCCTGAGCAGTCCTATCTATGTGCTGCCAATCAATGTTTTTTGGCGAAATTTTTGTTTTCAGGAATACTGACCTTATAGTAATACTTCATTACTTCATGAGATGGTGCACCTGTTGTTGGATTTCTTGGCGGCTCACTTTGTTGGCCAATCTACACTCCTCTTGCACTCAATCTACAAACCTGCCGGAACACCTGTCTCCAAATTGTGTTCAAATCCTCTCACAGGTATTTAGCAAGTTTCACAACCCTACCTGTTTGCCGGTACCATTCCACTGATTTCTCTCTCAACCTGAGATAGTCATTTGTAAATGACAAAATATCACTTCTGCTCCAAGGGACATATACAAAATTCGCTCCTGGAATCTCTCTCATTGGTAAAACATTTACTGGTTCTTTAATTTGTGATATATCCGCAGAAGGAGTATCTGAACCCTTCCTCTGTCTTTCTCTTTTCTTGACCAATCTGCCTTCCCATTTTTCTAATGCTCTCCAAATTTAAAATTTAATCTATAACTTTTCTTCAGGCTTTTTGTTTTCGTAAGATCTATTTCATATTTATCTGCAAACTCTTGTAATTGCTGATGCACTTCAGCTGCTCCCTCTGTAATTACTGGACACAAATATCTCAACTTAAGTATAAGACTCAAATCTGTTTTCTCCCATTGTCCCTTCAAGAAGCTCACCTGCTTCCACTGGCAATTGTTAGACTGGCGTGGTCTCCCTTAAAGTTTTGCCTCTGTTTCCCAGGTTGTTGATGTGTGCTGGACTCTGATTATGCTGTTTTTGTTACTCTGGTCACTTTACCACTGCTAACCAGTGCTAAAGTGCAAGTGCTCCTTTACAAAATGTGTATCTAATTGGCTTATCCATAATTGGCATATTTGATTTATTAGTAAGTCCCTAGTACAGTGCACTAGAGGTGCCCAGAGCCTGTAAATCAAATGATACTAGTGGGTCTGCAGCACTGATTGTGCCACCCACATAAGTAGCTCTGTAATCATCTCTCAGAACTGCCACTGCAGTGTCTGTGTGTGCAGTCTTTAACTGTACCCATTTTCAAGGCCTAAACCTTCCCTTTTTTTTACATGTCAGACACCCCTAAGGTAGGCCCTAGGTAGCTCCGAGGGCAGGGTGCTGTGTATGGTTGAGTTAGGACATATAGTAATGTGTTTTAGATGTCCTGACAGTGAAATATTGCTAAATTCGTCTCTCACTGTTGCAAGGCCTGTCCCTCTCATAGGTTAACATGGGGGCTACCTTTAAATTTGAATAAAGTGTAGATTCCCTTTGGGAGCAGATGGACATGTGGAATTTGGGGTCTCTGAGCTCACAATTTAAAAATACATCTTTTAGTAAAGTTGATATTAAGATTGTGTGTTTGAAAATGCCACTTTTAGAAAGTGAGCATTTTCTTGCTTATACAATTTCTGTGACTCTGCCTGTTTGTGGATTCTCTGTCTGGGTCAGTTTGACAGTTGGGCTGGTTGCACCTCACACTAGACAGTGACACTAAGGGAGCTGGGGTGTAGTCTGCATATCCTGATGAGCCATCTGTGCTAGGAGGGTGGGGAGGAGTGGTCACTCACACCTGAAAGGGCTGTGCCTGCCCTCAGATAATGCAATCTCCAACCCCCTGGTGAGTGTCTGGGGCCTGGCCTGGGCAAGGCAGGATTTCACATTCAAAAGAGACTTTACTTTGAGGTAGGCCTACTTCAAAGGAGAAATTGGGTATAAGAAGGGCACCCATAATCACAGACTTTAGAACACTTCTGGAGACCAAGAGGAACCTCTGCCTGGAGAAGAGCTGAAGAGCTGAGGAAGAAGAGCTGCCCTGCCTGTGAACGTGCTTTGTGGATTTATCCTGCAGTTGCTGCTTCTGCCAGAGTAAGGGCAAAGACTGGACTTTGTGTGCATTTCACCTTGTGAAGATCTCCAAGGGCTTGATTTAGAGCTTGCCTCCTGTTGTTTGAAGTCTCAGGGACAGCAAAGACTTCTCTCTGACAGCACCTGGAGTCCCTGGAAAGACTCCTACTCTGCCCTGTGGTGCCCATCCAGTCCCTGGGATCCAGAAAGGAGAAGCTGGCAACCTAAGAGGAAGAAATCCTCGCACAGAATGCCGTGCAGGGAAAAGATTAACGCGACTCGGATCTGTGGCTGAAGAAAAATAAAATCAACGCTCGCCTGCAATGCAACCAAGGAATCGACGTACGGAGGTGGAGAAATGATGCACAGCATCACTGACGGGGGCTGGGAGATCGCAACCTGCGCTGCATGGTTTTCGGATCATCGTCTGGCTGGATTTCCGGCGCAAACACCGCTGGGTGTGTAAAAACCACGCAAGGCTTGCCCGGACCGAGAGTGCTGACCTCATCGACGCATCGCTCTCCTGCAGAGAGAAAAGACAAAACACCCGACCCGACGAAAGGAGAAATAACGCAAGGTCTCGTGAGTGAGTGAAATTGATGCATCACAAGCCCTTTTCGACGCACACTCGCCTGTTCTGGGTTATTTTTGACGCACCCAAGGTACATTTTCACGCTAACTAAGTGTTAGTGTGTGTTTCAAACTACATGAAGACTCTTTTTGCTTTTTAATTGATAACTTGACTTGTATATTGTGGATTTTTGTCGTTTTGGTCTTGTTTTGTTTAGATAAATATTTTCTATTTTTCTAAACGTGTTGTGTCATTTTGTAGTGTTTTCATTAAGTTACTGTGTGTGTTGGTACAAATGCTTTACACCTAGCACTCTGAAGTTAAGCCTCATGCTCGTGCCAAGCTACCAAGGGGGTAACCATGGGTTGGTTGAGGGGGATTCTCTTTTACCCTGACTAGAGTTAGGGTCCTTGCGTGGACAGGGAGTAACCTCACTGCTAACCAAAGACCTATTTTCTAACAGCAATCTAGTCTTGTTTATCAACTCCTTCTCTTTGAACTGACTTTCAGGAACATTTGTAAAACTCAATTCTTCCAACCACCTAGTTAATTGCTGTGCAGTCAAACCCTGTAATGTAATATTACCAAGTTGTATACTCAGTAACTGTTGGTACATTGGGATCACATGCTGAGGAGTCAACATTTTTAACTTGATCCAGACTTTTCTAAATTTCTAAAAGGAGTTAAATCTAATAATGACCTTGATCCATTTTGAGTCTGTCTTATAGGTGACATTAACCTAGTGTTTTCATTCTGATTTTGAACTACATGGTTATCTGCACTCTTTTTGCCTTGAGCATATAAAGGCACAATTGGACGAAATGTAGCAGGTACCAACACTGCATCTGAACTAAATCTGGTTTCTACATTCTGAGATTGCATTACTCACCCATTCTGTACTTGAGGCAGTAACATCGGGGTTTGCTCTGTCTGAACCAATATCTGCTCCTGTAAAGTCTGTCCTGAGGTTACTACTAGATTAGTAGTTGTATTCACAATCGGTACTTCTGGGTAAACCCTAGGAACACTAAGTTGTGGCAGTTGTCTATTGTCTATTGACTGACTGAAACTGCTCTGCATGGTATTTGCACAAACGAACTAGGCTAAACTGAGCTCTGCTTCATGTTATGATTAACCTGTACAGAACTCTCAGTCATATTATAGTTACACTGTACTTGACACTGTGTCACTGCAACTGGTATTGGTGCAGTAGGGTTTGTACAACTAGTACTTGAACCATCTTGAGACACATATGGTGGCGGACGATTTCTCAAAATCTGTGTAATAACCTCTTTATCATCTGATTCCACATCATTAATCAAAGGCCTTTCAGGTTCTTTTGATGCCTACTCTTCAATAGCTGAAGAACGTCCTTTAGATTTCTTTGAAACTTTCTTGGCATCTTTCTCACTGTCTCCAATCATTGCAGGAAACAACCTAACACCTTGTAAGGTATCTAATCTCCACTTTCTCTGCTCACTGTCCCACCTATCTTCTGCTAGTAGCTTCTCTGCTCTTCTCATCTTCCACTCAAATATCAATTCTTGTTGATGTCTGGCTACTATTTCCCAGATCGCTATTGCTTCGAACTGAACTGGTGGAGGTCTTAGACCATACATCACCTGTCTCAGATTCTCCAAAATTCCCACATTGAATGTAACATTTACAGGAAATGCTAAACACCCATTCTTCTATGTGATTTTAATCCAATGTTTTAAACACAGACATACTCCAGTGCCTTTCTCCTCAATTACAATAAAAGCAGGAGTACCTTCTGGCTGACAAATTTCTCCTTGTCTATCTGGAATATACTCATTATCTCTAGGAGCACTTTTTAAAAAACTTCATTTTCACAAATGTATGTAAAAAATCAATAATCAGGAAGTGACTGTAATCCCACAATCCTCTTGTTCCCCCTTCTTGACCAATTGAAGTTCACGGTTGTCCACCAATCCGTGCGCGACCGTTTTCACTAGCCAACCTACCTCAGCACAGCACAAAAATGATGTCACACTTACACGCAGTGGCTGACAAAGTCTTGCGACTTGTCCTCCTAAACTCAAAAACAATCAAAACTAATTGCCGAGTACCAAGCGCCACACACATGTGAAGTTTGCTGACTTCCCCACTCTCACACTTCATAGTACGCCGACTCTTTCTTTAACCACAATTGGAGTACGCCAACTCCCCTAAAATCTGACAAACTACTTGATCAACTGCAAATTACCTAAAGCTGTGCAAGCATACTCTGCTTTATTCAGTCTAACAACAAACGCTGAGACCATTCCCCATCAACATCGGGAGCCTCCAAGGTAGGGGGAAAGTCACTTTGGGCGTTTAAGGACTCATTTTATCAATGTTATTCAAAAATTTCAAAAATGATACTCAAAACAATCAAATCAATGTACACAACTTATGATGTAACCAATGATGTCATTTAAAGGATACTAACCATCAAATTCTGCTACCAAAACTGTTAAAGCAGAAATATCTAGTCACAGCAGACTAGATAGTGGATTTCATACTCTAGGTCTATTAACCAAACCAAATCTGCTTTAAAGAAAACATCATAGACACCAAATCAAAACATAAGGATCAATTTGACCATCAATAACCACACCAGTTTATTAAGATGTTAAAATGTTTATTTCCCTGAATTAAGAATGTTAAAGTCACAAAAATAATTCTCAAACTCAAATGATACATATAAAGAAACAAAAAAGGCTGATTAAATCGGCGAATGTACCTAAGCTTTATCAATGCACCTAGAATCAACAACTGAATAGAGAATACACAAAACCGAAGCAACAGAATCTGAGCAAGAGAAATTGAGTAAATTGAATAAACTAACGAAGAGTCAATGACCATTCAATGAGTACGAAAGTAACATAGTAACACCGCCAAAGGAGCGCCCGCCGGCCCAGTGGGAAAGGGCCTGCAACATTGAAGCCGGCTCCGAATAGAGCCGGCGGTGTTGCAGGGGTGCGACGGGTGCAGTTGCACCCGTCGCGATTTTCACTGTCTGCTGAAAATCATGCTGGGGCCCTGTTAGGGGGCCCCTGCACTGCCCATGCCAGTGGCATGGGCAGTGCAGGGGCCCCCAGGGGCCCCACGACACCTGTTCCCGCCATCCTGTTCCTGGCGGTCAAAACCGTCAGAAAAGGGTGGCGGGAAGGGGGTCGGAATCTCCATGGCGGCGCTGCAAGCAGCGCCGCCATGGAGATTCAGCGCAGACAGGGGAAATCCGGCGGGAAACCGCCGGATCCCCTTTTCTGACTGCGGCTTTACCACCGCGGTCAGAATGGGCAGGGAAGCACCGCCAGCCTGTTGGCGGTGCTTCCGTGGTCATCCACCCTGGCGGTCAATGACCGCCAGGGTTGGAATGACCCCCTATATGTCCTACCTTATCCATACACTGCACCCTGCCCTTGGGGCTACCTAGGGCCTACCTTAGGGGTGCCTTACATGTAAGAAAAGGGAAGGTTTAGGCCTGGCAAGTGGGTACACTTGGCAAGTCGAATTTACAGTGTAAAAATACACACACAGACACTGCAGTGGCAGGTCTGAGACATGATTACAGAGCTACTTATGTGGGTTGCACAACCAGTGCTGCAGGCCCACTAGTAGCATTTGATTTACAGGCCCTGGCACCTCTAGTGCACCTTACTAGGGACTTACTAGTAAATCAAATAGGCCAATCATGGATAAACCAATTACATACAATTTACACGGAGAGCATATGCACTTTAGCACTGGTTAGCAGTGGTAAAGTGCTCAGAGTTGAAAAGCCAACAACAACAGGTCAGAAAAAAATAGGAGGCAGGAGGCAAAAAGACTGGGGATGAGCCTGCATAAGCAAAAGTCCAACATGACCCCTTACCAGCCTAAAGCCAGGGGAGAACAATCAATACCTTGATGTACTTCCCTGATTGGGGCGATAGAACAAGGACCCAGGCCCACAACAGCAGGGGCATGTTCCAGTTCTACGCCTTCCTGACTCCAGTTGGATCCCTCTGTCCATACTCTCAGGGCCCACTAAGCTAACCCATGGGGAACCCTTCTCCACATCTACAGACACCATCTGTGCAGCACCTAACTTTACTTTGCTCACAGATGTATTGCAATGGGCAGATAGTACCACCAGGGCCAACACACTGGTGTTGCCCACTCCACCCCCGGGGTGTGACTCTCGTCCCCCTCCCCAGGGGCAACTCTGTCCACCAGGACAGCAAGCCACAGTGGCCCCAGACAACTGTCAGGGATGAGAGCTCGACCTCAGGCCTCTCCAAGCACTGTGACTGCGGAGAGTGGGGGGCAATAGCCCCAGGTGCCTGACACCCTTTGACCACTCTCCCTTCCACCAGGTCAGAGAAGATAACCTGACCCTGGTCCTCCCCTCTGGGGCTCTGTACCCTCCCTCCAGGAGCGGCACCCCCAGAGTAAAAAATTGTCAGGGTGCTTGTAGAAGCAGTCCTGCACAATTCTTCCACCAGTGCAGGGATGTTAACCTGCAACTGATCCTCCAACCTGGGGTCTGTACCTTCAGGTTGGACCAGGGCCAGGGGTGAGGCTTCCCTTCCCCGTTCCCTCTCTTCTGGGGTCCTGAACCACCCAACTAGGAGTGCCCCCCCCAGAAGACAACATGGTATGGGCACTGTTAGCAGTAGCCCCTTCCTCCAGGTCAGGGGGGACACCCTGAACCTGACCTTCCAATCCAGGGTTTGTACCCTTAGATTGCTCTGGCGTCAGGGGTGAGTCTTTCTCTCCCCTTCCCCTACTTTCAGGGTTCTGCACCCACCCCTCAGGGAGAGTACCCCTTGAAATCACACCAGGGGGGTTGATTTGGCAAACTGCCCCCCCTTCAGGTCAGGGTTTATCCCCTGCACCTGATCCTCCAGTCCAGGGTCTGTACCCACAGACTGGACCACTGCCTGGCAACCCAGGAATTCCTGGGGGGCATACCTACCCCCCACCAGGTCAGAGTTTACCCTCTGAACCTGGTCATCCAACCCAGGGTCACCACCCTGCGGTTGAACCACTGCCTGGCGCACCAGGACTTCCAGAGGGGCACACTTACCCCCCTCAAGGGACACACTGTCCCCAAGGGCCACACAAGAGTCTGGCTGGAGCAGGTCTCCTGACCTCTGCCCATCTGACAGAGTCTGGATTCCCCCCAACCCAGAAATGGTCTCACCAAGGTCATTCCTGGGGGGCTCTGCTCTCAGAGCTGACCCCTGACCCTCCAGGTTCTCCACTGGGGTCCGCAACCCCCTCTCAACCCTCTGTCTGGACCTCCGCACCCCCTCACTAGGAGTGGTACTGCCAGACACCAGAACTGGTGGGACGCTGGCTACAGCCGCCCCCCCAAGTTCTCCTGACACTGTGGGATCTCCCTCAACAGATGGCCCTATGGTACAGGCTAGGCTCCCCTCCTGGTGTTCCCTCATGGAACCCTCCAGGACCTGGGACTGGATCTCGGGCACCTTGG
This sequence comes from Pleurodeles waltl, assembly GCF_031143425.1. Taxonomy (NCBI): domain Eukaryota; kingdom Metazoa; phylum Chordata; class Amphibia; order Caudata; family Salamandridae; genus Pleurodeles; species Pleurodeles waltl. Next base: position 822,312,209 of record NC_090442.1, on the reverse strand, counting down.
ACCTCAGCCCATCCCCATTCCCTTTCCTCAGAGACTGGACATGGGGTCCCTCACCCATCCCACTACACTGGGACCTACCTGGGACACTACAATCCTTCCCTACCTCACCTGGTTGGGAAATACCTAGACCACTCCTCTCAGCAGCCCCCCCCCCAAATGCCTCTTCAGACTCTCTGGTACTCACCAAGAGGTCTGCCTCCATTGTAAGCTTCCTGGGGTCAGAGAACTCACACTCCACCTGGTGTTGGCGTAGCTCTGGAAAATAAGGACTAGACATATGCTCTCCAGCAATTACATCACTCAGCCCCTTACATGAATTAACCAAAGTACCCTTCACCCAACCATCCAGTGACTCTGCTTTGAAAAAGCACCCCACATTACCCTCCTGAGACTGGTGAGACAGTACCTGACTGTCCCTGACACTCAACCCACACTCTTCTGGGATGTCTTCACACTCCATAACCAGGACTTCTACCTTGGGGGAACCCCTCTCCCTGTCACTCTCACCTAGAGTCAGTAGAGTGTCCCTCCCACCAGTAGGAATATGACTCCCCATGCCAGTTCCCCAATCCACCTTAGGGACCCTGTGCATCACTGGAGCTACCTCATACCCCTGAACCTCCTGGTGTGTGTTAACTCCCTCCTTCAAGTAGGGCACCACATCTCTGGGCATGTGCACTTCTTCAGCAGCACTGGATATACAATTGTTGCTACCACCATTCCAGCTGGACTCAGCCCTCATGACTTCCAGCTCTTTCAATTTAAGCTCGTAAGCATAAATCATCCTTTTTATCTCTAAGTCCCTTTCCCACTTGTCGTACTCCCTTTGCATCCTCAACTTTTCTGCCTCCAACCGGCGAGCCCTTTCTGCCTGTCTGTCCTGCACATCTTTAGGAGTCAGACCCTTACAGGACCTACCGCTACCACTCCTGGAAAACCTCCCCCCAGGTGTAACAGGTACCTCTAATACACCACGGTGTAGACTCTACACTTTCCCATCCATATCTTCTGTGTGCCCCCCAGCTTCCTTGGCTGTCACCCAGGCCCTCAATGCCTCTTGCAGCTCCCCCTTCCTGGCAGAGCTCTTAACGTGACAGGCAAGATCTTCACAGAACTGTTTCAATTGAGCAACTGAGTACCTCTTCAGTTTTCCTAATTCAAACACAGCTCCAGCTGTTGCATCTCCAGATTGAGACATGATGGCAACAAGTGCAAAGTTCCAACGGCAGAAAACAAGTTCCCAATGAAGTAAAAAGAATCAGTCAAGGGATCAGCAAAATCATGGAAGTAGAACAAAAAGGAGTACTTAAGAGAAAAATGAAAGATCACCAAACAAGTAGTATGTGGTCACGTAGTGGTCTGAGATCAAAACAGTAGTGTACACTTAATTACTGTATGTCAAGTACAAATACAAGTCCAAATCCCAACCGCTGATCACCAATGTTAGAAATTGGGTCTTTGGTTGACAGTCAGGTTACCCCCTGTTCAAGCAAGGACCCTCACTCTAGCCAGGGTAAAAGAGAATCACCCTCAGCTAACCCCTGCTTACCCCCTTGGTAGCTTGGCAGAGCAGTAGGCTTAACTTCAGAGTGCTAGGTGTAAAGTATTTGTACCAACACACACAGTAACTTATTGAAAAACACTACAAAATGACACAACACCAGTTTAGAACAATAGGAAATATTTATCTAAACAAAGCAAGACCAATACGACAAAAATCCGACATACACAAGTCAAGTTATGAACTTTTAAAGATTAAACTGAAAAATAGCGTTTAGAAACAAAAATGCTTCGATGAGATGTTAACACGGCGTCGTGACGGAGTCGTTCCCAACAAGCCGACACCAGCGGTGCCGGACACGGAGTCGTGTAGACCCCCAAGTACAGTACCTTTGGTGAAGAGTGAAAACAAGCCGATGCGCAAAGTCGGGGATCGCGGCGTCTGTGCGAAACGTTAAATCCGTGCACTTCGAGCGGCGTCGGTCACGACGTGGTGCGGCGACTTCCACAGAGTCGCGGACTTCAGCAGGGCTGCTGCGGCGTCGGGCCTGTGAAGAGCGTCGCGTTCCAATGAAGGTCACGGCGTCAGGTGCAGGCGGCGTTACCGGATTCAGCAGCGGCGTCGGTCCGGAGTCGTCCGAAGTTGATTTTCTTGGATTTCCACCAGCTTTCCTTTCAAGGGCCCAAGGACTGGATAGGGCACCACTTGTCAGAGCAGGAGTCTCTTCAGATACTCCAGGTGCTGGCAGAGAGAAGTCTTTGCTGTCCCTGAGACTTCAAACAACAGGAGGCAAGCTCTAACTCAAGCCCTTGGAGATTTCTTCACAAGATGGAAGGCACACAAAGTCCAGTCTTTGCCCTCTTACTCTGGCAGAAGCAGCACTGCAGGAAAGCTCCACAAAGCACAGTCACAGGCAGGGCAGCACTTCTTCCTCAACTATCAGCTCTTCTCCAGGCAGAGGTTCCTCTTGGTTCCAGAAGTGTTTCTAAAGTCTGTAGATTTGGGTGCCCTTCTTATACCCATTTTAGTCTTTGAAGTCACCTTTCTTCAAAGGGGACTCACACCTACTTGTGAAATCCTGCCTTGCCCAGGCAAGGCATCAGACACACACAGCAGGGGGTTGGAGCCGGCATTGTCAGAGGCAGGCACAGTCCTTTCAGATGAGAGTGACCACTCCACCCCTCCCTCCTAGCAGAGATGGCTAATCAGGAAATGCAGGTTACACCCCAGCCCCCAGCCCCCTTTGTGTCACTGTCTAGTGCGAGGTGAAAAACAACCCAACTGTCAAACTGCCCCAGACAGGGAATCCACAAACAAGGCAGAGTCACAGAATGGTTTAAGAAAGAAAATGCTCACTTTCTAAAAGTGGCATTTTCAAACGCACAATCTTAAAATCAACTTTACTAAAAGATGTATTTTTAAATTGTGAGTTCAGGGACCCCAAACTCCACATGTCCATCTACTCTCTAGGGGAATCTACCCTTTAATCATATTTAAAGGTAGCCCCCATGTTATCCTATGAGAGAGACAGGCCTTGCAACAGTGAAAAACGAAGTTAACAATATTTCACTGTCAGGACATATAAACCACATTATTATATGTCCTACCTTCTCCATAAACTGCACCCTGCCCTTGGGGCTACCTAGGGCCTACCTTAGGGGTGCCTTACATGTAAGAAAAGGGAAGGTTTAGGCCTGGCAAGTGGGTACACCTGCCAAGTCGAATTTACAGTGTAAAAATACACACACAGACACTGCAGTGGCAGGTCTGAGACATGATTACAGAGCTACTTATGTGGGTGGCACAACCAGTGCTGCAGGCCCACTAGTAGCATTTGATTTACAGGCCCTGGCACCTCTAGTGCACCTTACTGGGGACTTACTAGTAAATCAAATAGGCCAATCATGGATAAACCAATTACATACAATTTACACAGAGAGCATATGCACTTTAGCACTGGTTAGCAGTGGTAAAGTGCTCAGAGTTGAAAAGCCAACAGCAACAGGTCAGAAAAAAATAGGAGGCAGGAGGCAAAAAGACTGGGGATGACCCTGCATAAGCAAAAGTCCAACAAACACAAATTTAGAAAACCATGGCGCTATCAAAATAAGCAGCAGTAATAAACATTAGCAGTTGGTACCTGAAAACAAAAGACAAATACAGTACGCAATATACAGTTCTATATATTACTTATCCTTAAGATACTCAGAAATCGGACAATAGGTTCATCAGGGGGAAAGAAAAGTCAGTATCAGACAGGAACAAGGTAGGGGAGATGGTTTAGAGTTTGCACCATAAGATTACTAAACCATCAGAGTATTTTTTCAGTACTGAACAAACATAGTAAAGTCAGAAAATAGTAAACACCAGAATGTCAGTAGACTAACTGGAAAAGCATGAAATAAAATCTCTGTAACCCAGGATACAAAAGAATGAATCTCCCAAGAATAATCCGCCTTCATCTAATGGTGACTGAACATTAAATTAAATTTGCTAATCTCTTGTGATTGGCTAAAACATAGGGTGAGAAAAATATGTCCAATGAGAAAGTTAACAGATATTAAAACAATATAAGATGTTAGCTCTGAGAATAATTATTGGTTGTTGCTCCATTGACAAAACTCGAACAAATACAAAAAGTGTCTTGTACATTTCCTTCACTGGCTGCATCTATAAACACATTGGGGGTGATTCTGACCTTGGCGGTCTTTTCGCAAGACCGCCGAGTTACCGCCGCGGTAAAGACCGCCGACCGCGGCGGTATGCCACGGCGCGTATTCCGACCGCTGGGAGCGTTCCGCCGGAAAACCGCCAGCAGCCACACTGGCGGTCGGCGGGAAAGTGGAGACTGGTCAACCTCCACCGCCACGCCAGCAGAACACCGCCCACAGAATTACGACCCACATTTCTGTGTGGCGGTCTTCTGTTGGCGGTCTTCTGTTGGCGGTCACGTCCCTATGGCTCCCGTCGCCTCCCGGAGGACCAACGCAAGGTAAGTTGATCGTCCGTGAGGGGAGGGGGTGGGGGGGGTGTTGTGTGATGTGTGCGTGCATGGGGGTGTGTAGAGGGGGTGTGTGAGTGCGTGCATGCGGGCGGGGGGTGCTGCTGTGCCTATGGGCTATGTGTGTAGTTCGGCGGGTGCGCATGTTGGCATGTATGTGTGCGGGTATGTGCCCCCGTTGTGTATGTGTGTGTGTAGGGGGTGTGCATATGTGCATGTTGGGGGTGCGTGCATGTCGGGGTGCGTGTATGTGCATGTCGGGGTGGGGGGGGCAGGGGGTTTGTAACATCTCTGGGGGGTGGCAGGGGGTGGAGGGTGTGGGGGGGGGACTCGTGGGGGGTAGTGGGGGGTGGGGGAGACCCCTATCAGTGCCAGGGATGGAATTCCCTGGCCCCGATAGTGCCTACCGCCATGGTTCGCATGGCGGTTCCCGACCGCCAAAAACCGCGGCGGTAAGCAGGGTCATGATGCGGTTGGCGGTCTTGGGTCGACCGCCGGGCCGGAGTGCGCAAACTCCAGCCCGGCGGTCATGACCGCCGTGGCGGTCGGAGTGGGAAAGTGGCGGTCGATCGCGGCGGTGACCGCCACGGTCAGAATGCCATTTTTTGGACCGCCGGTCTGTTCGTGGTCCGACCGCCGCCTCTCCGCCGACCGTTAGAATCACCCCCATTGTTTGGCACCGTCTGAATACGCTGTTAAAGGACAGTGATTAAAAACTATGGAAACATTACCTCCACACCATTTTCCTCGAGGGAAGAACACATGGATTAGAAACATAACTACAGACAAGTATACAAGTTCGATGAATGAAGTCTGTTAGCCAACAGAGATGAAGTCATAAGAACAGAGTACACTAGAAACATTTAAAATAAATAACATTGCACACTTACCTTGCATCTGCTTCAAGCCCAGCAGAGACTACGAAGTACTCATATTATTTCAGCATTTATTTTAGCAGAGAACATGCTCTTAAAGAAACAGAATATTTTTCATCACAGTGTTAATTCAACATTAGAAAACATATGCAGGCCTTTCACTCTGTGGCAGCCACTAAGTAGAGCACGATTTACATAAACATAAATTTATAACCAAATTAATTCACACATTAGTACATAAGTATGATTACCTGAAAACAAAATATTTACAACAAAATCTCAGCTCTCACACTATTATTCTAAGTATAGCATGAGAACAGCACCAGGTTTGCCTAGGGAGCCTGCGCTGGTGTTCAAGGAAATGCTGGGACACCATCAGAAAGGAGCGTGAGGCAGCCGGTGGTGTTGGGACAGGTATGCTTTCCTTAAAAAAAAAAAAAAAATTTGTTTATTGTTATTTAGTGTCCCCCCTTCAACCTCACCCAGCCTGCCCGCCCCTCTCCCTGAGATTTGCAGTGGCCGCCGCTTCTTTCCAGGTACCTGTGATGAAGCAGAAAATGAAGGTTTTACATTTATTAGAGCGTAAACGTAGTGTGAAATAATCATGTGTGACTTTAACCGAACTAATAAAGATTGTACGGGGACAAAATGTGCCCTCAGAGTAGTTTGCCAACATTTATATGCGTGCTTTATATAACGTGGTGTATTAGAATTGCACTAATCCGACATAATCATAAACGTGTGCTACGATTTGCTTGTTTGAAATGTTTAAGCTTAGCATGACTTTAGCGGAGGCTTTGGCCTAGTTGCCTGGTCTCACGGTTTAAATGCTCGTATTTTTCCACTGTGCTAATAAACGTGTATTTTTGCTTGAAGCTGTACTTTTCCACTGAGATCGTTCACATGCTTATCTTAAGGTTTCGTGCCAGCCTGGCATATTTCTCTTTATTCCAAGGTCGATTTGCAGGTGCGGACAATGGAAGCTCTGAAAGTGAGTTAATTGGCATAAATTGTTGCAACTTGCGTACCCATCTCCAAGGATAATGTATGCTTAAGTAAAAGCTTGAGAACTGTCGTTTTTGATTGGACAATTTGAAGCTAACCTATGAACCCTCCAGTGGAAGACCCTACTGGATTTGAAATGTTGTCTATAAAAAACCAGGTGCACGAGAAGAAAGTAGCCATTACCAGCTCGATACCCGCCATTTTGCAGACTTCGTAGCTATTATGGCCCACTTTGCTGCGACGCCATTTTGAGAGACTTTGATGCTTTCTCTAATCGAGAGAAAGAGACTTTAAATGATTCTTGCCCTAGAGACTTTAACTTTGATTTGTCCCTTTGCATGAAGTAATAGTTCTACCTTGCCGCCGTGAGGCAGTTGCCCCGTCCACCCCTGCCCCTTTGCCCCGTCCTATGCTAATCGAAACGGTACCCATGCTGATCGAGAAACGGTACCTGTGAGACGAAGACTTCCTTGTATGCTGATCGTAATTGGTAAATATGAAAGGAAATTGTAAAATTGCATTCTGTTTCTTTTAGGTAACCAACTGCTGATTTTGATAAGATCCCTAGTTAGGAGTTTTTCTAAATTAATGTTGCTAAATTGTTTTTGCATGAAGTCCCACATGCTGATGCTAATTTGAGGTTAGATGAGGATCCTATATGTCGCATGATGCAATTTGAGATCTTGTTATGCTGACTAAATGTATGCCATTAGTTCATTACAGATTATCGTATTAGTGATTTGCATAGCTATTATCGAATGCCTTGTGATTCAAATGCTACATAGATTACACTTGTTTCGCCGCTATGAACAGCTATTAATGTTCATATATGTTTATCATTTGGTGTTGAGACACATCTATATTGTGCTAGCTTTGTTAATATAGGGAAATAAATTCACTAACTTTGCAATAAACTGGTGTGATTATTCCTGACTGAAAGGTCAGGGTTCGCCGAGATGTATTCTGGATTAATTGTTAAGTGTTATGTCGATCAAGGTATTGCTTATGTTCGTTATTGATTATTGATTTGATGAAATTGACCGATTAGGAGTACAGAGAGTCCCACTTAGTCAAAAGATTCATCGGCCTAAAGAGCGTCCGAAAACAGGTAAAATCATTACTGCGGACCGCTCTATCAGTAGATGGTAGCAGAGGACGGTTTTGTCTTTTGGGACCTTGTACTCTTAAAGTACATGGTGTTGAATTAACGGTTACGCATTTTGAGACCCCATTCGAGAAGTTGAATTAGATTTTCTTGGGTAAAACAGATTGACAGAATGATGATGGGCTAGGTCCACCGCGACTTTCCCGGGATCTCGGAGTTTGCGAATGGAGAGAACGGAGGTGTGGAATCAGCGTTGGCGGTACTAGTGATGGTATGAGTGAAGTTAGGGTTTTGCGCTTGCACAGCTTATTGCCGCAGGGTGTGTGAAAAGGTTGCGAGGGATTTTTTTCTTTTAGAGGATAGCGGAGGTGCGACTCCGAGTGTAGAAGTAGAGAAGTCGTCGAACTTCACAGAAATAGCGGAGGTGCGGCTCCGAGTGTGGGAGTAGGGAAGTCGTCGAACTTCATGTGCGTGTGGCGCTTTGTGCATAAAAAGGTCCACGTGGTTGTTGTTGTTGAGACGGGCCCTGCGAGGTCAAGAGACTCCGGAGTATGTTGATCTATGTTGTGGTCTGGGCGGTTTAGTAGGTTGATCGGGCGTGGTCAACGGGTCGGTACGTGCGTTAGGGAGTGAAAGAAACTTCGACTTCGGGCTTTGACAAGATTCTAAGTGCACTAGAATAGATCATTGACAAGTTGAGAGTAGGTCTGCAGGTCAGATTTGCTTGCGAACGTGGGGACCGAGAAAGACGGAATAGCGGCCGAGGCTAGTGAAAGGTCCCTAAGGTCCTGAAGCGACTGTGTTACCCTTCCTGTAGTAAACCGACAGATCTGTTTTAGTTTTTGGTAGCTCGCGATACATGCAAGAAGTTGTTACGGGAGGAGGTGAGTGAAGGAGGACTAGCCGCGAGGCTTTGTCAGCCGCAGTGTGTGTGAGTGTGACGTCACTAGGAGCCGCGCTGGGATAGGTTGGTTGCAGAGAAGGGTCGTGCACGGGTTGGACGCAGTCCGTGGGGCTCGATTGGAAGGGGGAAAGGCAAGCGAAGAGTATTCCGGGAATTAAAGTCACCTATTGATTACAAACTTTGTGAAATAAAAAGACGAGAAAATGAAATTCTTTAAAGCATTTAGGAGTGCGATGAAGGGGGAGTCTTACATTAAAGCGAGCGTAGGAGAGGAGATGCCGCCCGAAGGTACACCAGCTTACATTGTAATGGAAGAGAAGGGGGTAGCTCCGTGCCTTTGGCTAAAGCAATGGCACAAGTTGACAGTGAAACATGGGAGCGTAGCATTCCCGATACATGGGACATTCAATATAAGGATCCTAGAGAATTTGAGATTCACGATGTATGACATGAAGGTGCCTCCAAGGCCAGCCCAGTTTGAGGCTCTAGCGATTTGGGAATTAATGGCTAGACAGCAACAGAAAAATAAGTTTGAAACAAGGATGAGGAAGGTAGAAAAGACACTAGCGGACGCTAGGTGGGATAATGCACAGAAGGTGTGGAGGTCAGATGTATTGCAGGGGATAAAACTGTTTCCAGCAATTACTAAGGAAGAAGAGGAGACAGGTAAGAAAGCTACCTGTAAGACAGACAGGAAGTGTTCCAAGGATAGAGAGGACGAGGAAAAGTTGAGAAGAGAAGAGGAGTTAGAGGATGAGGAGTTAATAATGCAATTGCTGAACGACCGTCCACCACCTTATGCGGAGAATGGACAAGGTCCAAGTACCAGTTCTGCCCCTCCGGCATCGGTACAGAACAGTGAAACTCAGAGTTCAGGAGCATCATCGGGGTCTAAGGACCCGAGTTTATTGTTCACCCCGCAGATACCGCAGGTTAGGAGAATATATCCAGATGTGCCCGTGTTGAAACCAGCAGAAAATTATCAGCCGCAGATGCCAGGGTACTACAACAGTGATAACAGTGCAGGAATGATTCTAGATCCAACCGCAAGGGGAGTACAGAATGGTCACAACCAGACATTGTCACAAGCCGAATCAACCCAGTTTTTGATGCCTCAAAAGCAGATACAAGGGGGAAACGCACATACTCAGATGACGGGGAGCCAGATGGGCATGCCGGCAATGATGACCCATGGTGTGGGAATGAACATGCCTCAGAACATGGGGAATGGACAGAACCCAAATGCGATATCGCTACCCATTACTGTAGGTCCACCGGTACCTTTGTACAGTCAGCCTAATTTAGGTATGAGCGGTCAGGGAACAATGCTGCAGAATGGGACAGAAAGAAGGTGCATAGAAAACACTCCAGGGATAACTCCGATAGTGACTCAGCCAAATGGATCTGGGACCTTGATGGAGTTTAGTCCCATATGTGCTCAGTCGACACTGGTGAGGTCGAGTCCCCCACTGATAATACCTCTAACATCGAACACTGAAAAGTTACCGCAACCATCAATGGCAGTCGATGTGAACGCTACGCTGATGGGGGTGAATGCGCAACAGCTGACACAATGGTTCAACAGTCTAAATTCCACACAAAGTTCAGCCAGTGGGAAAGGAGAAGACTATATGAACAGGGTCAGGTTGAACATGGAAGCACAAGAATTGGTGGAAGGGACTATGGGTGTGAATAGGTTAGAGTCCTACACGGAAGAAGAGCTGAGGTATCTATGTCCCAGGATTACGAAGGAAGTGAACAAGGTACATAAGAGCTTGCAGGAAGCAGCTGACAGAAAAGGGGTTGACATAGACAAGATGAAACACTTGAGCAGAAGGTACAGGTTGGATTTTGGGACCACAGATTTTGAACACATGAGGTCAGCAGGCATGAAGGCACACCTTAGAGAATTGCTGCAGAGTGCCCAAGTGTGGAGGTGTCTAGACAAGTGGGAAAGCAGGTGGGTAAAGAGGAAGGAAAAGAGGAGAGACAGTGCTACAGAGCACAATGAGAAAAGACCGCAGAGTAGTGATACAGTAACTATGTTACCAATGAGGGAAACAGCAGGGGGAAAGTTAATACATGTACCATGGCACAGAAGCGACATTCAGTCTTTTACGGATGATTTTCCCAAACTGAGAGAGAAACCGATTGAATGGTATCAGCAGACTGATAGGTTTGTGAAGCTTGCAAAATGTCTCTGGGAAGACCTGAACACTCTGTTTGAGATTGTGGTTCCAGCAGATTTGTGGGAGGATTGCAAAAGAGCGGTAGGTTGGCCGACAAGTGAACCAGAGAGAGACAGGGAGACGGGTGCACCATCACCTATGGTGATGAGCTTGTACTATAAGGTAATTAAGCATTTGAAGACGAAGGTCGCCGCGAAAAATGTGGATTGGCAGAAGATCGATCGAACGGCCCAAGAGGCTAAAGAGTCGATTCATAGTTACTATGAGAGGTTGTTGAAGGCGTTCAAGAACTATAGTGGCACGGAAACAATAGAGGCGAAGGACATGCTTCATTTTGTGTTTAGATTTGTGGAAGGGCTGAGGCCAGAGATAAGTCAGATGATAAAGTCGCATTTGATTTGCTGGCAGTCAAAACCTATTGATGAGGTGTTGAATTATGCGAAATACTGTAGCGACGAAATTGAGGTGAAACAGAAGAAGCTGAAAGAGAAGGTGATGATGATGCAGCTTAAGGCAGCTCAGACAGGTTTGCAGGGTTTGGAAGGTTTGCAAGGGATGCAAGGGTTCCAACAGCAGGTACCGCAACCGCAGCCGCAGTTACAGGGAAACATGGTGTTTCAGCCACAGGCCAGAGGCAGAGGCAGAGGAGGTTTTGTGAATAATGGTCCGGATTTTAACACTGTTGTGACGGGTGTGCAGGCAATGAAGAAGGTGATGCCGTGTCACGTGTGCGGAATCGTAGGTCATTGGAAACGCGAGTGCCCGATGGTGGTGCAGGAAGGTGCAGGTACAGGTGCAGGTGTTGGTCAGCAAAACAATGATGTCAATGCATTTCAGACAATGAGGGGACCGAAAATGAGAGGTCCAAGCCCAAATTTTCAGACCATAAATCAGTTGCAGGGATTACAACCTATGCAGCCGCAGCAGATGCAGATGCCCCGTATGCAGATGACGCAAATGCAGCCAATGCAACAGCAGTTACCTATGGTACCTAATCAGCAAATGCAAATACCCTTGGCACCAATGGGTCAGCAGCAAGTGATGGTTCCTCCACAGGTCTCGGGTCAGGTAATGAGTACAAATGGCACCGTACAACAGTTCCCACTACACAGTGAGAGTGGAATAAACAATGTATGGGAGAGTGAAAGTTCAGAAGAAGAAGGAGATTGTGTGCTTGCAGCATCCTTGGAAGTTGATCAAAGGGGTCCGTACGTAGAGGGAAGAGTAATGGGTCATCGTGTCTCATTCCTGGTTGACACAGGAGCAACACGTTCAACTGTTAAGAGCAGTGAAGTACCAAATTTGCCACTCTCAGGGAGGACAGTTCAAGTGGTGGGAGTAGCAAACAGACATCTGACGAACCCAATTACAGATCCGGTACCAGTCAGCATCGGTAACTATCAAGGGGTACATCAGTTTGTGGTATGTGACTCAAGCCCGATAGCACTATTAGGGAGAGACCTATTGTGCAAATTGGGTTGTTCGATCATGTGTTCGAACGAAGGAATAACAATACAGACGAGCAGTGATGGGGAAGAAGAGGACAGTGTAGAGGGGGACGAGATGGAAACTGTAGATGAAGAGTATCCTCTGATTTGTCTTTTCCCGATGATAACTGAAGAAGATATTCCAGCCGAATTACGGGAGACAGTCGGAAAGGAAGTGTGGGACATGACAGGGAAAGAGGTGGGATTGATGAAAGGAGTGGAACCAGTGAAAGTGACTGTAAAGCCCAATGCAATCTTTCCCCAGACCCCACAATACCACATGCCACAAGATACCCTCATGAAAGTTGCTCAACTTATTGACGAATTTGTAAAACAGGGGGTACTGAAAGAAGTGATAAGCAGTCCATGTAATTCGCCAATAATGGGACTAATAAAGCTGAGTGGAAAGGTCCGACTCGTGCAGGACTTGAGGAAAATAAATGACATTATAGTCAAATGCTGCCCAGTAGTACCGAATCCAGCTGTGATAATGTTCCAGGTCCCTTGCGATGCCGAATGGTTCTCAGTCATCGATTTGTCACAAGCATTCTTTTCTGTGCCTCTTCATGAGGACAGTCAATTCCTCTTTTGTTTCAAATTCCTAGACAGAGTGTACAGTTGGTGTCGAATTCCTCAAGGGTTTTCTGAGTCACCGTCAATCTTCAATCAGATTCTAAAGAAAGACTTGGAAGCATTAGAATTGCCATTTGAGTCAACCCTAGTACAGTACATTGATGACTTACTGGTTGCATCAAAGACAGAAAGTGGCTGCACAGCCGATACCATTGCTCTGTTGAATCATTTGGGAAGGAATGGACATAAGGTGTCTCCTTCCAAATTGCAGTTCTGTCAGAAGAAAGTGAAATACTTGGGTCACCAGATAGAGAAAGGGTCACGGAGAATAATGAAGGAAAGAATAACGAGTGTACTTCAAATGAGTCCACCAAAGACAAGGAGGGAGGTGAGGAAGTTTTTGGGAATGGTGGGCTACTGTCGCCAGTGGATTCCCAACTTCTCGACTCTAGCAAAGCCTTTACTGAAACTGACCCAGAAGGATGCCTTGGATCAAATTGAACTGAAAGGAGATGAGATGGATGCTTTTGTTGAATTGAAAGAATGCATGTGTAGGGCTCCAGCTCTAGGTATGCCTGACTACACAAAGCCTTTCACATTGTTTTGTCAGGAACGTGATGCATGTTCTCTGTCTGTCTTGACTCAAGCCCATGGTGGCATAAACAGACCAGTAGCGTATTTTTCAGCTACTCTGGATCCGGTTGCAGCAGCACTCCCAGGGTGTTTGCGCGCCGTAGCAGCAGTTGGTATCAGCCTCACTGAGAGTGAAGGAATAGTGATGGGACACCCAGTAACAGTCATGGTCCCTCACTCAGTTGAGATACTTTTGACCCGCTCCCGAACGCAGCACATGACTGGAGCAGGACTCACAAGGTATGAAACGATAATTTTGGGCTCACCGAATGTGCAGCTGAAAAGGTGCACTACGTTGAATCCAGCAACCTTGCTCCCTGGAGAAAATGCTGAAATTGAGAACGCTGAAGACGTCAAGCACGACTGTCTTCAGGTGACTGAATTTTGCACAAAACCCCGACCGGACATTAAGGATACTAAGCTTGATGAAAATGATCAAATACTTTTTGTGGATGGTTCATGTCTAAGAGATGGGATGGGGATTTTGAAAGCAGGATATGCTGTATGTACTGTAACAGTGGTCTTAGAAGCGGGATGGCTTCAAGGAGTCTATTCTGCACAAGTAGCAGAACTTGTAGCCCTTACCAGAGCATGTCAACTGTCTGCATTGATGAAAGTCACCATTTACACTGATAGTCAATACGGGTTGGGGATTGTGCATGACTTTGGACAACTATGGTCACAGAGAGGTTTCCTGACTTCTTCAGGATCCCCAGTGAAGAACGGGGAGAGGATAAGGGAATTGTTACACGCCATTCAAGCGCCAGCCGAAGTTGCAGTGGTAAAGTGTAGTGCTCATACGAAAGGACAGGACTATGTTTCTCTGGGAAATGCATATGCGGATCAAGTCGCAAGATTTTGTGCCTTGAACTGTATATTACTCAGAGATGAATGGAATTCAATAAGTGAGCCGGAACTCGAACCAGCTGAAGCATTTGCCTTGAAGGTCGTAGATACAATAGATGAACTAAAAGCACTACAGAATAATGTCAGGGAGGATGAAAGAAATTCCTGGATTAAATCACAATGTATAAAGAGACCAGACGAGTTATGGGTTTCACATGAGGGAAAATTTGTTTTGCCAAATAGTCTCTTATCACAGCTTGCGCGGTTCTATCATGGGCAGGCTCACCTAGGGAGAGATGCCATGATAAGATTGTTCAAAACTGATTGGTTTAACCCCAGATTTCGTCAAGCTGCAGAAGCAGTTTGCCATCGATGTGTCACTTGCCAGCAGATGAACCCAGGAAAGGGAACAGTTGTGAACGCGAGCCACATTGGTAGGGCAAGCGGGCCTTTTAGTCGAATGCAGATGGACTTCATTGAGATGCCTGTGCATGGAGGTCTGAAATATGTGTTGGTGATTGTGTGCATTTTTAGTCACTGGATTGAGGCATACCCCACACGTAGAAATGACAGCCTTAAAGTTGCGAAGCTATTGTTGAGGGAGTTGATACCACGTTTCGGATTCCCGATCTCTTTAGAATCAGATAGGGGAAGTCACTTCAATAACGAGGTGATAAAGTTACTTTGCGAAGCGCTGAACATTGAGCAAAAGCTGCACTGTAGCTATCGCCCTGAAGCCTCAGGACTGGTGGAGCAGATGAATGGTACACTGAAATCGAGAATGGCGAAAATATGTGCATCGACAAATTTGAAATGGCCTGACGCATTGCCCTTAGTGCTAATGTCAATGAGAAACACCCCTGATAGAAAGACTGGATTGTCTCCGCATGAAATTCTCATGGGCAGGGCTATGAGACTTCCTGCAGTTCCCGCAAACGCGCTTTTGAATATTACAGATGATATGGTGTTAGACTACTGCAAGGGTCTGGCTGACGTGGTTCGCTCTTTCTCTCACCAGGTGGAAGCGACCACCTTGCCACCGATTCAAGGTCCAGGACACGCACTGAAAGCAGGTGACTGGGTCGTGATAAAGAAGCACATGAGGAAGTCGTGTCTGGAACCCCGTTGGAAAGGCCCTTTCCAAGTGATCCTGACGACAACTACCGCTGTGAAGTGTGCGGGGGTTCCCAACTGGATTCACGCCAGTCACACAAAGAAAGTGTTGTGTCCCACAGAGGAGGAAGTTGAAGCACTGAAACTGCCAGTGTCTGACAAAACAGTGCTGAGTGCTGAGACAGAGCAAAACCGAACTGAAAGCGAACGGACAGAAACGGGAGAGAAAGAGATATTCTCTGAGGACGAAGAGACCAACTTGCTTGGGGGAGACCAAGGAGAAAGTTCAGACAGCGACGAAGCAGCTGAAGGTGACAGAGAACCTGAAGCAGCTGAGGGTAGCAAAGAGCCTGAAGCAGCTGAAGGTGACAAAGAACCTGAAGCAGCTGAAAGTGATAAAGAGCCTGACGAAAGTAACGGTGACGAAGGGCTCGAAAAAGGTGAAAAAGCAGGAGAGCCTGATCAGAGGAGGGCTTTCCCAGAAGCAGACGATACAGAAAAAGAAAAAGAGAACGTGATTGATTCCCCAGAAGGAGGGGACAAGTCAGAACTGAACGAAAAGGTTCAAGATTCCTCAGAAAAGATCGCAGGTCCATCAAATGGACATGGTGCAAAGAGAAGACTAAGCATATCACCAATAAAACAAAGGACTGAAGAAAGTTTGAACGAGGGAGGAAGGCCAAAAGTGAAAGAGAAAAGAAAAGAAGTAATTGTCGGGGCGTCATCCCCGAGTGAAGAAAAAGACTCGACAAAAGAGGAAAGTACCAGCGAGGCAGAATCGAAAAGGGAAGCAAAATTGAAAGGAAAAGGATACCAAACAGGAGATATTCCGGTCCTGAATGGGCATATGCAGTCAATGACGATTGGACTGACGAGTTTGTATCTCTAAGCATCGAGAACGAAGAAGAAGAAGAGATACCAATAGAAAAGAAAAGTTTTATGGACTCTGTCGATTGAAAGAGTAATAAATGATATTGCTTGCTACAATCTAACGTGAAACAAACAACCAGCTGAGACATTGCTAAACCGGATGAGACTTGCTGAACTGATAAAGACTGAGTTATTGCCGAATTGAGACAAATGCTGCTAACCGATAAGTGACTGGCCTCTTGAAGAAGACTGTGTGAACATTGCGCTCGTTCAGCTTTGTAACTGAATTGCTAAATAGTTTTATTTTATAGGTGCTTCCAGCTCTCTGATTCTATATAGATCATGACGCAAAACAATAGAAAGAAATATTGTAAATATGTGTGTATAGGCTTGGCAATTACATGTGTACTAATAATAATGGCAATTGTGCTTGGAATGCATGGAAAGGGTGAGAATGAGAATATTGAGGCTTCTACTTTTGCTCCTGTTACTGTCACTGAACTAACCGCATTGAAAAGACTAGCATTGAATGAGAGGCTCTTGCACGATAAGAAAGAGCTTTCGTACAACGTTTTCTATCGCTTGCTAACAGAATATGTTGAGACTATGGATGCGAAGGATTGTTACGTGTGTACACAGATACCGACATCAGTAAAGGAAGGGGTGACTTATCACCACATGCCACTTACATACGGGATTACGTGTAGTATAGTAATGTCTAGGTTTTATGGTCAAACTAACATACAGTATTTTTATTCGAATTATGATGTTACCTTTGCATATGTTCCTATAATAGCGCAGCTAAGCCAGATTGCTAAAGATTGGGATGCTAAAATAATGAGAGAATTTTTCGAGCCAATGCAACCTTTTGAAACGGCTCACGCTCATAGGGAAAACCTTACCTGCTCGCTCTCTGCAGTAGAAATAAGCTTTTTAGATCGCACAGATGATAGAAGGGCACAAATGAAGGCGAAATTAGAAAAAGAGCTACATAAGAGGACTTCAGTAGATAATTATGATTTTGCTGCAATAAAGACACAAGGGAAAATAGCTTTAGATGCTTGGCATGTAGGGAAATTTTGTATATATCGAGGAGAATCCTATTATGACAATATTTTTGTAGGAGCAAGTGAGTGTAAACATACGTTTATCTTTAAGGCCAAATGGACATTCATGATAGACGGACTTGACCCTGTCATTCCAGGTGTATATTACATTTGTGGGTATAATGCCTATTATCGTCTTCCAAAGGGATGGTGGGGGAGATGTTATTTGGGTATAGTGTTCCCAAAGGTTTATCAACTGGATGACCTATCGATGATTCAAAAGACATCTGGATCCCATCGTATCCAGAAAAGAGAGACCGCAGCTGCTGTGGTAGGAGATATATTTGGAGCCATGATTCCTTCATTGGGAGTTGTGCTGAATTCCATCAAAATAAGAAAGTTGTCTACTATAGTGGATAACATGTTGACGAAGTTTTCAGGTGCTATAATCCTGATAGATGCTGAACTTGCAGCGGAAAGAGCTATGACTCTTCAAAATAGGCTTGCTTTAGACATTCTTTTAGCAAAGGATGGTGGAGTTTGCAAAATGCTTGGTGCGCGCCACTGTTGTACTTATATTCCAGACAATAGTGTGAAAATTAAAACTATGCTTGCTAATCTAACAAAAGAAAGTGCAGATTTGAAGGAACTGAAAGAACCAGGAGTGTGGGAGAAGGTTGGAAAAGGACTTGCTTCAGTGGGACATTGGATTGGGGGAATTTGGAATGGAATATTGTTAAAAATAATAGAGGGAATTTTAATAGTTATAATTTGCATATTAGGAATTTGGGGAATAAAAAGGGGAATAATAATGATTATGGAAAGAATTAAGAGAAGAAAAGAAGAGAAAATTATTAAAAGAATGGCAGAGGAATACAAAGCGCAAACTAGGGGAATTAAAAGGAAAAGAGAACTGACAGAATTTTAATGGAATAAAATTTGTGGGCATGGTTTGGTGTGATGACAAGTAGTCATCAGAGGAGGGATTGATGAAGCAGAAAATGAAGGTTTTACATTTATTAGAGCGTAAACGTAGTGTGAAATAATCATGTGTGACTTTAACCGAACTAATAAAGATTGTACGGGGACAAAATGTGCCCTCAGAGTAGTTTGCCAACATTTATACGCGTGCTTTATATAACGTGGTGTATTAGAATTGCACTAATCCGACATAATCATAAACGTGTGCTACGATTTGCTTGTTTGAAATGTTTTAGCTTAGCATGACTTTAGCGGAGGCTTTGGCCTAGTTGCCTGGTCTCACGGTTTAAATGCTCGTATTTTTCCACTGTGCTAATAAACGTGTATTTTTGCTTGAAGCTGTACTTTTCCACTGAGATCGTTCACATGCTTAGCTTAAGGTTTCGTGCCAGCCTGGCATATTTCTCTTTATTCCAAGGTCGATTTGCAGGTGCGGACAATGGAAGCTCTGAAAGTGAGTTAATTGGCATAAATTGTTGCAACTTGCGTACCCATCTCCAAGGATAATGTATGCTTAAGTAAAAGCTTGAGAACTGTCGTTTTTGATTGGACAATTTGAAGCTAACCTATGAACCCTCCAATGGAAGACCCTACTGGATTTGAACTGTTGTCTATAAAAACCAGGTGCACGAGAAGAAAGTAGCCATTACCAGCTCGATACCCGCCATTTTGCAGACTTCGTAGCTATTATGGCCCACTTTGCTGCGACGCCATTTTGAGAGACTTTGATGCTTTCTCTAATCGAGAGAAAGAGACTTTAAATGATTCTTGCCCTAGAGACTTTAACTTTGATTTGTCCCTTTGCATGAAGTTATAGTTCTACCTTGCCGCCGTGAGGCAGTTGCCCCGTCCACCCCTGCCCCTTTGCCCCGTCCTATGCTAATCGAAACGGTACCCATGCTGATCGAGAAACGGTACCTGTGAGACGAAGACTTCCTTGTATGCTGATCGTAATTGGTAAATATGAAAGGAAATTGTAAAATTGCATTGTGTTTCTTTTAGGTAACCAACTGCTGATTTTGATAAGATCCCTAGTTAGGAGTTTTTCTAAATTAATGTTGCTAAATTGTTTTTGCATGAAGTCCCACATGCTGATGCTAATTTGAGGTTAGATGAGGATCCTATATGTCGCACGATGCAATTTGAGATCTTGTTATGCTGACTAAATGTATGCCATTAGTTCATTACAGATTATCGTATTAGTGATTTGCATAGCTATTATCGAATGCCTTGTGATTCAAATGCTA
Source organism: Pleurodeles waltl (assembly GCF_031143425.1). Lineage (NCBI taxonomy): Eukaryota > Metazoa > Chordata > Amphibia > Caudata > Salamandridae > Pleurodeles > Pleurodeles waltl. Next base: position 822,292,833 of record NC_090442.1, on the reverse strand, counting down.
CATAGATTACACTTGTTTCGCCGCTATGGACAGCTATTAATGTTCATATATGTTTATCATTTGGTGTTGAGACACATCTATATTGTGCTAGCTTTGTTAATATAGGGAAATAAATTCACTAACTTTGCAATAAACTGGTGTGATTATTCCTGACTGAAAGGTCAGGGTTCGCCGAGATGTATTCTGGATTAATTGTTAAGTGTTATGTCGATCAAGGTATTGCTTATGTTCGTTATTGATTATTGATTTGATGAAATTGACCGATTAGGAGTACAGAGAGTCCCACTTAGTCAAAAGATTCATCGGCCTAAAGAGCGTCCGAAAACAGGTATAATCATTACTGCGGACCGCTCGATCACCTGCTGTCTTGTTAATGCAGCCCCTGCCAATACAGATCTCAATCGCACGCAAGGTTCCCAAACGGGCACCAACACTACTCCCAGGCAACGTAAGCACCCTAGCGAGATTGCACCAGGGCTCAAGACTGAAGGTTTTTTTTGTTCAGGGAGTCCCATTACATAATGCAGAATGCAAGCTATATGGGAATCCTAGACCATTACTTCTGGACTGCTCCAGTTAGTGAGCCCCTGTGTACACGTGTGCGATATTATCTCACGGCACAGATTTAACCTCAGGTTTTCCTTTCACATTGTGTGCCAGTGAGATGCAGTATGAAAGTATAAAGCAGACAGCACACCGTATTCTAAAGTGGATTTACCCATTCTCAGGCACAGCACAGATAGGACACAGGCGGTCCAATTAGGGAACAGAAATATGCACATACTAAAACAGAACTGTTGTCAGGGGTCTGGTCAGTGCACAAATAAAGAGCCATTCTGTTTTACAGTGCCTTAGCAAGGATGCATGGGCCCGAGTGCAAAGAAGGAATTTGAGTGGTAAAATGCAGTAATAATTACGTTCATTGGGACTCTCAGATTTCTGGACACGAGTGCCACTACACCTGCTGCACTATTGAAGGCTAGGTCCTTGTCCTTTAAGGCCATCTTGCCTTGCACATGAGAGATATTTTAATAGTCTCAAAGTATAAAATACCCTAGTTTCACATCAAGCTTTCAAATCTTCAGTGACCAAACCTAAGACAACGCAGAGACAATCATTGACATTTGTTTAAAAAAGTGATGTGCTTGACCCATAAAGTGTTCACTCACATGCACCTGCCCTATTTCCTTTCTCTACGTCTCAGGCCTCCTTCAGAAGCGATGCAAGACAGACAACTAGGGTTAGCAGTAGCAGGCCCAAAGACGGACCTTACAAACTTCGGAAAGACTAGGTTTCCTTTTAAGTTGTCTGATTTCCCATCACGAATCATGAAAACAGGAAATTGCCGACTGATCTTGAAAAAATGCATATAGCTCTAATGCTATGACCTAGGCAGAACTATGGCTAGTAGATGGGGCACCAATTTGAGTGTTAGCGATTTTGGGAGCCACAATTTCTCCTTCTGCCTGAGTTCTGGTGTCTCGCGCCCCGGGTGAGGCCAATCAGCTTCAGTAATTCCTGTCACGCATGGGCAGGTACAGTAAACTGACAGTAAAAGTGGCGGAGACTTCACTCACACTCGAGCTAAGAGCAGAAAGGGGCTGCAGCCTAGGTCGTTATTTTAATAAGTACCTTACCTGTTACCCCTCTTAACCCTCGAATCAAGAGCTCTGCCAGTCACTATGACTGTCAATGCTGGCTATTTATTAATTCAGATGGGACGCAAGCAATGTGAGAATTAAGTGCATGACTAATTTAGAGCAGTAACAGTAGCACGGTTGTGTTGCCCTAATAGCTAATGAGTAACACTCGGCAGGGCAGATTCTAATGTGTTAAATAGTATATTCTACTAAGAGTAGTTGGGGAAGGGCGAAAGAGGGAGAAAAATGAAGAGGATGAATTTATCTAGATGATGATCTCTCCTGCAATATGGGATAGGTTTAGGGTAAATGACTGAATGGTAATCTGTAGAGCAGTGATCCTTTGTGGCAGTAGAGGCAGCCAGGAGTAAACTATTTGGGGAGCGAGGGTTAAGTGGCCAGCTGTTGCTAGCGCAAGTGTTTTAATAAAATAATTATTAATGAGAAGTTCATGTATTCTGAATAATGGATTTGTGCAAAAAAATATTACAACATAGAAAAATAATGCACACATTTGAAAATGTGCTTACGATGAGTGGCCGTCAATGTTCACAAAGTGTACTTATTAATGTTCTAATGCTGAGAAATGTTGCATGTATGTTTGACTAAAGTAGTAATATGCCAGATTGAAGGTTATACATTATGTATTAGCTTTATTAAGTGTATACCTTAATTTAGTAAAGGTCTTGGCCTAGTTGCCAGGCCACATGTCAAGCTGTATTTCTAAAATGTAATAAATGGTTGTCCTAGAGAGTTAAACTGTGATTTTCCATTGTATTGTGTAAATGTGCCCTCAGCTGAGAATCTTTTCTCAAGAGAACTGACTGCTAGAAGATGCTGTTCTTGCTAATGTAACCTTTTGTGTAGAATGTGTGTAAGACTGATGTTCTCAGGAATAGAACAATGGAGACACTGACTGGAGTAGAAGCTGCAACAATATTGTTAGCTGATGAGCCGGATGATGAGGACACTGCAGGACAACCAATCAACGATATGTGAACAGAGTAATAGTAGAATTCATAAATTTGGAGTTTTAGTTTTATTGGATAAAGTGTGAACATGCGATCCCTTGACCAACAAGGATTTGGGAAATAGTTTTAGTGAATTTAATTTAACAAGACTGCACCGGGAGAAGACCCCATCATTGCCCTTTTTCTTGCTGGCTGAAAGGTCAATATTTTCTTGTGCGTCTTGACAGTGTGCATTTCAAGGGTGCTGGTGCCCCCTGCATGCAGTAGTAGCATAGCCGCCGGCTCTATTATGAGCCGGCGACAATGCTGCCACCACTTTCCCACTGGGCTGACCATCAGAAACCTTGGTTTCCGCCAGTCAGTCCAGTGGGAAAGTTCTAATGGGGCTGGCTGAGAGGTCCCAAGAATGGTGGCGACCAACCCGTCGGGAGTTTGGCCGATGGATGTTCCCATCCCCAAACTCATAATTAGGCCCTTAGTCTCTCAAATGAAAGTCAAAAATATTCAGCAGAACAAAGCAGCAGGTTGTGTCTGAAGACGGCTCCACATCGTCGGATAGTAAGTAGCTGGATGAGGTCTTGCTGAAGCTATTGGTTTTTAGTGGGAAAGCTCTAAGCAGGCAAAGCTCCCTCATTAGCTGAGTCCTTTTGGTGCATTTGCCCAGTCAAGATTTCTGCTTACGGATGTAGTAGTCACTTTTTCAGAGCTTGGATTCTTCCAGCAGAGCAAGGCTGCAGACTGTAGCCAAAAAGGGCTGCGCAAGGCTGGATGCTTTCTCCATCACAGCCAGCTGAGTCAGATTTGCTGATGCAGAAAAGCTCTACGCTGGAACAACCTGAATCTTTGGACCAGCTGCCACAGATCTAAATTGAATCGGCTTGCCAGCTTGGTTCCAGTCATCCAGAAGTTCATATAGTCAAAATGCTTTTAAGTGCTAGCTTTCAAGATTTTTTAGGAGCAGACCTTACTGATGGCATCCACGTGTCCAGGACCTTGGGGATAGCACTTTAGAAGCCAAGACTCACTCCAGCAGAAGCCAGCAGGAAGGTAGAGGGTAAGCCTGGTAGAAACCTGTCAGCTGGGCAGTTACAGGAAAGGTACCTTTAAGCTTGGTGTGTCCCTGTAGCTTGAACAAGAGCTCAACCTTATGACCCTTGGTGTCCCTGGAAGGGAGGTTCAGTCCGGGAAAAGGACAGAACCTTCTGGAGGGGGTCCTCTCAGGTCCCCTTCAGAAGGTTCAGTCCTTTTCTGATCTTCAATAGGTCAGTTTTGTTCTAAATAGGGCACTGTGATGCTATATTTATGCCTGGCACCAGACACTAGCTGTGTGAAACTCCTAGCCATTCCCTAAACAATGGGGTAAACGTTCCTAGGGATAACCCTACCCACTTTTACTGCATTTCCTGTGTGCCCTACCTCAAACACTTCCACAGTGTCCCTCTCTACTTAAACCTAGTATGGTAGAACCTTTCTCCTCCTGTGCAGAACTCATGTGCCCACCCATGGTTGTGGCCATAAAAATTAGCACCCTCTCCTCTGTGGTCACTCTAAACCAGCTCTGGGGGCACCTCTTCACCCACTGGGATTGGGTCCTGCCTGACTGGGGAACAAAGGAGTGTCCTGCTCAGGTGACAGCTAGGAGTTGCCTTTGACCAGGTATGCCTCTTTTAAGGAAATCAAATACCTGGGTTCAGCCTAAATAGTCATCCTGCCCGAGGAACAGGTACATTCCACCACACTCAAGGCCTTTGTTCTGCTCTGGCAGCAGTTTTCACACCTCACCAAGGGGGCTAGTGAGCTGCCAAGTGACTGTTGGAGCTCATGCAAATGGGCCTCCAGAGATGCAGGCATGGAAAAGGTAACCTTCTAAAACTGCCATTTCCAAAATATTCACTACAAATTAGACATCAGTGGTGAGTTGGGCTTTTAATAAATATTTCAAAAAGTTTATGAATTAATTTGTGGCCATTTCCTAGCCGGTGGTAACGTTATTTAATGTTGGCTATGGAACAGCCAGCCTTGGTACAATGAAAATAGTTCCTGGTGACTTTCCACTGTAAGGAAATGTGTAACGATAAACATCTACATGCCTTTCTTAAAAACACCATGCACCCTGCCTTATGGGCAATACGGCCTACTTAGGGAGATTTATTACATTAAAAAGAAATGTTTTCAACTGTGAAAAAGGAATATTTTGACAGGTCGAGTTTTCAGTTTTAGAACTGCACAGAAAGGTTTTAACTACTAGACTTGCAGCCATGCTTGTACTGTCACTGCAGTATGTGCAGCGAAATGTGAGGCAGCTCACAAGTAACATTTAACTAACCCTGGGTACACTTTGCATCATTTACTAGGGATATATAGGCAAGTTAAATGTACCAAGTACAGGTATTCCAAACCCATCATGTTGAACAGAGGAGCATACGCACATTACCACTGGCTAACTACCAAAAAATAGGGTTCAGCAGAAATACAATAAATCAAGGGTGACCTCACAAGAAAGGTTGATTTCCTACAAATCATGTATGCAGTCACCATTGACTGCTCCAACAAGATCACTATCATAGACAATCTTACTTGTACAAAATGGATTCATGATGATGTAAGTACATATAAAAGTCTACATACAAAAAAGTGATGGGTGGAATGCTTGAATAAATCTGAGCCACTAATAATACTCGGAGCAGCATCCCAACCCATTTTTATTTTGCACATCATGTCACCTCAGTTTGGAACCAGCTATATGCAAATCAGTTTTGACACTGCTTTAGTCAGAGCAGTCCAGCCTGAACTGCCAAGCCAGTTCCTCCCTAAAATGGAACATAAGCAACCCAGGAACTGTTTGCCCTACATTTGGGCTCATCAGCCAGGTTCAGCTTGGCTCTAGTAACATTCTAGCCCAAACAGCCAAGCCAGGTCCTTCCTGAACTGGAACACAAGCAACCCAGGACCGTTTTTTTTCCCCTAGTTTTGGGCTCATCAGTCAGGTACAATTTGGTTCCAGTGGCAAAGTATGCACAGGAGCCACATCTGGGAATACCTATCCCACTTTGGCTGACACACTTTAGTATACAACAAAGTTATCGCTGGAATGCTTGAATTAATAATAGCCTCTGTGAATTACTCAGGGCCAACATCCCAATCCATAACTATTTTGCACCCCATGCCACCTCAGTTTGGACCCAGCTATATGCAAATCAGTCCTGACCCTGCTCTAGTCAGAACAGTCCACACAAACTGCCAAGCCAGGTCCTTCTTGAACCAAAATAAAAAAAAGCAACTAAGACTGGTTTCACCCTAGTTATGGACACATCAGATAAATGCAGGGCCTCATTATGAGTTTTGTGGTCAAAGGACCACCATGTTGACGGTCAGACTGCCAACAGGCTGGTGGAGAGAACCGCCAAATTATGACATTGGTGGTGATGCAAACAAACTCCCGCCAAAGCACCGATGGCACCACCAGTGTGGTCAGACCACCCCAGAAGATTGAAGGCACCAGCAGGCCAGCGGAGACCGTTTCCATCTGACTTATTATGAGGTTGTACACCGCCAACATTTCTGCTGTGGTCAGACCACCACTGAAAACCAGGCGGGGAAAAAAAACCTGTATAAAAGGAGACACTCACCTCCAGGAAGCCATACTGGTCCGGAGCCATCATGGAGCCACAACTAGATGTCATCCCACTGCTCCTGCTAACAGAAAGACAACAGAATCTTCACCACTGACAATGACAGCAACTGTAAATACACACAATCACCTGTTACAATTGCAAATTGGGAAATTTAGTAGAGTTGCATAACATACCGTAGAGAGGGGGCTGCGAGGGCAACACTCACACGTAACAGTACACTGAAACACACTCACATACAACAACAAAGATACCCACACATACAAAGCACACACACTGCAGCCAGCACACACACATACCACAGGTCAAGAACACATAATTATGCACAGCAATACAGCACGGGCCCAGTCTCACACAATCTCATACAACATACGAACATGTCACAACAATACCAGAACTGCACCATCATAAACAAATTGTCAGGCACTCACAACTGACACTGGCCAGGGACTAATCACACATACAACACAATGTACAACCAGAAGAGAATGAATGCCCACAATTAAACAATCATACAACTTAGCAATCGACACACACATCAGACACACACAGCACATCATATCTATCATACCATACACAATACATGTACACTCAAATAGTCAAAGCACACAAAGCCACACACCACAACAACAAACACATGTCAACAAAAACACCACACAATACCATCACAACAACATATTTGCAACATACACATGCCCATCACACAACACACACCCTATCCCTAGGGGACAAAAGCACTGTACACACCCTCACATACTACTCAAACAATACAGGAAGCACAGACACCACACACACACACAAATACTCACACACAACCAATGTCAGGCAGAAACAACTCTCAAACCTAGGAAAGGAAAAACAGGAGAAATATATTACCAGAAAACCAACAACTGTTTGGTTTCAATATATTTGTGACATAACAAATAGAAAAGTTCAAGGCCAGTGACCAGTCCAATACAAAACAATTGTGGTGCACCAAAGGCACTATATGGTGCCCCAACTTGACTCCTGACTGCTATGTAACCTCCACAGGTGGGGGAATCAAGGGGGCAGGCAGGTACTGCAGGGATGACGTGGAGGGTTGTGGGGGAGGGAGGATTTGGGCTTAGGCTTGGGAGGGGGTGTTTTGGAATTTGGCTTTGAAGGGGTGTTTGGTTTAGGCTTGGGGGAGGGTTGGGTCTTCTTGGGGGGTTGACTTCTTGGCAGTGGAGGGGCATAGGTACTGGCGGTTGGTGGGGGAGGCCTTGAAGGTGGAAGGGATCATCTAGGAGCATCACAGGAGGTAGGGAAAAGGCCAAACTCTGAGAGGAAAGCTTTTTTGCACACACGAGGACGGTCATAACAAAAGAGTTTGGGTGTGGAGAGAGAGGAAGTGGTTGTATAAGGTGTTGGTGTGGATGTCTTGGGTGCATGTTTGTGGGAGGTATAGTGAGTAGTGGGTGAGTGAGGGTGTTTATGTGTCTTGAGATGAGGGGTTTGGAAGTGCTGGGCGATGCCGTGGTGGGTGGGTGGCTGTCTGTTGGGGTGGTGACTGCAGGTATGGTAGATTTGCTGCATGTAGGCGTGTCAGTGGTTGTAGTGTCTGTGGGTGTGGTGACTGGGTGGATATCTGAGGGTCTGCTGGGGTGTTGTCTGCGGGTAGGATAGGTGTGGTGGGTGCCTCAATGAATGTTGGTGTGGTGTCGGTGTTGTGTCTGTGATGCTAGGGTGGTGGGGGTGTCAGGGTAGGTTGTGACTGTTGCTGTGTCCACAGAGGATGTTGCTTGTGTGTATGCTGGTGGTGTGTCTTGTGATGCTTAGGTCTGTCTCTGCTACCCTTGGATGTTGAGGTGGATGTATGCCTGTCTGTTTGTGTGCTTTGGCTGGGTCGTGGAAGGGGGGATTTGGATTGGGAAGAGGAAGGTGGAGGGGTGATGGTAGACAAATGGTGACTGGCTGCCATCAGTGTGGAGGCAAGGGCCCGAAATGATATCTGTAGATCAGCCAGTGCACTGTGAATGCCCTTCAGGAATGCATTTTTCTGTTGTATCTGAGATGCCGGTACCTGGATGGCATTCATGATGGTCGACTGATCTGTAGAGATTGACCTCAGGAGGTCAGCCTCCTCACCGAGGGCAGCATGGCTAACAGGGGCTGGGGCAGAGGTGCCTGCGGCAAAGGAGACACACACCCTCTTGGATGAGCGGGCATGGCCAAATAAGTGGGGAGCTACATAGAGGGCAGTGATCGAAAGTGGGTGGCAGACAGAGATGGTGCTAGGGTGGTCTCAGATGTGTCCACCACCGCCAGGGAGTGTCCACTGGAGGAGGATTCTGAAGATGATGAACTGGATCCAGCCTCCTCCGTGGCACTCCCTGTGCCCTCCGGGCAACTGGATCCCTCGGTGTCAGTGTTCTCATGACTGGAGGAGCCAGGGCCAGAAGCTTCCCTATTTGGCTATGCCCCATCTCCTTTGCCTGTTGATGATGATACTCGGAAACAGAAAGTGAGGTATGGTCATCACAATCAGTAACATCACATCTAGTTGTACAACACCCTTAGGTAGTGCCAGTTTAGTGGCAACATCATGTCACAACAAGATACAATGTACATCCCTCAATCATAACATAGTCACAAAACAGCAAAGCTACCTAACTCTCCAACAATACCATGATATCAGTAAAGCTATCACACTAATCATTCCATGACAAGGTGGCATGGCCACATGATACTGGGTACCAATCCAAACCAACATAGTTACCCAACAACCAAGAAATGGGAAAGAGATGTAACGTAGATTTCCTCATATCACATTCACAAACTAAACACATACTAACAAATTGGCCTGATGTCATGTACCAGGCAAGGAAACATATTGTATTGTAAACACAAGACAGCATGTTGCACACAAGCTATACCCACTTCAGGCCACTGAGTTCACAATCTTCGCAATGGAAATTTGCAAACATGCAACTACTCTAATAGGCATAACCAAATGTTAGAAGATAAAAGAGTCAGAACTTGTGTCACCTACATGTGTACCAATAGTGATGTAGGAAGGGAAAAACATAATTTATGGACCAAGTCATCCAAGTCACTGTCCTCCGGAAAAAGTATAGCACTCATATAAGGGCTCAAAAAGCTTTCAGCATTTACTCACACACAACCACAGGTAGCATATCTACTCTTTTAAGTCAATGGACACCTGCCATGTGCATGAATGAAACATGCAGTTCAACGTATCATCCAATTATTCCACCAATAGCCCAATGACTGTGGGGCAAAATCACTATTCACACAAAAGACCTGACTAGCCCAACATGTGTTTGGGAAAGAATCAAAGAGACAAACTACATATGAGGCTACCATGTCAGGTACACCCAGCATGATGCATGGCAAATGCCTGAATACACATACCATACCACTCACATGTGTATGTGAACTACCACCCCTGCACCACATTGGGGTCAGTGCAAACAATAGTTTTCCATACAACAAGGACTCAAAACATATCTAAAAATACAACAAAAATTATGTTTATAACTCATTACAATGTGAATTCATGACATACCCTTTCAATGTACACATGGTTTTGGCAAAAACTGTTAAGATTGCAAATGTGAATAATATGTATTGGCCTATTTATCATGCCGACAACCCTATGGCTAAGGAAATAGCTGTGAAGCCACTTCCCACCTCCAGAACATGAACATGGTCCTAGCTGTCATAGTCCTGACACCAATGTATGTGATCCAATAGAAGTCTTGCAATACCCGCATGGTTACCAACATGTAGGATATCCACTCAGATGATACATTAGAGAGCCCTATTTACATCCCTCACTTACCAAGGGGGTTCACCTTGTAACATGCCGAATAAGTTTTGCAAATACAGCATGTGAAATGTCAGATGGACATCACAGCCTCACATAATGGTGTCACTCATCAGAAACCTTTTGAAAAATAGGAATGACTTCAAATAGTCCTACTCTATGTCACACATAGACATAGATCAAGAGGACATTGGAATGAACAGAGGGAAAATACCTGGACAATTTACCATTGTGATATTGTAAGTATTGACTTGTAGGTGGGAAAGAACAACCACCAAGGTATGAAAAGCTCTATAGTGGTACACATATGACACAGTCACATGTGCATCATCATATGCTTCTGTACAGAGGGGACAACATAGGAGCGTAACACGTCCCTACACAAATTAGTATGTGCACACCTGGGTACCAATGTTGGGGACTGTACATCAATGTGTTCCGTGGAGGTCTTTGACCCTTTGCACTTACCACATTGTCACAGCTTAGACACTTTCACATTATATACTAACCTGGTAAAGTGATGAAAATGTGTCAAGTCTGTACTTACCCCCTGGTGGCTGCTGTGCTGCCCTCAAATGCCCATCTAACTCCGTGTAGGCCACCGCAAATATGTAGGCCATTGGGGGGGTCAAGGTCCGACAGGCACCCCGTCTTCCTTGTGAGGACATTCCCGGCTGGGCCTCTGCGGTCTTCTGGGCCCAGCATCTCAGGTCCTCCCAACACTTCCTACAGTTGGTGCTCCGCCAGCTGTGGACCCCCAGGATCCACACTTTCTTGGCAATGGCACACCAAATCACCTATTTCTGATTGGCATTGACCTGCATTGATGACACAGACAAGAAGAGAATGTCATGTCCACATATACAATACCAAAAAAAGCAGTGTGAAAATACAAGTTAGTGCGACTAGCCATACACAGACTGCCTTCAACATCCCCTTCAATGAGCGATGACCATCTGCAGTCAGGCCATGTGTGATGTTGAAACAGGCATACAAAATGCATATCCAGCCCCAGGTGTCAGCTTGAAACATGTGACCAGACCACAAGCATATCTCTGAGTGTATCTTTCCTAACAGTTTTCACAGGGTCTTCAATGATCATGTATTTCAGTCTGCAGTTGGGTCAGGGTACATACATCACACACTCTCTAATATGTTTCAGGACTCAAAACCTATCTGTACACATATGTACATGCCCATCTACACACAAATATTCCCACAATCCTTCATTCCACTACATTTCCTGCACATCAGCATACATTTAATTAAACCTTCAAACATTGCAATTGCATTGCAATTACTTGTTCCTCTGGTGCACCATAGAGCTGTTCATACAGGGGTAGGACCTCCTCCACAAGCTTATGAAGCTCCTCTGGGGAGAACGCAGGGGCCCTATCACCTATAGGACAAGGCAGTACACAGCAGCTCATGTCCTGGAGGTCTTGCTGACAGCAGTATCAGGAGTCAAGTGAGAGATGAAGTATGAGATGGCAGTCATGTCTGCCGTGTAATAGACCGACCGTCCATCAGACATCGCCATTGGCCTAAGATCGCCAAATGCAGAAATGTGTTCCAAAGGCAATGCCAACCGCGGTTGTATCCGTCTACCACCATAACGGCTTCCACCGGCGGACTTAGGTCACTTCCTAATATCCAGTACGGTAGGTCAGGCAGCTACCATTTTAAGGCTCAGAAATGAATTAATTTAAAAGTTGTGTCACAAGCTGTGAAACATATCTACAACATTCTGTTCACTGCTGGCTTTGAGCAAACACGTAGAAATGTGCATGAATTATGTAAAGGATGTAACATTGATGTGTAAATGTTGTAGTATATTCAGCAGAGCACTGGCAATCTGACGTCTGGTATATGTGTCCCATATATGTACAACATGTTAAGAATGTTAATGTCACATAGACTGACAGTGACATGGATTTCCATTTTTAAAATATGATAGAGGAAAAGGGGATTTGAATGCAGTAATAAGCCATTATTTGCCTAGGTACGTTCAGTGTACAACGTTTCAACAGTTTTATGTGGCATTTTAGAGCACTATATGTAACATAGGTATGATCATACTTATGGCGTACAGAATGAATGATACACATACATTCTGGTTTTCTCCCACATAGTTACTTTGGCATGAGAAGAGTGAGAGAACCCCCAGTGTACTGTCCCCTAGAAGACCTGCAGACCATGGAGGAGGGGCATGTGATTCAGATCTACTGCCTGGATAGGCATGCAATCATGGATCGCTGTTATCAGTTGGGGCCAGATCTGATGCCTGCCATTCATAATTCCTATAGCATACCACCTATTGTACAAGTTATGTCAGTGCTGCACTTCCTGGGCACAGGCTCCTTTCAAAATTCCTCAGCCCGTGTTCAGTCTGTTCTTGAAAGTTGTACTGTTTGCATTGTTGAAACACCTGGACAGCTACATCAGATTTACAAAATGTGAACATTTGGCCCATGTAAAAGCTGATTTATATGCTTTGGGACACATTCCACATGTGGGAGGAGCCATAGATGGCATAGCCTTGGTTCCCCCAAATGCAATTACGAGGTATATCAGAACAGGAAAAACCTCACTCCATAAATGTCCAAGTGGTCTGTTTGGCTGACCTCTACATTTCACAAGTTTGTGCAAGGTACCCGGGGACAGTCCATGATCCCTTCATCATGTAGAGCAGCAATTTCCCACTGCTGATGACATGACAATACACAGAGAGGGCCTGGCTGATTGGAAAGTCACATATGTCATATGTGTCTGTAACTTTTATCTGCTAACAAATGTGTGGATGTCTGTCACTTATGTTTGCCTTTCTAAACTCTTCTTTACAGGGGACTCACCTTATGAAAACTGTCCCTGGTTGTTGACACCAGTGAGGTACCCAACCACGCCATGGTAAGTGCACATCAATACGGCCCATGGAAGGACAAGGCATGTCATGGAGCAATTATTTGGGCTACTGAAGGCAAGATTCAGTGGCATTGAAGTCTGGTGGAGCACTCCTCTGCTCACCCACCAAAATATGTCAAATTATTGTTGCCTGCTGTATGCTCCACAACCTTGCCCTGAGATGCCAAATCCCATTTATACCAGCTGAGCCAGCAGCAATGAAGATTTGCCAAGTGAGGATGAGTATGATCAGAATGAAGCTGGAGACATCATGCACATCTCATCAATCAGTACTTTACTTGACTTTAGGTATGTGATGGTATGCAATTTAAGTAACTCTGTGGGGTTAGGGATGCTTGATAAGGGTCTTAGTATGACCATCAGACAGGTCATAAGTAGCTTCAAAGCCCTTAACTCAGATGTGCATGCAGAATATTACATGGAGTAGTGTGCAGTTTTTCGATCACCATAGTCTAAGTTAATTACAATGCACAGTCTGTGTTATCATTTTATATTTGAATTGGCTGTATAATGTTTTTTTTCAATGCAGCCTATACCTTATGTTTGACATTTATCATTTGCTGATTATTTCACAAGGTTATCCTTGTTTGGCAATATCAGACAGTGTCACAGGCAGGTGAGATTTGCAGACTGACAAGTGAAGTGAACATAGATTCACTGTACTCTCAGGCATGAGATTTGTCATGTGTGAGTTCTATGGCCAGACTGTCAGGGCAGTGGGATGGCAGTGTCCTATTCCACTCAATAGACCTGTTTGGCATTGGAAGTTTGCTCAATGGTGCCTATGTGTGTGTTAATTTGTCTCTCCCACATGCCATACTGTGCTATCCATAATCTCAACCATCAGAATGGTAATAACTAACTTGTATGTAGCTGCCACTGTGTTTCCTCACTGCAGGCCACTGTGCATGTATATCAAGACTGACATAGGTGAGTGGCATACCTACTGATACCTGACAAATGGGAAGTGGAAGGTTCCATGGCTGGGGCTTTTGTACTGACCTCTGTCTGTATCATGGGGGAAGGTCATTTGGGAGCTATGGTATAGGTATGTGATACAGCTTTAGCTGATGATACATTGAAACAATATGTTTCCCGATTGTGATAGAGAAAGACTGACTTGACCCTAGCTTCAGTAGTCTGTGGGGTGGTAGTGATAGACACCTATGCTGAAAAACTGAAGTGAGCAGCAGTACTTCACTGTGTGATCATTAGCATTATCTCAACCTATATGTGGGAAAGTTAAATGAAAGTCATTTGAGTAATGTCTATCAATATAATTGAATGCAAAATCTACTCTGATTAATTAGTACATATGAGATGGAACATTACAAATGTTTTACATTTGAGAGAAACGTTTTTGTGCAAGAGGTGTTATAGATGACATTTCAACATGGCTGATAAATGACTCTCACACATGATCTGTGGTTAAGTAGTATTTATTGAGGAGTTCACAGCACGACTAGTGAATTGGATCAAATATAACACAAAGGAAACAGTGACAGGTTCAGTCATGGTTTATGAAATCATCAGGGTGTCTGCTACAAAATTTGGAGACACACGTCCAGAGTCTTTGTACCATAGGAAAATAAAGATAGGTTTCAGACAAGTCAACAGGGTGTATCAGTGCCATACAAGGGGAACCAATCAATAGAGGTTCACTTCCTGGCAGTGAGTTTGGTTTTGGCATCAGCTCCTCCTGGATGTTTTGGGGGATGACCATGTTTGTGAGGGTGGGGTTCTTCAGCTACAGAGGCAGGGATGTCTGAGGCATGTCCTTTTCCTGGCAGGCCCTCCATTCCATTAGTAGCCACAGATGTAGAAGGGACTGATGTCTCATTGCTAGTGGAAGGCGCCAGGTGTGGTGTGTACAAACCTACTCAGGGTGTTTTTTATGTCTCTCAGCACCTCAACAATGGAAGCCAAGTGGGCATTTTAGGCCTGCCACTGCTGCATGACTTCCTGGTTGTTGTCCCTCTGCAGCTGCTTTATCTCCCCCATCAAGGTAAGTACCTAGCCCATTCAGCCTTGGGGTTGTTATAAGCTCCCAAGACTTGGGAGATGGTGTTCTGGCCACTTGTATCCCTATGAGCCTCCATCCTCTGCCCCACGCCATCCCTTCCACACACCCTACCTCAACATGCCTGTGCACCTGGCAGTTTGCTCAGTCCCACTGGTGCCAGGTTCATCAGTGTATGGGTTTATGACAGGAGACTCAGGTACCTGTAGAGGGGGGCACAAGATGGTAGACACTATCCTTAGAACACAGGTTTGGGGGTGAATGGTTGCCTGTGATGTTGAAGCTACAGGGCTGTGACAAGTCGATGTGGGGAGGGTGAGGCTCATAGTTGTTGACTGACCAGGTGTCCCAGATGGGCCAGCTTCGTCCTGAATGTCCACACATCCAGGGGTATATTCCTCACTGAGGACTTCATCCAGAGGGGTAATGACAATCTCAGGTGTTCTTTCAATGATGGCTAGGTTACCTTCAGGAGAAGTTGCTGTAAGTAGTAGTGCAAAAAGTGATTTTAAAGTTTGACCACAAGACATGCTATGTGGCATGCACACTAAGCCTTGACTTGATCCCCTGATATGACAATGACACCTGCTTCCAAATCTGTGAGAGAGCTATATGAGGTACAGACCTCCAATTGAGTACAACTTGCTACAAGATGTTAGAGTATCTTGGTGGTTAGATGACTGTTCATTGACTCATATCTTGTATGTCAAGTCAAGTCAAGTATCAGCTGCACAACGTACTACAGTAACAAAGGTGGCCAACAGTACAGTTGTGACCGTTCTACCGGGGCCTCTGTATGGGTGTACTCCAAATACATCCAGCTTGCTATATTGGTGTCCCCCTAGGTGAGTACATGACATTTTCCGTATGGTGATTCAAAGACCAGTTTAGTGGGGAACAGAGATGTAGCTGTGTGTTGCTTCTAATAGTACTGGCAGATGTCCATAGCACTGATGTAATTGCCATGGACTGTACAATAGTGGAGAGGTCAGGTGCGTTGAATTGATATTTAGTTTCATATGCAAGGCTATTTAACTTGTAGTACAATGTTCTGGTTCCCTTAATGGTAGAACAGTGCATGCTGGGATTTGTAGTGCTGTCAGCCCTTGTACTACCCATGCCATACACAGGCAGTGTTCCCCCAGGTGAGTTTAGTTGACATGTGGTATGCCAGAGAGGGGTATTTGGACATTTGGACTCAGGGGTGGTAAGTGAGTTGGCTGTTAAGGTTTCCAACGGTGATTAGTGAGCATGCAGGGCATTGCAGTTTGGTGACAGATGCTGTATTGTAACTTACCCCAACTCTACTCCCCCAGGTGTTCCTGGCAAGCCCTCAGGATGCAGGATGTCCAAAAACTTCTCCTCCCATGATGTGAATGTTGGGCAAGGAGGTGAGTGCCCACCACCAATCTTGAGGACCACCAGTTAGTGCCTGCATCCATGGAGCATACCTTCCCCCTGAGGTCGTTCCACCTCTTCCTGATGTCCTCCCTTGTGTGTGGGTGGCTGCCTACAGAATTGACCCTGTCAACCATTCTTTGCCACAGCTCCATTTTCCTGGTGATAAATGTTTGCTGGACTTGTGCTCCAAAGAGGTGTGGCTCTACTCTGATGATTTTGTCCACCATGACCCTCAATTCATCATCTGTGAAGCTGGAATGTTTTTTGCGGGGACATGGTAGTGGTGGACGATATGGTGAGGAGGAATGGGAAAAATCAATTGGTGGTGAGGTGTGGGTGCTGTGATGTGAGATGATGGCCAGTGGTATCGAATGTGCGGTGTACTAATGTATGTGTTGAGTGTGTTGTGCAGGTGTGGGATGAGTGCTATCCAATGTGGTGTGGTGTATTATTGATGTGACCCCCGAACACTACGGTTCACACCTCCATTGGTCTTCCACTGTGTAAGAACAGCTATTGTGATCTGTGGGTCATAATAGGATCTTAGGTTTTATGGCAGGCTGGCAGTGCCAGTGGTGGGACCACCTCTTTCCCGCCCTCCAGTGCCCTGGCGGTTTCAGAATTGTGGCTGGATTTTGGCGGATTTCGCTGTGTGAGTCATTATACAGTGGTCATATTACCACCAACATGGCAGCCACTGTGGCGTTCTTACCAAAAGACCTCCAAACTCGTAATGAGGCCCATAGTGTGCATGGCACCTACGTTTGGGCACACACATCTCACTTAGGGTGTCACACCAAAGTATACAAAAATGTGAAGGATAGAATTCTTTAATTCATATCAGTCACTGGTAATTACTGGGAGCTGCATTCTTACCCATCATTATTTTGCATACAATGGGCCTTATTATGAGTTTTGCAGAGGGGATTACTAACTCACAACCATAAGGGATATCCTGTCTGCCATATTATAAGTTCCATTATATCCTACGGAGCTTGTAATACAGCAGACAGGATATCCGCCACATTTGTGACAGAGTAATCCCCTCCACTAAACTTGTAATGAGGCCCTTAGTCACCTCAGTTTGGACCCAGCTACATGCAATTCAATATTGACCCTGCTCTAGTCAGAACAGTCCAGCCCGAACTGCCAAGCGATGTCCTCCCTGAACTGGAATACAAGCAACCCAGGACTAAATGGATTGGGATGCGGACTGAGTGGTTGCCATTGGATGAGATTAATCCAAGTATTCCATCCATCACCTTGTTATTTTTGCATTTGATGCAGTAAGTGCCCCAGGTATGCCCAGACATAGGTCCCAACCTCACTGTGCTACTGGGACCAAATTATGCCTGGCTTGAGAGCCCTAATAAGGGGGGAACTGGTCCTGGATTGCTTATGTTCTGGTTCATGGAGGACCTGACCTGGCAGTTTGCCTGGACTGGTCCTATGAAGAGAGGGGTCAAAAATGATTTGAATAGATTTGCAGATGGCTGGGTCCAAACTGAGGTGGCATGGTGGCCAAAACATGATGAATTATGATGTGGCTCTGAACAATTGCCAGTGGCTGAGATTATTTAAAACATTCCATCTATCACCTCCCTGTTTTTGCAATTGACAATCTAAGTGCCCCAGGTATTTCCCAGACATGTGCCCTGGGCCCACTATGCCACTGAATGCAAGATATACCTGCTGAGGAGCCATAATAATGGTGAAGCTGGTCCTGGGTTGGTTGTGTTCCGGTTCAGGGGGGACCTGGCCTGGCAGGTCAGGGTAGAGTACTCCTATGTGGAGTATAATGAAGACTGATTTGGATATGGCTGGATTTAAACTGAGGTGGCATTGTGAGCAAAAAATGATGTATTGGGATGTGGCTCTGAGTGATTGTAAGTGTCTGAGATTAATATAAGCATTCCATCCATTACATTGTTTTTGCATAAGTACATATAAGGCAAACAGATTTTACCACAGTACAGTAAGAGGGCATTTATTTTCTCACACTACCCACAAGTGATACCATGTCTGAAAACTATTGTTGAAAAGCACACACATTTAATTCACATTAAAAACATAACAATAACTTCACTTTACCTGTTATTTTATATGTGAATGTCTAAGTTTTTTTTAAATATGCATTAGTATCAATGAGCTATTAGCTGACGAAATCAAAACCTAGCATTAACAAAGTTTTTTTCTGTACTTGTTTGGTTTATGATGGTATGCTGCATAGTCCTCTTATATAATCTACTTCTGTAGTGCCTGGCTTGGACTACTGTAAGGCTCTGTGACCACCTCCCACTACGGTCTGCTCTTGCTTGAGTATCTGTGAAACCGATCATGTGTGCAGGTCTTTCAGATGTGCATAGTGGGCACTTGAGTTAGGGCTTCACCTTGCACCAGTCACCCTGCCACTGCACCGCACCCCACTATCTTTAGCTGTACAGACCAAGGTCTAGGCAGAAGGTTGACTTCCCTGATCCGGCCCAGGTTCCATAATGCTTATTGCGCATGGCCATTGTGCATGGCTTAG
Source organism: Pleurodeles waltl (assembly GCF_031143425.1). Taxonomy (NCBI): domain Eukaryota; kingdom Metazoa; phylum Chordata; class Amphibia; order Caudata; family Salamandridae; genus Pleurodeles; species Pleurodeles waltl. The sequence goes on along the minus strand of NC_090442.1, from coordinate 822,273,906 downwards.
TTGCTACGTGATTTTTTTGGTACATCTTATATTTTAGAAAGCTGTGCACTTCAAAAATACTAAGCCTTACTAGAAATCTAAGCATGTATGATTAACTACATAGACCTTTTGCTTCTTCATTTTCATTTGAAATATACTGTGTAGAAATCATATTTCAAACCAAATTCACATTTCACCCAAAAATGAATCTTTCGTTTGTATGGAGTCAATTAATTGCTGGAAAAACAAACATGCGAAACTTATTATGATTACGACAAATCCCACATTGACTGCAGGGATGACTCACAAAGGTAAACTGTGCATGAGTTCACATAAACTTCACATAAACTTCTCAGGGATGAAATTCACCATTTTCATTTAGATGTTGTCACCTAGATGTTGACTTGCGAGACTCAAGAACCTCATACTAGGGAATGGGTAGTCCTACAAATTAATTTATGAATGAATAGTTACTACTAATAAGCTTTAAGCTGTTTGTAGAGGTCTCTGCCACAAAGATGTAGATCTCCCAACAGAGTGTAAAGATCATTTTAACAAAGCTATTTTGTAATTAAAAATAAATATTATTTGTATTTTAATTAAAACATTTTAATTCACACATCCTAAACTCATGTTTACTTGGACTACTCCAGTAGCAAGGGACAACACACATGTACTAAATCTTAAAATATTATTACATTTTAAATTAAATATTTTTTACTTGTATTTACATTTGTTTCATGAATTTATATTAAGTTAAAGGTTAATTTTCCCTTCTTGTCTCTTTCAGTTTCATGTCTGTTCAATGTAACATAGTCTCAGGTGCTAGTGATGCATTATTTTCATTCTGATTTAATATTTTAATTAAAACGTTTTAATTCACACAACCTAAACTCATGTTTACTTTGGACTACTACAGTAGCAAGGGACATTTTTACTTAAATATTTGTACTTATATTTACATTTGTTTCATGAATTTTCATTAAGTTAAAGGTTAATTTTCACTTCCTGTCTCTTACAGTATCATTTGTGTTCAATGTGACATTGTCTCTTGGGCTAGTTATGCATAATTTTCATTCTGATTTAATATTTTAAAAATAATTTACAATATATTTTATCAAAATATGTTTACAAAAATATGATTGTATAATATTTTATTTTTAAAGATGTTAAATACTGGTTAATTAAAAATGTTATTTAATTTCATTTATTTTATGCTTCCCCACATGTTATTGCGTAGAGTACATTTAAGCCTGTTTTGTCATTAAAACTATGATTGAAGATTTAAATTATGTGAATTGCAATTTTCATACTCTTATATTGGTGTGTGTTTTGTATCTATAAATAGTTCCCTAAACCCTTCCTTCAATTCTGTTCTCAAGTTTCCAACCACTCCCCCTGGTCCCTCCCACATTTACTTCTAAATTGTATTCCTGTAGGTGTGGCTATCTCTTTTACTGAGAAATCTCTGTACAGAAAAGATAGAAGGGGCGGATACGGAGATCTCTGGCCCGAAGTTTGTTAATAAAATTTTAAAGTATGCAAAGTACTGTTACTTGATGCAATCCAAAATATCTTTTATGAACAGGCCTTAATGTTTCTCAAAATGCAAACAAAAGAGGATCAAGTTGTATGTATTGGAATGTCGATCTTTTTGCTACAGTTTATTTAATCTTTGTATAATCTATCTGACAGGCCTTCTACAGTGTCAAAGCCAATTGCTTTGAAAACATGTTTATTTTTTATGCATACTTGAATTTGAATTCTACCATCCAACTACACGTTTTCAAATATTTTGACACTAAGAAGATTTTTACTGTTATAAAAGTTTACCATATTTATATTTTCTCAACTCATTTGTTTATATCTAATGCATGTTATACGTTGCAGCAATTCAAATAACTATGTTCCTTATCAACCTGAAAGCAATAAGAACGGCACACTAACAAAATAAACATTGAATCAGACAAGTCTTCTTAGAGTACATTATTAGGGATGAGCGCACAAGCGCTCTGTCCCTGTTGGTATCTCTCTGTGGGCTTTTAACCACACCCATGTCATGCCCATCACTTTTGTTGGTTCGTGGGCTTGTCTTTTAAAATTAGCTTGATTTCAATAGTTAAAGGCATGCATAAGTCATGCTTTTTTCGGTGTTTGGCCCTCCTCAAGTGCACCGGCCAACTACTGAAAACATACGAGGCTCCATGTTTTCCGTATGTTTTCTGGGCTACTTTTTCTCTTTACTCTGCTGGGCACTAATCGACCGCTTTTCATGACTACCAGTTTAATTCTATTGTTTATCCTAGCGCTCCTTCGCAAATTCAAGGTTTCATAAAGTGCGAACTATGCAAAGGCGAAACCTGACCGGTCTTTTTGTTCTGATTAGTCACCTTCAAGCTCATGGCGTGGTGCTTTAAATCGTCTCCCTTATGTGAAATTGAATTACTTTTCATTTCCAGTTTATGTGTGTAATAGCTCTAACTCGAGCAAACGCGAGACCCATTGCATTGCAAATGCTTGTTGATTTTACATAGTGCAAACTATGGAAAGGTGAAACCCGACCAGTCTTTTTGTTCTGATTAGTCACCTTCAAGCTCATTGCATGGCGCTTAAAATCACCTCCCTTATGTGAAACTGAATTACTTTTCATTTCCAGTTTATGTGTCTAATAGTTCTAACTCAAGCAAACTCGAGACCCATTGTATTGCAAATGCATGTTGATTTTGTTGAGGCTTAAACAAAGGTCGTGCTTACAGTGTCTACTTGTAGTAATTTGACTTTTATTTAAGATGCATCTAAAGGAAGTACCAGTTCACGTTGCATGCTTAAGCAAAGCATTTAGATAGATAGATATTTTTGCACTTCATATCTTCAGTTTGAATACATCAAATAGTGAGGACATGGCAAATACTGTACTGATACCAGGGATATTTTTTAAACTAAAAAGCTAAACTTGTATCCGTTTTGTCCGTGCTGCTCACTAAATTGCATACCTCAATGTTCTAAGAAAAATCATCTTTGTGAATCCATTTTTGTACATATTTATTTATTTACTTATTAATGTATTTATGTTTTCAGTTTGAAAAGCTGTTTTTTACATTTACCTGTCCTCAAGAGTAACATTCTGGCTGCGTTTTCCACATCACTTCAATAGGGATCTCACTTTAGACAACTCCTTTCGGTAGGTCATGACATTTGTAGAGTCAGTTCGGGGCAGTAAAGAACCATCAGGAATTTGAAGTCACAACTACTTAGTGCATTCACATTTTATTGCAATAAAATAATAAACATAATAAACTGGTCACATATATATCCATTTTTGTGCATGTTACTCTAGTTACAGTATCATGATATTGTTTCCATTTCCTGATGACATAGCGATGTGATGGTTGAGATAAGAGGGATAACTATTAGGGTCAGGTAAATTGCTCCTACCTACATATGGACTTATCTTGCTAATAAAACTTGCATATCTAATTTGTTTATGCAGGTCAGCTGTAACATGCAATCAGATGATGAAGGCTGCAAAAAGAACATATTATGGCAGATAAAATGTACTCCACTGATAAATGGAACAAAATCAGCAATCTGAGTATTAAACAGTGTGAGGTAACACTTCACGGATGTGTGTCAAAATTAAAAACAAATTCATTTTGCATTAAAAGTGTTAGATTTATCGCACTTATAGGTATTTTGCAGAGGTTTTATAAAATTTCTCACTGCTGCTTATTGTCTGAATATGATAAAATATGTTTCTAATTACAATTAAAAAGTAAGCAGGGTCTTCAAACCTCGGATTCCTTCAGGTGGAAGTTTTAACATAACTATTTTGACTGAAATATACCTTTTACTAACGTCTGCTAGGAAAAGATACAATCTACATTTTGTACATGTTAGACTTGGCATCCTTGGCGTGTTCTCCTTTAACTTTTTGCCTCTGTTTCCCAGGTTGTTGATGTGTGCTGGACTCTGTTTTTGCTGTTTTTGTTACTCTGAGCACTTTACCACTGCTATCCAGTGCCGAAGTGCAAGTGCTCCTATGTAAAATGTAATTTACAAGAGCGTCTCTAGTACAGTGCACTAGAAGTGCCCAGGGCCTGTAAACCAAATGCTACCAGTGAGCCTGCAGCACTGATTGTGCCACCCACATAAGTAGCCTTGTAAACATGTCTCAGACCTGCCACTGCAGTGTCTGCCTGTGCAGCCTTGTGCTGCCAATTCGACTTAGCAAGTATACCCACTTGCCAGACCTAAACATTCCCTTTTTATACATGTAAGGCACGCCTAAGGTAGGCCCTAGGTATCCCCATAGGCAGGGTGCAGTGTATGTTAAAGGTGGGACATGTACTAATGTGTTTTACATGTCCCAACAGTGAAATACTACCAAATTCGGTTTTCACTGTTGCAAGGCCTATCTCTCACATAGGTTAATATGGGTGCTGCCTTTAAAAGTTATTAAAGTGCAGATTCCCTTTGGGATCAGATAGAAATATGGAGTTTAGGGTCTCTGAGCTCACAATTTAAAAATGCATCTTTTAGTGAAGTTGGTTTTTAGATTGTGTGTTTGAAATTGCCACTTTTAGAAAATAGGCATTTTCTTGCTAAAACCATTCTGTGACTCTGCCTGTTGGTGGATTCCCGGTATGGGTCAGTTTGACAGTTGAGTTGTTTTGCACCTCTCACTAGCCAGTGACACAAAGGGGTCCGGGTGTAGCCTGCATAACCTGATGAGCCATCTGAGCTGGAGGAGAGGGGAGTAGTGGTCACTCACACCTGAATGCGCTGTGCCTGCCCTCACACAATGCAGTCTCCAACCTCCTGGTGTGTGGCTAAGGCCTGGCCTGGACATGAAAGGATTTTACGGACACTTGAGACTTTACTTTGAAGTAGGCCTACTTCAAAGGCAGAAAGGGGTATAAGAAGAGAACCCAACACCCCAGACTTTAGATTAATTCAAGGATTCAAGAGTAACCTCTGCCTGGAGAAGAGCTGAAGAGTTAAGGAGAAGTGCTGCCCTGGCCTGTGACTGTGCTGCATTGGGCTGTCCTGCAGTTTCTGCTTCTGCCTGTGCTAGGGGACAGAGAGTGTACTTTGTTGCCTTCCTGCTTGAGAAGTGACTCCAAAGGCTTGGAGTAGAGCTTGCCTCCTGTTTTGAAGCCTCAGGGACAGAAAAGTCTTCACCAACCAGACCTGAGTCTACTTGTTATGGAATCTAGCTTGCCAGAGGGTGCCATTTCAGGTCCTGGACACCTGGAAGTGAATTCCTGGAGAAAAAACAGTCTAGTGACACCAGACGACACCATGCAACTTCGCAAAGGATGCCGCTGCCCGAAACCGTGACCCCGCTTTCCCCCAATGCCATGGACCTCGCTGAGCGCCAATCTGACAACCCTGTGAGCTGACGCTGCTACCACGGAACCGCGATGCCACCTGTCCCGAGGCCATGACCTTGTAGAAGTCTGACGAACTTGTAGGCCCTGTGTTGCTGCAACCGATGATCCTGCCCGACTTCATTGACACTGGAGTGTCATAAGTCCAGTGTCTGTGATGATCCGATGCCATCGCAGATCTTGCAACCCTGTGATGTCATCGCAAACCCACGAGGTCAACCTGCAGAATCGTGACTCCGCAGGACTTCGCATCTGCTGTAATCAAGGGACCGACTTCGCATCTGACGCCGCTTCACCTCCACCACCCTGTAGACAGGACCCGACACCGCTGAGCGACACCGCAGTCCTTCTGCCCTGTGGCACTGAAACCGACGCCATTTTGGACCCAGCGAAGCCACTCTCCCAAACTCCGTGTACCGGCCTGTTTTCCACTTGTTTCTTAAGGTACTGAACCTGGGGGTCGAACGACTCCATGAACGGCGTCATTGGTGTCACATTGCAGGTGACGACTCCGTTACGATGCCGCATTTTAACAACTTGCAGTGTTTTTACCTCAAAGCCTCAAAGCACTGTTTTCTTCTTTTTAAGTGCTAAATACATATTTTTAACTGTATATTGTGGACTTTTATCGTATTGGGTCTTGTTGATTTAGATAAAATATTTACTATTTTTTTTAACCTGTGTTGTGTCATTTTGTAGGGGTTCACTGTATTACTGTGTGTGTTTGTACAAATACTTAAAACATCATCTCTGAGTTAAGCCTGCCTGCTCGTGCCAATCTACCAAGGGGCTGGGCGGGTGTTAACTGAGTGTGATTCTCCTTTACCTCGACTAGAGTGAGGGTCCTCGCTTGGACAGGGGATAACCTGACTGCCAACCAAAGACCCCAATTCTAGCAGTAGAATGTAAGAACATAAGGGAAAACATTGCATACCTTACATTTTTTATCATCTACACAGCAAAAACCGGAAGCATGTCACGTTTTGACCAGAGGTTTGTCCAGTCGGAACTTAATCCTTTGCATCTTGCATAGGCCCTGTGGGGATCAAGGAAAGTTGCTATTTTTGCACTTTAGCCTTTCTGGTGAATGGTGACCAACTGACCCAATCCAAAACCTATCCTGATCAGAAAAAAAGGTCCTGTTACTAACACACACTGCTAGGTCATATCTGGCTGTCATTAGTCGTTATGCCACTTCTTTCCTTTAGATGATGGGTAGCAAAAGACCTAGAGGTGTCTTTGAGAATATGGAGTGGGAAAAACTTGTTCAGACAGATTGAGATTTCACTTTGATCCTCTGAGTGGCCAAAATGTGTTTTTATGAAAAGGGCTTGATTCAGATACAGGGAAATACCTATGCAAGTCTTAGGACTGGCATTTTTTTTTAATTCTAGAATATGCCACTGTTCTTTTACTTTAAGGAAATGTTGTGGGGAAGAAGTTGGATCACAGTGCAGTAAAACCGAGGCAGAAAATACATATGACATTTAGCTGCATTTTTCTAAAATAGGAATGTTGGCAGCCTGCAACTATCCCCTGATTTTATGGACATGTGAACTGCTCTTTGAGCTGAGGAAGCAAGTCTCTTACTTACCTGCAGGAAATAAGATCCAGGTTCAGCTTAGTGACTCATGCCGACCAGTACTAATGTTTGTTCTAAGTTGGAAGAATGTGGAAGAAATACTGAGGACCCCCAGGGTGGTAACCCTGCTTAGAGGAAACATCAAAATAGTTGTATCTGGAAATGTAGCTATGTGCCTGACTGCAACTAGTGAGAAGGTGTTTCCACCACTTTAACCCAGAGCCTTCTGTCTGAAAATACACCTCTGAAAGTATGGAGACTGTTAACATGCATGGGAAGAAATTATAGTAATTTTTCTGAAAGTTAAATCTTCAAAAATGTTCTCCACTAGATGACTATGACATTTGTGTGCACACCCAACAAGCATGAACCCTCCAAAGTTATATTTTATTCATTGTCCTCCCTTAATCTTTTTGCTGCACAGTTTGAGGCTACAGTGACAATTTAGAATTAAGATGCCTGACCTTGAAAAAAAACGCATCTTGCTTCCTTGGCTTGCTGCCAATTTTCAGAAAAATTAAAAAGCTAGAGATTAACCATTTACAAGGGGTAAAGCTCTAAAGTGTGACAAATCAAAATGGGGCCTCAACCGTTATATTTTCCCTGGTTATCCTGCTACATATTTACCCTCAAATTGCAGGCTCCAGTTGGACTTGGAAACAGCATAGCTACTGCTCTTTGCTTTAACAATGAGTTTCGACTTTCAGAACAATGACAACATCAGAAGGTAAAATGTCATACTGGGATGAACCTTGAAGCTTTGCCCAAAATTGCTACATTGCTGGTCAGCTGCAAAATGAGCCTAGTCCCTTAAAGTGAACCAACATTCTGAATCCATTCTTGCTCCACTGCCAGTCAGCTCCAGTGCGTATACAGGATCTCGTCAACTGAACCCTATTGACTTGCATTGGATTTTTAGTTCCTATTTTCCTTTCTTATCTGTTTTACGGCCATTTATTTAATTGAATGTTGTTATTTTGAACTAAATCGATTTGGGAATTGTTTACTTAATAACTTGTACCACATGTAACATTCTAAGAGCAAGGTATTGCTGCTTTTGCGGTACCACCATAGGTAAGCTCAGGATACTGCACAGTAACATTTTATTTGTTAGGTAAAATAATCTTTTGACTTGTGGGGACTCAGCCACTGATTACATCAAGACTTTCTTCTCTTTACCTTTTAAATAATCTGTTTTCCCATGGTATAAAATAAAATATATGTCACAATAAGGTCAAAAATGGACATACAAGGTTTTAAAACTGAAACATCCGAAAAACATAAAAACAGCCCAATTTGCACAAAAAGTAGTAACTTTCACATATAAATGAAGGTTTACATGTTTTTTAAGATGTATTACTTTTTAGTATTCACCAATATTCCCAGGTTTAAGCCCGAAAAGCTGCACCAAGTTAAGGCCTTCAGTTCACACTTCCCTTGTGCATTTCTTCCCACTATACACATGTCTAAGAGTGAAGACGTAAGTCCACAAAGGGTGAATGGAGCTCCTTTAATATATGGGGAAAACCTATTAGGAGGGCTCTTCTCCTACATCACCACCATATCTGGTTTTGTGGGTTTTTCCAAACGTTCAAGGCAAATCGAGCCTTGTAATGCCCACCTGCCACCTCTTCAGCTGGATGCATGAGTGCAGATTTCTTTGTGGGTCTGGTGGAGATACCCATACTCATAAAATCATTTAAGCCCTGTAGGAACACCTCTGTGGATTTCTGGGAGGTGTAAAACAGGCTAGATTTTGGTTGAAACGAAAAGTTTCTGACCTAATTTACCTTTGTGAATTGGGCCCACAGTATTTGTTAATTTAAATTTTATGCTACTAGTAGGAAGTGTTGAATTTGGAGATAGGAGTGGTATGAAGAAAGTTCTGGCATGAAACCTAGCAAGTCAAAGAAACGGAGCCTGAATCACAAAGATACACTTACATTTTTGTTCAACAGTTTACAAATGTTTGCTATTCACCAAGGTATTTTAATAGTAGTGTCTTTACAACTGAGTCAGTACTATCTTTTTATGCGCAGAGACGCTGCAGTAAAGATAAAATAACTTTGTGCATAGAAAATAATCGTAAACCTACACAAAAGTGTAGGTTTACCTTTGTGAATCAGGTCCTGAGTTTTGAAACACATATAACACGAGCAAGAATGTTATTTATGTAGCATTCTTTTAACATAAAACTAACAAAAGCCTTCATTCTGTCTCATTTGGATCTGGTTTGGCATACCAATAAAGAATTATATTAAAGACAGTCGCTCTAATAGTTGCAAGAAAGCAAGTGGAATTGCAGAAGTGGGAAAAGCTATATCGGAGATAGATTTGACAAATTTAGGTGAAATCAATGAATTTGGCCAATAGAGCTCATACTTTTAAAAATGTGACTTTGAAACATTGCTTCACCTTCCGTTATGGATGTTTCCTCAAGAAGCTCCTAAAGCGTGACCGCCATCATGAAAGAACAAGCATTTACAATGCATCGGGTCTCGCGTTTGCTCATGTTAGAGCTGATCGCGTTGTAAACTCCTAACCCGACTTTTCACCTATCGGGCAAAAGTGCATTTATGTACATAACCCAAAAAAGTGAAATCAAGTAGGTAAAGCGCTCCACTTCTGCCAAGCGAGACCGGGCTCGTAAATTAGAGAAAAAAAAGTCCACGAGCCCGAGGGAAAACAGCGAGCCTCGCATGTTTTCTGTACTTGGTCGGTGCACTCGAGGAGGGCTAGCCACCGGAAAAGGCATGCCATATGCGTGCCTTCCACTAATGAAAGCAAGCAGATTTTATTAGGGAAGCCCACCAACCAATAAAAAACACTGATGTGAAGTTGACAGGGCTCCGAGCCCTTTTATAAATACAAAAGAGTCTCGCTGTGAAACGCATGCGCGAGCGCATGCAACGCAGGCTCGACTCTAAAAATGTGTCAGAGAAGGCAGGAAGAGTACTTTCAAAGCCGAAATGCCATCTTTAATAAGAAATTCCCAGAGCCATTTGAATCCTGTGCCTTCAAAAAGACTGCTACAGGTTGTTGAACAACAAGTCCATAATGCCGTGAGTGGTTATGTTTTAATGACCCATTTTTCAAGGCTAAGCTTTAGTTTACCACAAGTGGCGAGTGGTCTCAATATTGTGACCTGAATGTTGAGGACCAATCCTTCAAATAACTTAAACAGTTGAGTTTTGAATTTCTATCATTTTGTGTGTGTAAATTCAGCACCTGACTATACAACTATAACGCTTTATAATCTTATAATCTTTGGGGATTTTCCAGTGCTTTTAAAAAAAAATTAAATCCTATTTCTTAACTATAACAACCCTGCAACCTTTGGGGTTTTTGAGAAGAGATATATATATATATATTCTTTAATACATGGAAAAGCTGGGACACCATTGTGCTGCTGTGAATTTATTGAGTTTTGTTTGCAGGAAAATCATTCCCCTCCAACATGTTTCGGCCGTAGCCTTGCTCACGGATGGAGTGGGAGTACCATTACATGTTTAAATACCATAGACAGAGGACTATGATTTGTGTACACTGCAGTATACCCCAGAACGATTGCTGACATCTTAGAACTATGTTTCTATTTAGTCTTGTCATATATAATTTGTATTATATATAAATAAAATAATTACTGTAGGATTATGAATTAATGTCCACCTATAATGAGTTGAGTTTTGTTTACATTTAAAATACATTTTTATTGTAAAAAAATCATTGATTAGCTGTAAACTTATTTGAATGTCAGCATTAAATACAATTGTAATTTGTTTAGTTCTTGCATATATCACACACTCCCTGAATTTCTAATAACGCAATTACATTTCTTCCCACTCATGCCCCTGCGGGCAATGCCAATGTTGTTTCCATATATAATTCTTTATATGTGAAATTGCAGAAACAACTACTTTGTGTGATCATGGTTATTTTTTTTTAATTTTTGCGACATTTAGAACAAATAGAAGCCTGGCCCTTTGGAAAAATCTAAATGTTTATCAAGCCCAAGTAGGTATTCCTGACTGGTTGTTGCATGTAAATTGGGTTGGTTAAGGTAATAAGTCTGCAGAGTAGCTGTCCGAATATATAATTGTAATCATATTCGAATCGACTATAAGATATTGGCATGGGTGAATAATTCATTTTGCCCCACAATTATATCCAAAATGCTGACCCTAATGGTCAAATGGTTCATCATGATGTTCAGACCACATATGCTCTTTAATCAAACTCGAAACAGTCCCACCAACTTTCAGATTATCACCACCTGTGTGAAATAAAAAAACATATACTGAAAAACATTCCCGCACTAATACTTTACTTTTTTTTGTTAAAATCTTTAAAAACACTTTCTAAGAAGCTCCATGCATCTCTCAGAATTTATCCCAAATTAATGTTTAATTCCTCATTCGTATTTAATCACAGGGGATCGTTTGTGTCAAAATGTATGATATACTTTAATTTCAATATTCCTAAACCATAATCTCTGACTCCTCCCCGAATATATATCTCCAACTGGTCTATCACTACAATGATAATCATGAAAATGTCTCGCTACCGGATAGCTCTGTTACTAATTCTTTATGTCTCTCTTATGTTCCATCACTCTTTTCTTTGCACAGTGAAGAGTCTTTACCACATACATTTCTTCACATGGACATGTTAGGCAGTATACACAGTAATATGTGTTACAGTTGTAGTGTCCTTTAATGTAATGCTCTTTGTTGTTATTTCCCACTCTTAGTTTTTTGTAGTTCTCACTGTTTTACAGGCACAACATTTCATACAGCAATAAAAACTAGATGGAAGCGTATTACACCTTATCATTTCCCTCTTATGTGTCACTATATTGTGACTGATTTAATCTCTAGGAGATTTGTTCTTACGAAATGTAATGTGGTGTTTTGTGTATATAATTTCTTAGTATTGGGTCAGTTTGTAAAAATGTGCCAACTTTTCTCTAAGATTTTCCTGATGGTATTGGATTGGCTATAATAAGGAGTGATAAATATCACTGTATTGGTTTCCTCCCTGATGTTACTGGTCTTATGTAGTAAGCTTTCTCTAGAGATTTTATCAACTTTCTGTTTGGTTTGCATAAGGGCATTTGTGCTGTAACCTCTTTCTTTGAATCTCTTACACATGATGTTACTCTCTATTTCATAATCCTTTGTAGAGCTACAAATCTGTCTTGCTCTTAGTAGCTCTCCATAAGGAATACTGTTGATTAAACTAGATGGGTATGCACTCTGAGCATTCGGTAAGCTGTTCCCAGCCATCTTTTTTCTGTGCAATTTTGTGGTCAAAGACTCTTTCTCCACCACTCTTTCTCCACCACACCCTCTACATCCAAATATTTAATGTATGAATTACTGTGATTTGCAACAAATATTAAGTTGTAATTTTTATGATTAAGCTTGATCACAAATTCCTGAGCTTCATCACTTCGCCAGATTACAATTATATTGTCTATATAGCGACACCAGAGGACTACTCTTTCTTCGAAGTCTAAAATCTCCACTGATACTTGTTCCTCCCACCAGCCCATACATAAGTTGGTGTAGCTGGGCAAAAACAAGTACCTATTGCAGTGCCCTTTAACTGTGTGTATATTTGATTATCCAAAATGAGAAAGTTGTTATTCAGACAGTAGCTAATCATATCACATAGCATTTTGGAATGGAAAAGCAAAGAGACAGATCTAGCACGCACATAGTGCCTGAGTGCTTTCAGACCTAAATCATGGTGAATGCAGGTAAAAGAAAAATTGGTAGCATCCTATGTCAAAAGCAGGTAATCATCCTCTCACTGTATGTCTTCTACACTTTTTAAATAATGTGTGATGTTTTTCACATATGATGGTAATGTTTCTACAAATGGTCGAGGATAATGGTCAAAATATTTAAAGATGTTTTCTAGCAAGGCACCTATGGCTGACCTAGGAAGGATTCAGGTACCGGGCCAAGACGCATTAGAACATCTGAACAAAACATTGTAAGTAGTGAGTGTACATAACCTAGTAGCACTCACAGCCACGTATTAAGTGGGGTTTAATATGTGCCTGCTGCAAAAGAATCTGTCTTTATAAAACTGAGCCCTACATATCGGGTGAGCATATATAATTTGCCCTACAAATGTACTACACAGGAGATTACTGGATCAATGTAATCTCTAAAGTACATTCCAGTTTGTATACAGTAGATATCCCAGTGACCAAAGAGCTTTTGACAGTGAGTTGCATTAGGTGTAGTGATTGACATAATAATCACAGGACTAATATTTTGATTCATAATGGACCACATGCATGTGAATAAAGAAATTGGAGATTGCTTAGACACCAATATATGGAGACATAACCCTACGATGCCTATATGTGTTGGGGATTTGTGCAAAGGGTACAAATACACAGGCCAAATTGCAAAGGTTTCACTGTCTTTATAAGGTCACTGCACGTTGAATTATACATGGAACTATGTTGTATATGCTAGTATTATGCTTAATACTATTAAAGATAGTATTAAGAGTTTGGGTTTCTGGCTGGATACTCAACTCACTATGGAATGCCATGCTAAGAAACTAACCTCCTCTTGCTTTGGTGCACTAAGAACCTGTAGGAAAATGTTCCCTTTCCTTCCGCTTTTAGCTAAGAGGCTTATTGTTCAGGCCCTAATTCTTTCTCGTTTGGATTATGGCAATGTTCTGTTTATGAGCTCCCTGAAATATGTCCTGAGGAGGCTAAAGGAAATTCAGAACGCCGCTGCCCGCCTTCTGCTTGGAATCCCGATCTATACCTCAGCAAAATCTGCCCTGGCCACCCTTCTTTGGCTACCTGTAGAACAGCGTATAAAGTTTAAAGCAGCCTGTCTGGTTCATCGTGCTCTCCACAACAAAGGTCGTGTTTTTCTTAAACAGATTATCACTTCCTATATCCCCCAACGTTTGCTCAGATCTTCCTCTGCATCCCTGATTAGCGTACCCCGCTATAAAAGAGTGAGATGTACAGCTCTTTAAATATGATGAGAATTTTGATTAAATATGCAACAAAAGATAGGGCAAACATTTTGGAGAATATTGAGAAAATCAAATACGGAACTGTTGACAATGATATCTCAAGAGGCCTATGAGGACTTCATGAAAAATATGGAAAAGAAACTAACCAAACTGGAAGAAGAAATTACAAATAAAGGAAATTTGTGCGTGACTTCAAGGATTATCAAGCAAGAAGAATCCTAACTATCCACCATAAATATGATTACATGTACATGGAGGTCTCAAAGGGACAACTTTGCAGGATAGGTGGGGATAAAGACCTACCATTGAGGGAACAAGATGAAAGTGATGTCTTGGATAGCAATCTCTCTGATGTTTCAGAATCCACATTAGTGAGAGGCCTGGTAATTCAGAAAGCTATAAACAGGTCTAATATTTTAAAGCAGTTCCAACTCTTAAATCAGGGAAGGACAGAACAGCACAAGGAATCATACTTTCAGAGAGGCAGGGGAAGAGGATCGAAAGGAAGAGGGAAAGGAACTGGAAGGCAAAAAGGAGGTGATCAGAGAGGAGATGTGGGGCCCATGGGGATGACAACAAGGGCTCTGAAACCAGTGCAATGAATGTGTTAAATTTGTCTTCTAGGACATTAACAAATTATTAACATAAACACTTGTCTTTGGGTCTTTCATTCTGTCCCATCAATGGTTTTGATTATTCACAGACTAGAATTGACTTGTTTAAATAAACAAAAATGGCATCACAACAAGTTGAGTGAACAAAAACTGATTAGGAGTCTGAAATTAAGTAATTTAGAAATGTAAAAAATGTGAAAATCCTTCATTTGTTCCAACCAATTTGGTTTTTTTTGGAAGTGAGATGGCTATGTACCAACATATCCTTTAAGGATAAAATATTTTCATACATAATCAAGGGGGTGTTCCATATTTTGTCTTTCAGTACTGGGTCCTGTAATGGGACTCCCTACCTACATTTTCTTAAATTTGTCTTAATTTCCCAGACTGATTATTGTATTGGTTATAAACTTCACTGCTTCTCCACCCTCTTGTTTTCTTTCTTAAAGGGATGCTGTGATCCAAACAATACATCTTCTCTTCTCACTTTGTCTGCCCTGTCACTGGCCTGTTTTAATGCTTTGTAGGGTAGTTCCTGTTTTTTTAATATTCTTGACATCTCTTGCTTTACTGCTGAACAAGTTTGTTCCAAACTACATTTCCTTTTTGCTCATAAATATTCGCTATATAGGATACTCCACCTGAAGCTAGGGGATGTAGCTTACAGCATGCAAAATTGAGTTACCTGCCATTTTCTTTTTAAACAACTCAGTTATTAACATTCCATCAATGACAGATACCCATAGGTCTTTACACTCAATTCCTTTCTACCTGTACACTATTGAGAATTTCAATTTGACATCATTTTTGTTTAATTACTCGTGGATAATTTTCAAATCAGTCTCACTTCCCTCCCATACAAAGAACACATCATCTATATATCTGAGCCAAATACTGGCATCCAGTTCACCAAATCACTACTCTGGAGCACCTGTTCCTCCCACCAGCCAACTACCAAGTTGGCATAACTGGGGGGTAAAGCAGGTGCCCATTGAAGTACCTTAGACTTTTTTAAACCATTCATCTTCAAACATGAAAACATTTTCCGTCAAGCAGATTTCAACAATTTTAAGAAGCAAGTGTGTGTGTTCCAACTGGCCCTTAAAAATGGTTACATGCTCTTATAACATCAGTATGTCTAAAGCTTATATAAAGACTTTCTACATTTAAGCAGACCAACCAACACTCTTTCCCCAGTGGAGATTCTGTACCTTCTACAGGAAATCTTTTGTATCTTTCACATAGGAATTCAATTTTTTACAAAGGGAGAAAGAAATGATCTATAAATATGGACATATTTTCAAATACGCTGTTGTTCGAGGAGACAATTGGATGCTACAGTGGATTTACCACACTTTTGTGTACTTTAGGGAGCAGGTAAAAGGTCAGATTCATAGGTGTTTCATTCATTAAAAACTGTTCATCACAATTTAACAAGTGGTCATCATACCATTCTTGTATTAACTCAAAGTAACTCTTTTGTAGGTCACCCAGATGTGTCTTGCTGATTAGCATTAGGAATTTTTTAATTGTCTATGGTGCATCATTCACGTAAGCTGTTTGGTCCATCAGGGCTGCATTCCCTCCCTTGTAAGACGGTTTTAATATTATACTTTGATCCCCCTGTAAGGATAGGACTGCCTCCCATTGGGCTTTTGTCATATTTCTTCTTCATGGGACATCACTGATCAGTCTCAATATGTCATCAGCCACTAACTCACCAAACACATCAATATAGTCCCTAGAAGTTTGTGGGACAAACTTACACTTAGCTTTAAAAGTTGTTTCACAAGTGGCTCCCTTATCTATGCCTAAAGCACCCGGCAATTCCGTTACAAACTGAGGGTCTAATGGATCACCACTGTCACTTGAACATTGTTCCACTTCAAACTCACTCATTCCATCCAACATTTGTAATATTTCTATGTCCCCAATCTCTAATGAAGATGTTCTTTCTACTTTCCTTGAAAGAACCTGAGTAGATTTCATTGATTTTTTTTAAATGTGTTGACTTTAAGCCATTTTAACTTATGTAAAAATGTATACAAATCAATGCATGTCTGTGCACAGTCCAATGGCCTATCTGGGCAAAAGGAAAGACTAAATTTTAGAACCTGCTCCTCAACAACAGTAAGTTCTCTATGTGAGAGATTCATTACCGTAAGCTGTGACACTGTGTCTTCCGTCACTGTTTCCTCTGTCCTTGACCATGTGTTCCCATGCCAGCTTTGTTGCCTTTTCCTGCTTTGTTCTCTTCTGGCTTTGTCTTTTCTGCCTCTGCCCCTTCCTCTTGGTCTCCCTTATAATGAATGTTTGTTGCTTGTTTGTAAGACACAACACTCCTTGGAAAAAGACATCACTTCCATTTGTCGTGTTGGCAGACTTTCAATAGATTTTAAATGGGAAGTCAGATCGATGCTGGATTCTCCTCTTCTTTTCTCCATTGCCCCTAGTTTTGTGTCCTTAGCCAATTCTATTCTAGCTTTGTCAAATTTTCTGCCAAGTGTTAAGATGTGTCCTGCTTTATAATCGTGTTTATCATGTTGAAACTTATGCTGTTTCCTCTCCATCACCTCTTTCTCATTTATCTTACTCCGATCTTCCACCAGTTTCAGTACAGTATTACTTTCTTCTTGATCCGTTTCCTTCATGAATTCATCCATTAAGGTTTGGATTTGTGACATCAGCTTTTTGTGTTCCTCCCACACATTTTTAATTAGAAGCTGTAACATTACTCTTGAGAAGGCATTCGTATGCCCCACACCCTCCTTCAAGAGATGTGGTTTCGGATTGGATAATGTGGGTGTAATCAGAATTCATAAACCACAGGCAGTACATTCAACCTCCAAATAATTCTGTAACAAGGTAACCTCCATAGCCTAGAGCCACTGGCTCACCTTTTTTCATTGGAGTTTCTCCAGTGCATTTCCTCTCTGTTTTATACTGTCACTATTGCTCTTCATTTGTGCATCACTCAAAGCTTTCCCATTAATGCAGTCTATAGCATTAAAGATTAAAGTAGCAGAGGCCTCCCTGTCTTTCAATACTTCCTCAGCCATAGCTTGTTTCACCACTCAATGTCTACAAGCTGTCAATTTGCGTACTCGGAAATTGCTGTACACGTACCCTGCACACACTGCTGTTCATTCATGTTGCACTGTAGGTCAACCCCACAGGCACAGGTCTTAGTGCGAACTTGGCACAATCATGTCCAGCCGCGGGCCTTGTGTTTCATCTGATATTTATCAAGGTTAATTTGGAGAGCCTTCTCCTGTCAGGTTCTGGTCATCGGGCGTCTTGTCGCAGACAGTCCCAAAGAGCACAGCAGTAGTAAAACACCCAGCCAAATGGGTTGAGGCTCAAAGGCAGACGCCGCCGCTGTAATATTTCAAAAGGCAACTCTCCACATTTCCAGGTTCTAGTAACATGCTACACTGGATACAGCTTTGTTTCCATAAATATGTATGTATAAATATATATATATATGTGGATATATACATATATATATGTAAAAAAACAAAGGTTACAGGGACGTTATAGGTAGGTTCAGATTTGAAATGCACAGACCACAGTAATTCAGCTGTCAGAGTTGTTTCAAGTAACTATAACTTGTGCCCTACAGTAACTATTACTTGCCCCCTTGCCATTAACAGTCTTCCCATCAATAATTTTATTGTAAATGTTACAGTGATATTATCAATGATCTCAAAGAAGATGTCATGAGTGATGTAATAACTGGGGTAATTTGAAGTGCATGGTGAGGGCGTGAGTTATAGTTTCCTTAGGAAATGAGTTATGTCCTAATTTTACTTTCTACAGCACTAACCACTATTTTTCTGGCAAAATGAACCCCCTCAATTTGTCCGTTCCTAAATGAAAGTTTTACAAGTTTGATTTAGTCAAGATGGCATAAGGTGTTCCACACCTTTGTCATAAATAAGACTGTTAGGGCCTGATTTATACTTTTTGTTGCACCTCATTAGCGTCATTTTCTCAAGCAATTGCGGTGCAAACTTACAAAATACAATTACATTTTGTAAGTTTGTGCCACTTTTACGTCAAAAAATTATGCTAATGCGGCACAAAAAAAGTATAAATCAGGGCCTTTAGCGCTAGTTATTCTCTAGAAAACTCTGGGAGACTGCAGTAAAGCACAATGGAATGAATTGACAGGCTGCTCCTGTTGGAAGTACACTTTACTTAGAATATCAGACTTCATAATCATTCCGTTGAGAAAGATAGTATTACTTTACAGAAAATATGCTCTCATTTTAGCTTCTGGAGCACCATACATCACCTCTATGGGAAAATCATGAGAAAATAGTTTTCTCTTAAACATTATTTATGAAATCCCGGCAGAAGGCTTTTTCACAGGGTAAAATCACCTTTGAACAGTTTCCAATTCCATTTCTAAAATTAGTATGCTACCATCAACAAATGATTTATATTGCAACTGAAATCTGTTGTCACCCTTTATATGTTCTTCCTTTTGTGACCTTCAAAATCTGCCATTCACTACAACGTATTTCAATGGGGTGTTATCATGTATATTGGACCAAATATGGCTTCGAGCACTTCAATCAGATCTCACCATGAGATTTGTGCTTCGGCTCTGCCCAGTTATACAAATTTTATTTTATTTAAATATCTCAAAAACTCATAAACCGATTTAAACCAAATAACATAAAGGGTGCTTGCAGGACCAAGAGCTACCTTTCTGCCAAATTTAGTGTAATTCCATCCAGTGGTTCGGGCTGTATTTGTGTCTAAAATCTCAGTGGGAGTTTACTTGGGAATCATACTTTTTTGACTCCCCCCTTTTTCTCTGCCCACACTTGATGGATCACTTCGAAACTTTCAAGACAGCAGCTGAAGTGAGTGGAAAACTAGTTTTGGTGTTTGCCACTAGGTAGTGATAGTTAGGACCTAGTTTCTATAGAAAATACATTTTTTTACTTGCCTATATTTTTGATGCCGGTTTAGTGATGTTCACAAACTTTTCCAAAAAAATGTAACTCTCTTATAAGCTGCTTTCTGGAAAGTTTTGAGGTGATCCATAGGGTGAGAGCAGAGTAAAAATGTGGTCTCAAAACGCTTTTTCCCCATTTATTTTTGTATAGGGATTATGAATTGTGCTAGCGCTTGAACCACTGGATGGAATTATGCCAAATTTGCAGAAAGGTAGCTCTTGGTCCATAAAGCAACATTGTTGCTATTTGGTGTAAATCAATTCAGTACTTTTTTAGTAATTAAAGAAAATCTGAATTTGCATATATAAGGACACGAAGGATCCACAAACTCTTCTGATCTCATGCTGAGATATGATTTGCTGCCAACACTTCACAAGGAAGTTTTGGCAGTCATCTTGGGGCTTGGCTGCAGCCAAGTCCCAGAAAATAAAACAAAATAAGAAAATGGGCAAGGGTAGAGTCAGCCTCACCCCTTCGCACAGGTGCTGCTGTCCCAAATGGACCCTCCAGAGCAAAAAGGCATTTTTAGGATTCAAAGCGTATCTCTGAATCTGGTGAAATAAAATTTAAAAAAATGCAGGATTCTGTGAGGCTCCCAGGTGGGCCAGGTCCCGCGGGCATTCATATTTTTTATGTGCCCCCCCCCCCCCTGCAGCCCTGGGGTTTGCCACCTCCCTGGAGCTTCAAAATATTCTAATGCAGAGGCTGCCCAGTCACCCCACTGTCCCAGGGCTTTAGTTTCAAATCTGCTGGGGGCTGCCTGCCCCCCGCCTGCCCGGGGACTGCCACCTATCCTCGGCTAATCTCAATGTAAATGTTGGGGCAGCCAGTCTTGCCCACTGCCCCAGGAACAGCAATGTAGGGGGAGAGCAGCTGGCCCACCAGCCACCCCAGGAACCACCACCACCCTAGTTTCAGTGTAAGTGGGGAGGCCACTTGAACTCCCCGCAGCCCTAATGGCCACCTCCCTGGGGCTTTAGTTTTAATGTAAGCAGGGGGACTGTCACCTCCCCAGGGCTAATCTCAATGTAAACGCAGGAGGGTGCCCAGCCCCGGCCAATCCCCCCGGGGACCACCACCTACCTGGG
The DNA here is from genome assembly GCF_031143425.1 of Pleurodeles waltl. NCBI lineage: Eukaryota > Metazoa > Chordata > Amphibia > Caudata > Salamandridae > Pleurodeles > Pleurodeles waltl. The sequence continues at coordinate 822,253,266 of NC_090442.1, read as the reverse complement.
AGTAGAATAAAAGCGTGAAGGGGTCTGTTTTAGACCCCTGAGCTCCAGGGAATGCCACCTCCCCAGGGTTTTAGATTTATTATAAGCAGGTGAGTCGACCCGCCGCCCCAACAACCCTGTGGACTGCCACCTCCCTGGGGCTAATCTCAATGTAAACACGGGTGTGGCCCGGCCCTGCCTGCCTGCTGCCTCGAGGATCGACACCTTGCTGGGGCTAGAATAAAAGAGTAAAGGGGATCTGTTTTGGACCCCTGCACTCCGGGGACCATCAGTTCCCCTGTGCAATACTCATCGTGTGACCCCCCCCCCCTTCTGGAGCTACAGATGGCTCTTAGTTCTGCCACCCCTCACAGCCGGCTCCTGCTATGTCAGCTGCCGCCAAGTCACAGCAAAGAATGCTCACAGCGAGGGACAGTTGTGAAACAACTCTCTCTCACTGTGAGTAGACATTCCCTCTGACTTCCCACCCGTGAAGATGCAGGAAGAGAGACAGAGGAAACAGTGCTCTCACTCTCTGTGACAGCAAAGCTGGCTCCCACAGGAGGCAGGGAGCCAGTGGTGACCATGGGGGCCTTCAGCCCCCACCCAGTTCCCAACATTGTGACTGGCCGCCCTGGAGGGGCACCCAGACCATATAACCAGGCCACTTAGGGCAGGGGTTCCCGAGGCTCAGATCAGGCTGGGGAGGGGGCTGCATGCCCCCTTCCCCTCCAAAAAATAATTAAGCCACACCACAAGGGATGGGGTCCCAAGGGGCCAAGATCAGCCTGGGGGTGGGGGCCAGGCAGCCCTCCTCCCCTAAAAAAAATAATAATATTAGGCAGGGCCCTGGGGGTGGGGTTACCATGATCGAGATGAGCCTGGAGAGGGGGGCAGCGTGGCCAGGCCTTGAGGACAACCCCTGGTGTGCACGACCATGTGCAGTGCGGAGTTGGGTGGTTATAAGAGTTAGCTGCAGGGTCCGGCCACAGGCCAGGCCCTTTGGCCAACCCCCACCGTGCACAGCCAAATGCCATGCACAGTGGTGGTTGGATTTACGTATAGTTATAAAACTTAGGGGCATATTTATACTTTTTGATGCAAAACTGCACTAACACAGTTTTGCATCAAAAAGTTTAGCACCGGCTTGTGTCATTCCTGAGTGGCAGCTGGGCTCCATATTTATGGAATGGCTCAAGTCAGTGCAAAGGGTGGGCTAGTGTAAAAAAATTACGTTAACCAGGTGGGGTTGGTGGAAGGGGAGAAGGGGGCTTTGCACCAAAAATGACATTAGGCTGGTTTGAGGCAAAGAAAATGCAAAACCATCCATACCACATGACTCCTGTCTTAGAAAGACAGAAGTCATGCCCACCACCTCAATGGGCAGCACAGGGGACCAGTGTCTCCTGGGCACGGCCATTGCACTCTGTGCCATGCAGGGGGCCCCAAGTGGGGGCCCAGATGGCACTTTAATTTAAAAAATAAACTTACCGCTACTCACACTACTTACCTGGGATGGGGTCCCCCATCCTCCAGTGTCCCTCTGATGTGGGTGGGGGGTGTTCCTGGGGCTTGAGGAGAGCACCCACACCAGAGGACCCATTCCATGGCGTTTAACCATAGAAATGGGTCCACAAGTCCCCTAACGCCTGGTCTGACCCAGGCATTAAATAATGGTGCAAAGTGAGCTTTGCATCATTATTTAGCCACTCCTCCCACTTGTGCATCATTTTAGCACAGGGGGATAAATATGGGGCTATGGGGTTAGCACCATTGTTTAGATGGAAACACCTTCCTTGCTTCTCAAGGTAGGTTCACACAAAACATTGTGCAAACTCCAATATTTTGACATTAGACATGTCTAACGTCAAAATATAAAAATGGAGTTAGTTTTCCGCCGAATTTGTGTAAAACAAATGAAGCTAATTTGGCTCAAATGGAGAATAAATATGGACCCTACTTAAGTAAAAATAAAAAAAAACATAGAAATTTACTGAAAAAAACTAAGGTAATAGGGACCTTATAGTTAGGATATAACATTAAAAAAGCTATAGAAATTCACTTTAAAAAAACAAAGGATACCGGTATATTATAGTTAGGCTCACACTTTCAGCATGCCAAACCACAGAAATGTATCCGTTTTAGTTATCTCGCGGAACTAGAACTCATGCCCTAAGATAACTAGAACTCAGGCTATAGCCATGCACTGCTAATTACCGCAGATATTGTGGCACTTATGACATCTTTGATAACATCATTGATAATATCAATGTAATATTTACAGTAAAATGATTGACAAAAAATTGTGCATGGCGGGGACACGAGTTAAATTTACTTGAGATAACTCTATGCTTAAAAAATTAGCCTAAATATAACATCCCTGTAACCTCTGTTTTTTTAAATATATGTATGCATATATATATATATATATATATATATACATATATATGCAAAAAACAAAGGAGAACTCTGGGAAGTTCCCAATTTTAGGTGGAAAGCCGCTCTAGGAAGGAGCACCCTGCAACACCAGCGACACTCTAGATTTGCTCACCTCAAATGTCTGCTTATCTAGAAATGTTTTTAAGCATATGATCAGCACAGTGCTATCCTCGCCGAGCTACGTAGTGGCAAAGTCTTTTGCCATTTGTACAGCAAAATCTTTAAGGATAGGATTGACACAGTGTCATCCTCGCTAAGCTGTAAAATGACAAAAGCCATTTACCACTCCAGGCACAGTAGTATAGCTTTGGACTGGTCAAATACCGTCCAAGCCACCCTGGAATGAGTAAAGCAACCCCTGACACGTGTTTCGCTCTCATTAGAGCTCTTCAGAGGGGTTAAGCTTTGTCACTCTAACCCTGAAAGGGCCTTGATTATACATATATATATATATATATATATATATATATATCTATATATATAGATATATATATGTGTGTGTGTGTGTGTGTGTGTGGTCGTCAGTAGGTAGGTATAGTTAGGACCTAGTTTTCATAGGGAAAGCGTTTTTTGTTTTGCCAGTAATAAGACCAGTATCCTTGGCGCTGTTAGTTGAATCCTCCCAAAATTGTATCCATGGCATAGATCTCGTTTGAATCGCTTTGCTGTTTTTGTTGTCCTAAGGGGAATGATAGCTCTAACAGGTGCTAGTCACCTTTTCTCAGTCCTGCCCAATAGTAATGACTGAGCATCACTCACCTCTTATTTTCCTTTTAATGGGAAAGACGCTTGAAATACGCTTAAGTCCTTCACAGCGAGCTATTCACCAGCCTGTCTGGTAGTGAGAATGGGGATTGTATATTTTCAGTGGCAGAATCTGAAACGGGAATTAAACACAATCCTTGAGCATTAGTACATCAGCAGGTAGGCTGGGAATCATTCCATTTCACCTCTATCCCCATTATTGACGCTATGCTCCTGCTATGCTGTTGCTGATCCGAGTCTATTTTATGAAGTGCTTTATTGACTGTATCAAGGTGTTCCACGATTTTTGTTGTAAATCATTATTTATAGTCTATCTCCAAGTCCAGTTACTTTCAAAAGACTCCAAATGTTGGCCGAAAGAGAAATACCGATGCAAGCAATCTACCTGCATGAATGTAAATGGGACCACGAAGATGCAATGAAGTGTTGTGAAAAACCTTTTTTTATTTTTATTCAAAAAAACATGGAAAAAGGAAGACTCACAGGGGCTACTGAGGTTCCCCTTGGACGCGAGTACTCAAGTGTTCGAACTTTATCATCTACGATGATTACCGCCTGTTAGAAGTGCAGACAGCAAAATGGAGCAATACTTGTGGGGTTTGGTGTTTACTGTGCGAAAATACCACGTAATGCTATTTCCAGGCATTTTTATCGATAGGAATGAGTTTTTATTGCACCTAGGTGCTATAAAATCAAAACATTATTTAACATCAGCATCTTGGTTTTCTCCAGGTTAATTTTCAGGCCATTTTATTCAGAGTATGTTTGGGTTATATCTAGCATAGGTTGGAGCCCAACAGAGGTGCGACTAATGAGTACCAAGTCGTTATACAGGTGATTTGAAATAACTATACCCCCACCAGCATGGGAATTGAAACAATCAAGGTCTGGTGTTAAATCCGCCACAGAAAGGTTGTACAAAGCGGGTGCTAAGACGTACCCCTGCTTCAGACTTTTAGTATTTGGAATGGGTCTGGAAAATGGGTTCTCGCCCCACCCAGCTTCACTTGTACGCAGGTATCCGTGTGCAGCCTAAGTTGTTTCAGAACACTAGTGGTACATTCTAGTTATTCAGCTTCTGCCACTGTTTTTCCTGGTCTATATGGTTGAAGGCAGACCAATAATCGATAAAACAGAGGTACAGAGGTGTCTATGCCCACTTCGTGGCACCCATCAGCAAGGAGAGTGCCAGAATGTTGGTAATACTGCTGGTTTGCTTGCAGAAACCAGTCTGATTAAGAGGAATAATTGAGTTCTTTGTGTTCCAACTCTTCTACGATGACCCCGGTATAATACTTTGCCTGGATGACAATGAGAGCCACCAGTCTGCAGTTTTTCCCAAAGCTTCTATTCCTGCGTCCATAGAAAGGTGATACTGTCGATCCCTCCACAAAACCAACATTGTGCTAGTATTTGCTGGAAGACAGGACCCAAACTGTCTGTCCAGTGTGATGGGTCTTGTTTAAATATGGCTGGAGGAATGCCATATAGTTCAGGGGCCCCTTCTCACCTTTCTTTAGGAACCTGCCCCATACTTATCTATGCAAAGACTGCAAAGATTGATGATAAAGAGTCAGGCTGTGGTTTGTAAGTTGTTGCTACATCGTTGTCTTCCTCTCCTGCATTCTTGCTGTATTTAGTATAGTTGATATTGTCTATCAGGTTCTCCCTTAAGGTCCTTGCTTAGGTATATTTTTCGATCTCACAGTCGAAGTGCAGAATGTAGATGTTCGCTGGGCCAAGTCAGAGGAGTTGAAAGCCTGGTCTTTTCTATCAAACTTTCACCTACTTGCACGTTTTCTGGCATGCTCGTCTATCGTTCCACTGGAGCAGCCTCAGACTTTATTTCCACCATACCATATAATATAGTCCCTCACAACATTCAACTACTTTTATGCTGCTAAGTGATCTCAATATACATTTTGAGGATGAAAGCTGCACACAATTTGCTAACTTATTTCTGGATTTAGATGTACTCTAGAGCCCTCAATTAGCTGAGCATCCTACGCACAATAAAGGCATATTTTAGACCCCATTTTTTCTAATATTCACAAAATAAAAGTTAGGACCCCTTTATCAGTTTACTGGTCAGATCATTTCCTAATCTTGTTTGATATTCCTAAATCAAGAACAGATATTCCCAATAAATTAGACAAAAGGGGACAGAATGACTGGGATGAGTCCTTGTGAAAGTCTGTCCTGTAGCTTAGGGGAAATATTATTGGATTAATACTACTCTAGACCAATTTGTTCCCCTAAATCTATGTAAGAAGCCTCAGTCATGTTTTAATGCACAGTGTTTCTCGGCAGAGTTGGTGGAACTAAAGAAAGTGTGTAAGAGATCTGAGAGAAAGTGGAGAGCCCACTACAGTGACAGCAATAAACAGGCTTATAGACAGGACCTAAAAATATATCAACGGGTGATTCAAAAAGCCTGGTTAAACAATTTTGTTTGTAGGGTCAGCCAGGCAAAGAATTCTGCTAAGGAACTTTACATCATTGTGAACTCCTTAAAACTTGTTATCTTAGACACATGCCCTGCCCCTTCGGAGTCCCGATGTGAGGCACTGGCCAACCATTTTTTGACCAACGTTAGCCTTATCTATAATGCTCTGTCAAAGGAGGCTGCATCTAATAGTGTGATTTCTAAGGTCAGCATGGTTACTCCATTAAATGCCAGGCTCAATATGTTCCCATCAATTGAAAAAAATATATTTCTGTGTTTGCAGGGCAGATTAAATGAGACTTCCTGCTGGATCATTCTCCATTAGACATTTTCCTGCGAGGAGGTGACACCGTTATTTCGGCTATGGTAGGCATTTACAATCCTTGGAAAGTGGGGTGGCTCAAGATGCATGGAAGCTTGCTGCCATACAACCATTATTTAAAAAATCTTCACTGGATCCGGAACAGATATATAACTATAGACCAATCTTTCTGTTCTCAGGGATTAGCAAAATCTTAATAATCACCTCTCCAATTTCTTTGGAGCAAATCATGTTTGGCACCCCACCCAAACAGTCTTTTGTCAACACCACATCACAAAAATTACCCTGCTAATGGCCACTGAGGACCTAAAGCAATCCTTAGATCAGGGAGGATCTGCTGCTCTTATCCTTCACACCCTGTCCTCATTCAAAGATCAGAAAGGTGTGGCATCTCACGTTTGGCACTAAAAAGGGTCATATCTTTTTTAGCCAATAGACAGTTCAATGTTAGAGAATGGTCTTTTCGTTCCAAGATACATCCGTTAAGGTGCGGTGTGCTGCAGGGATCTTCCCTCAACCCCACACTGTTTAAATGTATGTTCGTCCATTAGCAGACATTATATTCTCATTTAACTTCACTATGCTCTCTCATGCTGAGGATACCCAGATCATTGTCTCTCTCTCTCTTTCTGCTAATGGTAAACTTGTATCCCAAAAATGTAATGATTGCCTTAACGATTGCCTAGAGCATGTCACTAAATGAATGATGCCTCAAGTTAAATGGGGAGAAAACAGAAGTCATGGTGGTTGGCAACACCCATTGCTGTGGGATCAGATCACTTTGCCTTCATCTTTAGGGAATTGCCCTTCCCCTAAAACAGAGGTGAAGAATCTGGGTATTATGTTGGACAATCATCTCTCTATGGCCATACAAGCAAAAAGAGTTGCAGCCTCTTGTTTTAGCCTTTTTAGAGCCTTGTGGGAAACCGTTAAATGGCTCCTTATAAAGGTACACAAAGTGGTATAGAGATTAATTGTATCACTCCTCAACTATGGCAATTCTCTATTTTAAGGCACCCTATTTCAGTGATCAATAGGCTGCAATGCATTCAAAATGTGACAGCTTGATTGCTGACGGGTGTACCTAGATCTCAGCCACCCCCCCCCCCACCCCAGCACTTGCCAAACTGCACTGGATGCCGATTGGTAAAAGGGTCCAATTCAAGGTGCTTTGCATGGGGCACTGTGCCAAACATAACTCAGGTCATCAGATTCTGCAGCATCTTGTGAAACCATACTAGTCTTGAAGAGAGCGTAGGTCAATTAAGTTAGGCATACTCATTGTTCCAATACCTAAAAATGCCAGAAGCGGAAGCCAGTCCTTCGCTTACCTGGCTCCTAATCTATGGAACTCGCTGTCAGTCAGCATCAGACTTAATAAAATCTTGCTCAGTTTTAGAAAGCAACTGATAACCCATTTATTTAAAATGTGATAAGGATAGTCTAGCAGAGCTCCCTAGCGCTGGGAAGCCATGAGCTTTATAATAAATAAAAAAATAAATGACTCCTCTTTAAGGTGTGAACGAATGGCCCTTGGAGAGTTTTCGTTGCATGCCAAAAACATACACTGTTATTACTTTTATCGTCAAAGAGCAACTTTGCCCAAAAGGAATCCACTTCTTGTTTGTTTAGGGTCTGATAGAGCGGTCCGTAGTAATATTTTACCTGTGTTCGGACGCTCTTTAGGCCGATGAATCTTTTGACTAAGTGGGAACTCTCTGTACTCTTAATCGATCAATTTCCTCAAACCAATAATCAATAACGAACATAAGCAATACCTTGATCAACATACCACTTAACAATTAGTCCAGAATACATTTCGGCGAACCCTGACCTTTCAGTCAGGAATAACCACACTAGTTTATTGCAAAGTTAGTGAATTTATTTCCCTATATTAACAAAGCTAGCACAATGTAGATGTGTCTCAACACCAAATGATAGACATAAATGAACATTAATAGCTGTCCATAACGTTGAAACAAGTGTAATCTATGTAGCATTTGAATCACAAGGCATTCGATAATGGCAATGCAAAGCACTAATACGATAATCTGTAATGAACTAATTGAATACATTTAGTCAGCATAACAAGATCTCAAATTGCATCGTGCGACATATGGAATCCTCATCTAACCTCAAATTAGCATCGGCATGTGGGACTTCATGCAAAAACAATTTAGCAACATAAATTTAGAAAACTCCTAGCTAGGGCTCTTATCAAAATCAGCAGTTGGTTACCTAAAAGAAACACAATGCAATTTTACAATTTCCTTTCATATTTACCAATTACGATCAGCATACAAGGAAGTCTTCGTCTCACAGGTACCGTTTCTCGATCAGCATGGGACGGGGCAAAGGGGCAAGGGTGGACGGGGCAATTGCCTCACGGCGGCAAGGTAAGACTACTACTTCATGCAAGGGCATTTCAAAGTTAAAGTCTCTAGGGCAAGAATCATTAAAGTCTCTTTCTCTCGATTAGAGAAAGAATCAAAGTCTCTTTCAAAATGGCGTCACAGCAAAGTGGGCCATAATAGCTACGAAGTCTACAAAATGGCGGGTATCCGGGTAATGGCCGCAATGATCCCCTTTCTTCTTGTGCACCTGGTTTTTATAGACAACAGTTCGAATCCAGTAGGGTCTCCATTGGAGGGTTCATAGGTTAGCTTCAAATTGTCCAATCAAAAACGACAGTTCTCAAGCTTTTGCTTAAGCATACATTATCCTTGGAGATGGGTACGCAAGTTGCAACATTGTCTACCAATTAGCTCACTTTCAGAGCCTCCATTGTCCGCACCTGCAAGTCGACCTTGAATTAAAGAGAAAATATGCCAGGCTGGCACGAAACTTTAAGATAAGCATGTGAACAGTTTCTGTGGAAAAGTACAGCTTCAAGCAGAAATACACGTTTAATAGCACATTGGAAAAATACGAACATCTAAACCGTGAGACCAGGCCACTAGGCCAAAGCCTCCGCTAAAGTTATGCTAAGCTAAAGCATTTCAAACAAGCAAATCGTAGCACACGTTTATGATTATGTCGGATTAGTGCAATTCTAATACACCACGTTACATAAAGCACGCTTATAAATGTTGGCAATCTACACATTTTGTCCCCGTACAATCTTTATTAGTTCGGATAAAGTCACACGTGATTATTTCACACTACGTTTATGTGTTAATAAATCAAAACCTTCATTTTCTGCTTCATCAATCCCTCCTCTGATGACTACTTGTCATCACACAAATTAAGCCCACAAATTTTATTCCATTAAAATTCTGTCAGTTCTCTTTTCCTTTTAGTTCCCCTAGTTTGCGCTTTGTATTCTTCTGCCATTCTTTTCATAATTTTCTCCTCCTTTCTTCTTTTTATTCTTTCCATAATCATTATTATTCCCCTTTTTATTCCCCAAATTCCAAATACACAAATTATCACTATTAAAATTCCCTCTATTATTTTTAGCAATATTCCATTCCAAATTCCCCCAATCCAATGTCCCACTGAAGCAAGTCCTTTTCCAACCTTCTCCCACACTCCTGGTTCTTTCAGTTCCTTCAAATCTGCACTTTCTTTTGTTAGATTAGCAAGCATAGTTTTGATTTTCACACTATTGTCAGGTATATAGGTACAACAGTGTCGTGCACCAAGCATTTTGCAAACGCCACCATCCTTTGCTAAAAGAATGTCTAAAGCATGCCTATTTTGAAGAGTCATATCTCTTTCCGCTGCAAGTTCAGCATCTATCAGGATTATAGCACCTGAAAACTTTGTCAACATGTTATCCACTATAGTAGACAACTTTCTTATTTTGATGGAATTCAGCACAACTCCCAATGAAGGAATCATGGCTCCAAATATATCACCTACCACAGCAGCTGCGGTCTCTCTTTTCTGGATACGATGGGATCCAGATGTCTTTTGAATCATCAATAGGTCATCCAGCTGATAAACCTTTGGGAACACTATACCCAAATAACATCTTCCCCACCATTCCTTTGGAAGACGATAATAGGCATTATACCCACAAATGTAATATACACCTGGAATGACAGGGTCAAGTCCGTCCATCATGAATGTCCATTTGGCTTTAAAGATAAACGTGTGTTTACACTCACTCGCTCCTACAAAAATGTTGTCATAATAAGATTCACCTCGATATATACAAAACTTCCCTACATGCCAAGCATCTAAAGCAATTTTCCCTTGTGTCTTTATTGCAGCAAAATCATAATTATCTACTGAAGTCCTCTTATGTAACTCCTTTTCTAATTTCGCCTTCATTTGAGCCCTTCTATCATCTGTGCGATCTAAAAAGCTTATTTCTACTGCAGAGAGCGAGCAGGTAAGATTTTCCCTATGAGCGTGAGCCGTTTCAAAAGGTTGCATTGGCTCGAAAAATTCCCTCATAATTTTTGCATCCCAATCTTTTGCAGTCTGGCTTAGCTGCGCTATTATAGGAACATAAGCAAAGGTAACATCATAATTTGAGTAAAAATACTGTATGTTAGTTTGACCATAAAATCTAGACATTACTATACTACATGTAATCCCGTATGTAAGAGGCATGTGGTGATATGTCACCCCTTCCTTCACTGATGTCGGTATCTGGGTACACACATAACAATCTTTCGCATCCATTGTCTCAACATATTCTGTTAGTAAGCGATAGAAAACATTATACGAAAGCTCTTTCATATCATGCAAGAGTCTTTCATCCAGCGCTAGCCTTTTCAATGCGGTTAGTTCAGTGACAGTAACAGGAGCAAAAGTAGAAGCCTCAATTCTCTCATTCTCAGTTTTACCACGTATTCCAAACATAATCACCATTACTATTAGTACACATGTAATTACCAAGCCTATACACACATATTTACAATATTTCTTTCTATTGTTTTGCGTCATGATCTGTATAGAATCAGAGAGCTAGAAGCACTTATAAATGAAACTTATTTAGCAATTCTGTTACTAAGCTGAGCGAGCGCAATGTTCACACCGTCTTCTTCAAGAGGCCAGTCACTTATCGGTTAGCAGCACTTGTCTCAATTCGGCAATAACTCAGTCTTTATCTGTTTAGCAAATGTCTCATCCGGTTTAGCAATGTCTCAGCTGGTTGTCTATTTCACGTTAGATTGTAGCAAGCAATATCATTTATCACCCCTTCAATCAACACTGTCCATAAAACTTTTCTTTTCTATTGGTATCTCTTCCTCTTCTTCGTTCTCGATGCTTAGAGATACAAACTCGTCAGTCCAATCGTCATTGACTGCATATGCCCATTCTGGACCGGAATACCTTCTGTTCGGTATCCTTTTCCTTTTCAATTTTGCTTCTCTTTTCCATTCTGCCTCGCTGGTACTTTCCTCTTTTGTCAAGTCTTTTTCTTCACTCGAGGTTGGTACCACGACAGACACTTCTTTTCTTTTCTCTTTTACTTTTGGCCTTTCTCCGTCGTTCAAACCTTCTCCGGACCTTTGTTTTACTGGTGATATACTTAGTCTTCTCTTTGCACCATGTCCATTTGATGGACCTGCGACCTTTTCTGTAGAGGTTTGAACTTTTTCGTTCTGTTCTGCCTTGTCCCCTCCCTCTGGGGGATCGATCACGTTCTCTTTTTCTTTTTCTGTATCGTCTGTTTCTGGGAAAGCCCTCCTCTGATCAGGCTCTCCTGCTTTTTCACCTTTTTCGAGCCCTTCGTCACCGTTACTTTTGCCAGGCTCTGTATCACTTTCAGCTGCTTCAGGTTCTTTGTCACCTTCGGCTGCTTCAGGCTTTTTGCTACCCTCAGCTGCTTCAGGCTCTTTGTGACCTTCAGCTTCTTCGTCGCTGTCTGAACTTTCTCCTTGGTCTTCCCTAAGTGAGTAGGACTCTTCGTTCTCCAATAATATCTCTCTCTCTCCTGCTTCTGCCTGTCCGCTTTCAGTTCGGTTTTGTTCTGTCTCAGCACTCGGCACTGTTTTATCAGGCACTGGCAGTTTCAGCGCTTCAACTTCCTCATCTGTGGGACACAACACCTTCTTTGTGTGACTGGCGTGAATCCAGTTGGGAACCCCCGCACACTTCACAGCGGTAGTTGTCGTCAGGATTACTTGGAAAGGGCCTTTCCAACGGGGTTCCAGGCACGACTTCCTCACGTGCTTCTTCACCACGACCCAGTCACCTGCTTTCAGTGCGTGTCCTGGACCTTGGATCGGTGGCAAGGTGGTCGCTTCCACCTGGTGAGAGAAAGAGCGAACCACGTCAGCCAGACCTTTGCAGTAGTCTAACACCATATCATCTGTAATATTCAAAAGCGCGTTTGCGGGAACTGCAGGAAGTCTCATAGCCCTGCCCATGAGAATTTCGTGCGGAGATAATCCAGTCTTTCTATCAGGGGTGTTTCTCATTGACATTAGCACTAAGGGCAATGCGTCAGGCCATTTCAAATTTGTCGATGCACATATTTTCGCCATTCTTTATTTTAATGTACCATTCATCTGCTCCACCAATCCTGATGCTTCAGGGCGATAGCTACAATGCAGTTTCTGCTCAATGTTCAGCGCTTCGCAAAGTAACTTTATCACCTCGTTATTGAAGTGACTTCCCCTATCTGATTCTAAAGAGATCGGGAATCCGAAACGTGGTATTAACTCTCTCAATAATAACTTTGCAACTGTAAGGCTGTCATTTCTACGTGTTGGGTATGCTTCAATCCAGTGACTAAAAATGCACACAATCACCAACACATACTTTAGACCTCCATGCACGGGCATCTCAATGAAGTCCATCTGCATACGACTAAAAGGCCCGCTTGCCCTACCAATGTGGGTCGCGTTCACAACTGTTCCCTTTCCTGGGTTCATCTGCTGGCAAGTGACACATCGATGGCAAACTGCTTCTGCAGCTTGACGAAATCTGGGGTTAAACCAATCAGTTTTGAACAATCTTATCATGGCATCTCTCCCTAGGTGAGCTTGCCCATGATAGAACCGCGCAAGCTGTGATAAGAGACTATTTGGCAAAACAAATTTTCCCTCATGTGAAACCCATAACTCGTCTTGTCTCTTTATACATTGTGATTTAATCCAGGAATCTCTTTCATCCTCCCTGACATTATTTTGTAATGCTTTTAATTCCTCTATTGTATCTATGACCTTCAAGGCAAATGCTTCAGCTGGTTCGAGTTCTGGCTCACTTATTGAATTCCATTCATCTCTGAGTAATATACAGTTCAAGGCACAAAATCTTGCGACTTGATCCGCATATGCATTTCCCAGAGAAACATAGTCCTGTCCTTTCGTGTGAGCACTGCACTTTACCACTGCAACTTCAGCTGGTACTTGAATGGCGTGTAACAATTCCCTTATCCTTTCCCCATTCTTCACTGGGGATCCTGAAGAAGTCAGGAAACCTCTCTGTGACCATAGTTGTCCAAAGTCGTGCACAATCCCAAACCCGTATTGACTATCAGTGTAAATGGTGACTTTCATCAATGCAGACAGTTGACATGCTCTTGTGAGGGCTACAAGTTCTGCTACTTGAGCAGAATAGACTCCTTGAAGCCATCCCGCTTCCAAGACCCCTGTTACAGTACATACAGCGTATCCTGCTTTCAAAATCCCCATCCCGTCTCTTAGACATGAACCATCAACAAAAAGAATTTGGTCATTTTCATCAAGCTTAGTATCTTTAATGTCCGGTCGAGTTTTTGTGCAAAATTCAGTCACGTGAAGGCAGTCATGCTCGACGTCTTCAGCGTTCTCAATTTCAGCGTTTTCTCCAGGAAGCAAGGTTGCTGGATTCAACGTAGTGCACCTTTTCAGCTGCACATTCGGTGAGCCCAGAATAATCTTTTCATACCTTGTGAGTCTAGCTCCAGTCATGTGCTGCGTTCGGGAGCGGGTCAAAAGTATCTCAACTGAGTGAGGGACCATGACTGTTACTGGGTGTCCCATCACTATTCCTTCGCTCTGGGTGAGGCTGATACCAACTGCTGCTACGGCGCGCAAACACCCTGGGAGTGCTGCTGCGACCGGATCCAAAGTAGCTGAAAAATACGCTACTGGTCTGTTTACGCCACCATGGGCTTGAGTCAAGACAGACAAAGAACATGCATCACGTTCATGGCAAAACAATGTGAAAGGCTTTGTGTAATCAGGCATACCTAAAGCTGGAGCCCTGCACATGCACTCTTTCAATTCGACAAAAGCATCCATCTCATCTCCTTTCAGCTCAATTTGATCCAAGGCATCCTTCTGGGTCAGTTTCAGTAAAGGCTTCGCTAGAGTCGAGAAGTTGGGAATCCACTGGCGACAGTAGCCCACGATTCCCAAAAACTTCCTCACCTCCTTTCTCGTCTTGGGCGGACTCATTTGAAGTACACTTGTTATTCTTTCCTTCATTATTCTCCGTGATCCCTTCTCTATCTGGTGACCCAAGTATTTCACTTTCTTCTGACAGAACTGCAATTTGGAAGGAGACACCTTGTGTCCATTCCTTCCCAAATGGTTCAACAGAGCAATGGTATCGGTCGTGCAGTCGCTTTCTGTCTTTGATGCAACCAGTAAGTCGTCAATGTACTGTACTAGGGTTGACTCGAATGGCAATTCTAACTCTTCCAAGTCTTTCTTTAGAATCTGATTGAAGATTGACGGTGACTCAGAAAACCCTTGAGGAATTCGACACCAACTGTACACTCTGTCTAGGAATTTGAAACAAAAGAGAAATTGTCTGTCCTCATGAAGAGGCACAGAAAAGAATGCTTGTGACAAATCGATGCTACCATCTACTGATAGAGCGGTCCGTAGTAATATTTTACCTGTGTTCGGACGCTCTTTAGGCCGATGAATCTTTTGACTAAGTGGGAACTCTCTGTACTCTTAATCGATCAATTTCCTCAAACCAATAATCAATAACGAACATAAGCAATACCTTGATCAACATAACACTTAACAATTAGTCCAGAATACATTTCGGCGAACCCTGACCTTTCAGTCAGGAATAACCACACTAGTTTATTGCAAAGTTAGTGAATTTATTTCCCTATATTAACAAAGCTAGCACAATGTAGATGTGTCTCAACACCAAATGATAAACATAAATGAACATTAATAGCTGTCCATAACGTCGAAACAAGTGTAATCTATGTAGCATTTGAATCACAAGGCATTCGATAATGGCAATGCAAAGCACTAATACGATAATCTGTAATGAACTAATTGACTACATTTAGTCAGCATAACAAGATCTCAAATTGCATCGTGTGACATATGGAATCCTCATCTAACCTCAAATTAGCATCGGCATGTGGGACTTCATGCAAAAACAATTTAGCAACATAAATTTAGAAAACTCCTAGCTAGGGCTCTTATCAAAATCAGCAGTTGGTTACCTAAAAGAAACACAATGCAATTTTACAATTTCCTTTCATATTTACCAATTACGATCAGCATACAAGGAAGTCTTCGTCTCACAGGTACCGTTTCTCGATCAGCATGGGACGGGGCAAAGGGGCAAGGGTGGACGGGGCAATTGCCTCACGGCGGCAAGGTAAGACTACTACTTCATGCAAGGGCATTTCAAAGTTAAAGTCTCTAGGGCAAGAATCATTAAAGTCTCTTTCTCTCGATTAGAGAAAGAATCAAAGTCTCTTTCAAAATGGCGTCGCAGCAAAGTGGGCCATAATAGCTACGAAGTCTACAAAATGGCGGGTATCCGGGTAATGGCCGCAATGATCCCCTTTCTTCTCGTGCACCTGGTTTTTATAGACAACAGTTCGAATCCAATAGGGTCTCCATTGGAGGGTTCATAGGTTAGCTTCAAATTGTCCAATCAAAAACGACAGTTCTCAAGCTTTTGCTTAAGCATACATTATCCTTGGAGATGGGTACGCAAGTTGCAACATTGTCTACCAATTAGCTCACTTTCAGAGCCTCCATTGTCCGCACCTGCAAGTCGACCTTGAATTAAAGAGAAAATATGCCAGGCTGGCACGAAACTTTAAGATAAGCATGTGAACAGTTTCTGTAGAAAAGTACAGCTTCAAGCAGAAATACACGTTTAATAGCACATTGGAAAAATACGAACATCTAAACCGTGAGACCAGGCCACTAGGCCAAAGCCTCCGCTAAAGTTATGCTAAGCTAAAGCATTTCAAACAAGCAAATCGTAGCACACGTTTATGATTATGTCGGATTAGTGCAATTCTAATACACCACGTTACATAAAGCACGCTTATAAATGTTGGCAATCTACACATTTTGTCCCCGTACAATCTTTATTAGTTCGGTTAAAGTCACACGTGATTATTTCACACTACGTTTATGCGTTAATAAATCAAAACCTTCATTTTCTGCTTCATCAGGTCCAGTTACGTTTTTAAGGCATATTTTAAGGTTTGTCTCAAACCTCAATGCAAGTTAGCACCCAGAGGGCAGGGGCAAAGCTTTCTTAGTGTTTTGTTTAATGATTTCCTAAAAAAAATGAATTGCTCTTGTTGAGAGGCAGAGAGTCGCCCTTGTCTAGTTCCTTCCTGAACGGTGGTCATAGGTTTTATCGGGTGTCCCTTGGATGTCTTTCCTTTGTAAAGGCCTGCCATCCAGCAACCAGGTTAATACTCATTTCCTGTTGCCGCAGCAGTAAATCTTTGGCCGGTCCTAGAAAAGTGTCTAACACCAGAGGGCTGTATTTGATTCTTTTATTATCCAAAGCATAGACGGAGCAAGGAGCTTCTATTGGTTGTTGAAAGGTTAAAGGGGTCACATTGAACGTGACTTTTTGTAGAAGATGAAAGGTGACAAAGGAGAAATCTAAAGTTGAGCTAGCCGTTGAAGTGTGGAATGTTGCAGCTGGTGGACAGTTTCCAGGAAGCCGGCTGTTTAATGCTCGGAAGCTGAATTGATCAAGATCCTTTAGGAATTGATTAGCTGTTTTACTTTGCCTACCCATCTGATTGTCTACCTGCAGCGGAATGTCCATTTGTAATGCTTGGGCTTCTAAACAGTTGTCATCTTCTGTTGGTCCCAGTAAATGTAAGTTGAAATCTCCTGTGGGTAACAAGTTTATTGCATGTTCCTCTCATAGGAGCCTTGTAACTTCACCTACTAGTAAATTAAAGCCTTTGACCTTTTCCCTTGGGTGCAGATATACATTTTTTACCACCAGCTACCACTCCTAATTCCCACATCTAACTGAGGCTCTGATGGCGTTCATTGCATTGGTTGTAGAGGCCTTTACATGCAGGTCTTTAACAGTGCTGATACTTGCTATAGATGAATAGATTGAAAGGCCACCTTTAAGGTGGCTAAATCTGGCCCCTCTACAAACCAGGAGATGATGAACTGTATAACCCTGTGTAAGAAATGGGTTGTCTAGCCAAGTCTTCTGTAAGAATATAAAATAAAAAGTTTGTAAATAACATAAAAGCTAGAATTCTGCTGTTTTATTTCCTAGGCCATCTATGTTCCAGGAGTAAAGGCAGGATTTGTCAGTAATTACTTTTCTCACCGCTTACGGTATGCACCAGCCAGGGCCAGACTTGTTCTGCTGCGTCTTCCGTTGGCAGGTTTATGGGTAGCTGGGAATTTGACTTAGTTCTTCCAGATGGGATCACTCAGCGTGCCTTTTAGCAACTTTGGTGCAATTGCGCCCTGGCCTCAATTGGCTTGCACCTAACAGTGACAATGGGTAATCAGAGTATAAAAGGGTGACAGTTTTATCCCTCAGAGTTTCAGTTGAGTGGGTTCATTCAAGACCTTTCTGACTATCTCAGGTGATGATCATGTGGCTTTTGTAGCTTCATTGCCTAGAGGGTTGTTGTCATGTATGAACTCAAATGATAACAAATGTTTTATTTAGGTCCTCCAGAAGGCTGTCAATAGACGCAGTAGGTTCCCTCTGTTTAAAATGTTGCTTCGCCTTTTAGATATGTATTCAGGTAGAAATACAGTGTTGCTTGTTACAACCTGTATTGATCTAGATGTAACTGAGGATGTAATTGCATATGAGTTACCATCTGGGTTGCAGTGCCAGTCGGAGTCAGATCGAATGGTGTGACTTCTGATGGCAGCCAACTTAGTGTGAGTACTGAGTCTTTTGTTCTTCCTAAACTCCCTGGACCTGCTTCCCTCTTTTTTAGCGAGTTTGTTTACCCCGCTTGGTCAGCTCCTATAATTTTTAGGGCCCTCCTTAACCTTTGCGCAAATGCTGAGGCAAGGGCCCCGGAAGTAACAGCTTTGTTGGTCAGAAAAGTCTGGCTTGGAATGACTCTCCACTGGGTAGATTAGCGGCACAGGCAACCAGATACCTGACCCTTTTGTATCCTGAGGGTCAACCCTCGCCTTGTCCTGTGCTGGGGTGACTCCCTTGGTACTGGCTGGCCCAGCATTTGATTCTGTGTGCCTAGCTGAAGAGGTTTGTCCACAATTATTATTGCATAAGGATAGTGTCACTGCTGTAAAAAAGTCCTTTGTGTGGTACTTGAGAGTAGAGAGTACCTGTGTTATGGAGCTTATTCAAAAACAAGCATCAATATCTGACTTCCTTTTCCTTCATTTTCTTTTTTGTTTCCATCGTAGTTTGAGATCTGCTCTGACCCTGTTTGTTGAAGTTGCTCCCTGTAAGAGTTGAATGAGCTTGCAACAATGTGGAAGCGTTCCTCAAGATATTTGCAAATTCCTTGCTTGCTGCTATGACCATGGATTGCATAGCTTGAACCTGGGTGCATTCTGTGATGTTCCTTACCCTTTGGGTCTCCATCAGGTTTAATTATAAATCAGTAACCTCATTCTTTGATGATGGTACATCTTGATGGGTGGGCTTTACCAGCTTGTTTGTTTGCTTTATGCGTGTTAGTAGATCACTCAGAATTGAGTGCAGAGTAGATAGTTTATATACAACTGGAAAGCAATTGCATCTTGTTTGTGGAAGATGGGTATACGCTTGGGCCTGCTTGATGAGATCATTCAAATTGGTAAGTTTCTCATCAATGCTGGAGACAAAAATTGCTAAGGTGTTAAGAAGCGAGAGTTGAATGTCCATTCTATCAGGCTGATATTGTAAAGCATTGACTGCAAGTTGCATAGTGTTCAAAAGTGATGTCCAAATTCTATCTGCCTGATGTTGCTTGTCCTGCTTGTGGCCGGTGGTGGATGTTCATCTACCTTTTCCTAGAGGCGAGCTTTGCAAATACAGGTCTACTAACTCCTCCCATTTCCACATTGTAATGCAAGTAATATCACAATTATGGCCCTGTAAATGGTGTTGGCAACCATAGTTATTAATGGTGCTGAGAGAGTCAAAATTGGAGTCCTGATAGGTGGCCTTGTGTTGTTGACTTCTACTAGTATTAGTGGCAGAGGGCTCTATAGGATGGGGGTGCAGAGTCATAGTTTTAAAGGGCCCTTGTGGGATGTTTGAAAAGTTTGTGCCCTTATGCTTGTCTGAATAAGTTTAAGGGTTGCTTCCTGTTTTCAATTTTTGGGTGTCGCTGCTCATGGAGTTATTAGCCAAGGGGGAAGAATTGATGTCTGTTGGCTCAATTGTTACTCCTAAGCCAGCCCCAGTAGTTGGGGGATCCTGGATGTTCTGGTTTCTTGTTTCTCTGGTCATTCCTCCCATTATTGAGTTGTCATCTCTCCTCAGAGCAGCCATATCTTTATTTGCCCCAGCTTCTTCATTTTTTGTGCAATATCTCTGATTGTTTTGACCATCTCCCTTCTGGCTGCTGTGATGTCCCAAATCTATTTGTCTCTATCAGGGTAAAGCGAGGTGGTTTGTAGGACCACACTTATTACTCTTATAACATCTGCAGTCTGCTTGTTAAAGTACACCTTGATCACTGGTGTTAATGGTGATGGCAGCCCTTCAATCCCTTTGTTGTGTGAGTAGACCATGGACTGTGCATCCTTTAGAAAGGCAAACTTAGTATATATTTTAGGCGGTTGTATGTCGTAACAACAAGTGCTTCAACCACCCATACCTGAACAACGAGGTCGGAACAACGACCTCATTGGTATCACTGATGCCTTTACCACGAATGCCTTAACAACGATTTTTCGTTGTAAAGGCGTTCCTGGTAAAGGCATCAGTGATCAGCATGCATGGTTCCAGCATGCGTCCCCCCTGACCCCCCACCCCTAAAAATTACCGTGACCCCCCACCCCACAACCACCCCAACCCCCACCCACAAAATTACCACAACCCCAACCCCCCTCCCCTGAAACCTAAAGCACCCCAAACCCCATCCCACCCCACCCCTAAAACCTAAACCCTGATCCCCCTCCCTGTCCCTAAACCTTAATCACCCCAAGCCTCCACCCCCAAAAACTAAAAATACCCTGACTCCCCACCCCGTCCCTAAAACAAAAGCACCCCAACCCCCCACCTCACCCCTAAAACCTAAACCCTGACCCCCCTCCCGCCCCTAAACCTTACTCACTGAGCCCCCCTCCCCACTCCCAAAGAAACAGCCCCAGTCCCAGTCCCAGATCAACTTACCTCCTCCTTGATCGCATTGACTCCCTTCTTCTGTGCCTTAACCACGCATGTACGTGGTTCACACATGCATGGTTAAGGACCTGCACAAGGAAGTCATGGAAAACGAAAGCTTTGTTTTGCTTTCGTTTCCACGACTTCTTGATTCATGACTCGTTGTTTGGGATGCTTCTCATTTTAGGCTGCATTGTTGATGTGTGTCTAATCTCCAGGGCTGAAAGTAGGCTCTCCTGATCCTGCGCGACAAACTTTCACAAAGTTGGGACCAGGAGGGCCTCCCCCTTGTGTGCCTTTTTTGTCCTTGTCCCACTCGCTTTACTAATTTCCTTTTGTTGGATATTGCAGAGGTTTGTTTCCTTGCTCTGCCTGACTTCATTGTGCTCAGCTAAGTACTGTATGCCGTATGCCCCTGTGGTTTGAAACCAGTCCACAGGGAGTAATTACCTATGGTACCAGCTGTGGTAGCAGTGTTCCCTTAGTTCCCTTGATTCCCTCTGCTGGTAACAACTTATGAATAAGGCCACAAGTGCTCACAGTTAGAAAAAGGCAAGGAAGGTTGCCTAACAATCCTGGGAAGTACAAGTGGTGTTTGCTGAAGACTGCTTACCAACTTGGTGGTTGCATCTTTTTTCCCTCTAGCTCTTATGTCCGTGCTCAGGACTAAGGAGGGACTGGGCAGCAAGCCATACTGTGACGTAGCACGCCCACTTCCACAGCACCCCGTGACCGCCCGCTGCAAAATCCCTAATGGCAACGGTACCAGGGGATGGCTAAGGGCGAAGGATGATGCTTTGGCAAGAGCGAAGGCCAGAGATGTGATGATGTAGAGACTGTGGGGGTGAAGGCAGTTGAGGCATCAATTAAGATGCAGAGCAAGAGCAAAACACAAGTGTGGCGTAAATGCAGCACCCACTAGGGTGGTTGTGACTCACCAACACAATCCTCTGTTTCTTTTTCTCTCCTGCTAAATTTGGCCCTCCGCCACTCCCTTCTTACAATGTCCGGGCACAGTCTCGAACAGCAAGGCCTGATGCAGAGCTGTTACAGGGAGCTCGACTAGCTATCACAAGGGTGAAGGAATGCAAGCACCCAGAGCCCGAAGCTTGGGACTCCTAGTTCAGGTACAGTTCCAGGATAGTGCAGCTCCAGTGGCCCTATCCTACAATCTGTGGCCTGCAGTCTGCAACAGCAGTGTTGCATCATCAGGAGCACAATGGCCACTGCATTGTGCAGGGAACACCCCTCAGTGTCCTTATATAAGTATGAAAGGGCACCAATGGGTAATCAGTTCACATCAGTGCAGTGAATACCCTGGGTGCCCTTACATAAGAAGATATGCATTTAATGAAATGATACTACATTATAAATATATTATATATAAATGTTTTAGAGATGTATCTTCTATTAGATAAATATAGATGTTGACTTGAGAACATGTGTTTCCATACACAGTAAACTCCTATCAGGTAGATATGCCTCTATGATGTCACATTCAGGCATAGAAGCTGGCGATTACATAAAGTACCTAGGGGCATATTTATATTCTGGTTGCACCAGATTTACATCATCTTTTTTTTTTACTCAAATCAGGCGCAGTCTTAACTCCATATTTATATTTTGGAGTTAAGGTCATTTTTTGCCAGAGGAAAAGTACAATGAGATGCAAGGTAGGCGGTCCCGGGCAAAAAATGACTCTGAGGCCCTAACGCCTTATTTATCCTCCCATGCAAAAATCATGCACGGGGGGGAGGGATCAAAAAATGGTGCAAAGCTTGCTTTGCACCATTTCTTAATGCCTGGGTCAGGGCATGCGTTAGGGGACCTTTAGGCCTATTTCCATGGTGGAACACCAGGGAATAAGCCCACAGGTGCCCTCCACAGGCCCCAGGGACACCCCCACCCACACCAGAGGGACAGTGGAGTATGGGTGACCCCATCCCAGGTAAGTATAGGTAAGTACAGGTAAGTATTATATATTTTTTATAATTTGCCATTGGGGGTCCTGAAATGGTCACCCCTACATGGCACTTGGAGCAATGGCCAAGCCCAGGGGACCCTGGTCCCCTGAGCTGGCCATTGGGGTGGTGGGCATGACTCCTGTCTTTTCTACTACCATTGTGGTATGGATAGTTTTGCGTCAGAAATGACTCTAGGCAGATTAGAGTCATTTTTATTTACTCTAACCTGCCTAGCGTCTTTGGTGCAAAATCCCCTTCTTTCATACCGCCAGCCCCACCTGGTTAATGTCATTTTCTTTTTACTCTAGCCTACCCTTTGCACCGGCTTGCACCATTCCATAAATATGGTGCCTGTCTGGTGCACAGAAATGGTGCAAGCCGGTGCTAAACCTTTTGGTGCAAAACTGTGTTAGTGCAGTTTTGCACCAAAAAGTAGAAATCAGGGCCCTAATGTCCAGCTCCAACTTATATAGACCCAACTCCATCTTAATTCACATAGGCCATCATTTTCCTTAACACAGACAATAGAAATCACCATATTCCCTGATTTATGCAGCATCATTGTCATGTCTACCGTTTAACGCAGATGCTGCCACACCATATTTTTCTAGGAACTGTAATAGCATAAAGTTCTTTGATTATTAGCATAGGAACAATACATAGGGGGTCATTCTGACCCTGGCGGCCGGTGACCGCCAGGGTCACCGACCACGGGAGCACCGCCAACATGCTGAAGCTGATAATGCCAAGTTCAAAAGGAAGACCGACTGACTGCTACCGCAGTGGGTGTTTGCCCTTTGCAGGGAACACTTTCTTTGCACCTCTGCTGACAAAGACAGCCTTTGTTGCAAACAATGTATGCAGTGCATCTCTTGTCCCCAAGAAACTCTCGCTTACATGTAGCTCTGCCTTTCATGCTTTCATAGTATAGCACATAGAAGAAGGTATTAGAGTGTTAGGTTATAGATACCATTTGAATGACATTTTAACAAATATTAATTAAATGTTAATTTTTGGCATGATGTACTAACATTAGAGATACCAATTTCCTAATTGTGATTCTCTCTGGGTCACAGTTAGGAAATCAGTATTCCAAATGAGTGAAACACCTATGAGTTTCACTATCGATTCCTAGTGGGTAACAAATAGACCTACCTCATGCATATTAATGAGGTAGGTAGCAATTTGCAACGCATTAGGGATCTCAGACATCACAGGGATGGTGGTCTGCTGGGCTCAGCAGACTACCATGCAGTGATTGCTTTTTAATAAGGGAATCTTTCTTTTAAATGCAGCCTGTTTGCCTTAAAGGAAAATGTGATACATTTAAAAAGAAAAAATGAAACTTTGCAGTGTCACTTTTTAAGAGTCTGCAGTGGACCTTGGGACCACTGCTAGATCTTAAAAAATATTTTACTATTGGCATTCTCAAATAGGGAGGGATCCGTTGGGGACCCCTTCCCCTTTGCGAATGGGTTACCACCAGTTTGAAAGTGGTGGTAAAGTATAACTGTTTTGAGATAGAAGTATGGTCGCCAAACAGTAATACATACCATACAGATTCAGTATTTTGATGGGACGTCCTAAACATGCCCCTTCCAAACACTAAATAGCAAAAGCAAAATGTGTTACAGTGACAAGATACAAAATCAGATTTTGATCTTTTGTACATTAGAAAAATATTTTTTCTGGTTGCCCTCTGCAACCGGAAAAAGGCTTTGTACATCTGGCCCTTTATTCTTGTTGCTGTTGTATAATATTATGTGTAGTCGTTTTCGATGCACTGAGAAAACAATTGTTTGTGTAGGAATGAATACTTTTAACTTAAAATTGTTCATTCTTCATAGTAGAGTGTGTGACACTGTGAATAATGAAATAGGGTTTGTTGCTGTTTCCAGTGTGCCCCTGATCCATTAATGAGATAGTTGGTAAACCAACAGCAATGTTTCATGGTCAATTACACATTGACTAGTGTAAAGGCTTAACTTATGCAACAGCTCAAAATATCTTCAGTCCTTGGGCATGCCAGTTTAATATTATAGAACATGCTCATCTGTCCATACAAATTCAAGCAAGCAGTATTCATTGTTGGCCCTACCATAGCATATGCTAATATAGTATTGTAGAGGCTATGAAATATCTTTCCATATTGTTACCCCGCTAGGGCACTTCAGCACTTCCTCCCCCTTTCAAATCTCCACACCATGTAATTCACTCTTCCATTTTCCTCTGAGCATACTAAAGGTATCAGTAGTAATATTAGAGGAGTGAAGTGGCTTTCTAAGTCAAACTCCTCCATATAATTTGATTTTCAATGCCTTCGTCTCTGTGTGATCTCTGGTATGTGGAATCAGGCTACCATCCCAACAGCGTTATTCCTGTACTAGCTTTGCATACACCTTCTTAATCCATTCCCACATATCATATTCAATCTGAAGTGCCAGATTTTTGACAGCCCTTTGCATTCACAGCTTCACAATAAAAAGCATAATTTATCAGACTCGTAGTGGCCTTTGCTCCCTATTAGTCGCATCACATGTTCTCTGGTTTTACACTGCTTGGGTGAGCAACCTCACTTAGATGCTTCACTTATTTAGCCGCCTCAACAGTGGCATAATGGTCCTTTTTAGAAATTGAGTTTCTGGTTGGAAGAGGTATGCACCCTGTCCAAGAAGGAGCCACAATCCTAGTCAGGGTAAATCAGATATATGCCATAAAAGAACCTGTGTTCAACCTCTGGTAGCTTGGCACAGACCAGGCAGGCTTAACTTAGGAGGCAATGTGTAAATTATTTATGCAACACTTAAAACAGTAACACAGTGAAAACAACACACAACAACAATCCACACCAGGTTAGACAATAGAGCTTAATTTATTGAACAAAACAAGTCCAAAACAACAAAAATCCAATCAGTAGAAGTTGAGATATGAAATGTTAAACAATATCTGCAAATATAGTACTTAGAGTCTAAAAACGCCAACCAGGGCTATCTGTTTGTGCTAGATTGAATCAAATCTGAAAAGTCAAGCTGACCACAATAGAGTGTGGTTTGGATACCTTGTCCCACTGAAAAAGTACCTTTGGTTGGAGGATGCGCCGACATCAAAGACCTGATGCACGGAACAGAGGAGGTGATGCGCAGGTGATGCATCGGTTCCTATCCTTGCAGTTGGGGATGTGTCATCAGAGAACCCTTGGCAACGAAGATGATGCATTGTCATTGAGCTGCACAGCCAGTGATGCGTCAGGGCTGAGGTTAAAGCGTTGACTCTGAGTGATGAAGTAGGTGCTGAGATGTCCTCAGTGGCAGTGGTGATGCGTTGGTGATGAGAAGAGATGCGACAGTTCCGATCCGCGCACTGACAGTGATGCATGAGTTTTTGTAGAAACAGCTGCTGAACTCACTTCCAAGGGTCCAGGACTGGATTGTCACCAGTTGGCAGGGCAGGACTCATAGCTGGCAGAGCCCATGGGCTGTAGCAGGTGTGAGTGAATTTGTTGATGTCTTTAAGATTTGAGTACAGGAGGCAATCCAGCAAACCCTTGGAGTCACTTTGGTTATCGGGATGTAGAGACGCAGGTGCAGTCCTTCTAACTCCCAGGCAAAGAGTGCAGAAGGCAACAAGGCAGGGAGAGCAAATCAGGAGTCCAGCAAAGTCCAGCAGAGCCCAGTAGAGTGAGAGTCTCTTCAGCAGCACAGCAGTCCTTCTTCCTGGCGGAATGTCCTCAGATCCAGAAGTGTACTGATTTGGTAGGGTTTGAAGCCAAATTCATATACCCAGTGGTGTCTTTAAAGTGACAGAGACTTCAAAGAGAGGCCTTTGAAGTTCAGAAAGTTCCTGCCCTTCCTGCACTAAGGTGTGTCAGCCCCTGCCTCCTATTCTGCCCAGGATGGGCCACCAACATGCAGATGGCCACTCAGTCACACTCAAGCCCTATTTGTGTGTGGCTGTTTGTAGGGAGTGCACAAGAGCCCAGCTCTCACCCACCCAGTTACGTATTCAGGGACTGGCAGAAGGTGCAAGATGATTTAAAGTAAGAAAACAACAACTTTCTGAAAGTGCCATTTTCAGAATTACAAGTTAAAATCAGACTTCACCATAAGTTGTGATTAAAAATGTTGATTCTAGAGAAACCAGTTAGAAATGACACTGAAAAATTGTAATAAGGCAATCACAATGCTAACTATGGGAGAGATAGGGCATATAGTAGTGAAAACAGAATATGAGAATCTTTTAGTACCTGGTCATTTGAAAGTTAAAAGTACATGTCCAACATTTTTAAATACACTGCACCCTGCTCTTGGGGCTGCTCAGGGCCTACCTTAGGTGTGACATATATGTACTAAAACGGAAGGTTTGGGCCTGGCAAAAGGGGTAACTTGCCAGGTTGATATGGTAGTTTGAAACTGCACACACAGGATCTGCAATGGCAGGCCTGAGTCATGTTTGAAGGGCTATTGCTGTGGGTGGCACAATCAGTGCTGCAAGCCCACCAGTAGAGGCCTTGGGCACAGGTAGTGCAGTTTACCGGTGACTTATAAGTAAAATAAGTGCCAACTGTGGGTAAGCCAATGCCCAGAGTCCTAAAGAAAGTAAAAACATAGTCAGCAAACAGGGGGTTAGAGGGCCAAAATGTTTAGGTGAAATCACACCAAGGATTCCAGGTCTAACAGTCCTTATAGTCAAGGAGATGCACAATGATTGCCCTAGCTCTTGTCCTAGGGTTAGATGGTGGTGTGTGTGTGCATGGAGCCCTTTTTATGGAGGAATGGTCTTGTAGGCAGAAGTGAGTCAAGGAACAGGGTTTTGCTTCTTTGTGTTCCGGCACTCTCACTCTGTGAATAATAATATTTACTTTCTACATCCTCTGTCTTTGCAAGCAGGGGACCAGCGTCTTTTAGCAGTTGTTTGGTGTTGTCTTTCATACACTTAAAGTCTTTTGAGTGATCTGTTGCCCACTGTATCTGTGGCATCTTGAAGGTTTGCTCTTATAGAGATTCTATGTTCTAGCGCACATCTAGATTTCTTAACTGTTGCCAATACTCACTTTAGTGAGGGCTCAGAGTGTTCCTCTAATCTATCCTGTCGAGGAGTCATGTTCTGCATCTTCCTGTTCCTCCCTCCAGCATATCCTTCAGGAAGGCATACATGTTCAGTTTGCTCTGCTTAGAGACTCTTTCCACCTACCTCTGATATTTTGTGTTCATTATGACCTAGAGTATCACTACAGTTTTTGAGTTATATTTGTTTAACATAATCCCACGGGGAAACATGCCCTTAAGGGACATACACGGTGATTACACTCCTGCATGCATGATACGATCTATTACATTGTGGGGAACAGCGTTGCAGCAGCTCTGAAAACTCTCTGGAATCCAGCAAAGTTCTACCTCCAGTAAGTGAACCTTAAAGGCTCATTGGAGGGTCCATCTCATATCACCCATGGTCCAACAGAACTGTTTGGTCTCCTCCTGAATATCGGGCAGGGTCTCCAAAACTCACCTCTGCCTGCAAGGGATGCAATTACCCTTCTCATTTTCCCAGGCCCTCCGTAGCAGATCTATGTGGGAAAGGAAACAACAGCTCTGCTTCACCCAAGGCCTATTGGCTGTCTGCTTTCCCACATTTCAGTGAGTCCTCACCGGTGTCACCACCAGATTGGGATCCTCAGGTAGTTGTCTGCTAATCTCTGTCACTGTTGCTTTTCCTTCTTGCTGTGTGAGCTGATGGTCTCCAGGACAGGCCTAGCCTCAGTATTGTTCTTCATTTTCAACACAGACCCATATCACACCCTCCAACAGGTATCTGACAGATGGATGTACACCCCTAAAGGTCTCCTCTGGTTTCTCTATCTTGGTGCACAAATGTGACCACTGTTGCAATCTCAGTTCATGGCCCACACACCTGCTCAGGCCAGAAGGGCAATGTACCAAACCTAAGGGACTCAGGCCATGCATCAAATAAATCTTCAGGGCATACAAAGCAGTTGTTATCATCAGGTAAATACAATTCATTACAACACAGGTAATTATTATGGATGTTTTGTAGGTTTACAATGGAGTACTTTACTGTGCAGGTAAGTAATTTGTAATTGTTTTTAAGTGACAGAAACATATATATAAATAAACTGTTAACAAGGGGTAACTGTACTAAGGGCTGATATTAATATTGAGGGGTTCTGATGACACTTATAAACCACAAGGCCAAATATCACCTGTACCTGAGATGGCAATACAGCACCATAATTCAAGTTACTTGCTATGTACTTTTGATCCTATATGATTTATTGCTTTATGTTATTCCTCTTTGGAGAAATTTGGAGCATATGAGAGTTATCCATTTAGCAGTACTTGTTTCCTGTTTAAGAGTTATGTGCATATTTATAAGCCCCTAGCACCACCTTGCGCCACATTACCATAATTTATTTTGATGTTAATGTGGCCCAACGAGGCCAAAGTCACCACTCATTATTTACAGGGTGGCACAATGCATGCATTACTTCACTCTGTAATCCTTTGTGCTACATTTTGCCAGCGCCAGGCATAATGTATGCGAAGGGGGCGTTTCCCCATTAGGGGATCTGGAAAAATGACGTAAGGAAATCTATGAGATTTCCTTATGCCATTGTTTACAGCACTTTTAATGCCTGCTCAAGAGCAGGCGTTAAAAGGGGGCTTCCATTCTTTAGAATGGGCCCCTATGTGCTCTGCAGGAGTACATCAATAGCGTAATTAAAATTGACACTACTACCCCCTGCCATGCGCCATGGTGCACCCTCATTTTAAATACGGCGCACACATGGTCGTGGTGGGGGGGAACTAAGGGGAGCAGAGAAAGTAGCGCTGCACTCGGTGCAGCGCCACTTTCCATAAATCTGCCCCCATACGCTTTTGTTGGGGCTAATGTCCTGGTATTTAAAATGTTATTTATGCAAAAATATATAATATTACAAACCAAATGTTAAAAGCAAAGCAGGTTGTAAGGAAATTAAAACATGCATCATCAAAATGTGCTTTTCTTTTGTAGCACATTGACAATGTGGAACATGGTTAATGAGATATATATAAAGAAAGAAAATAAAGTGAAACATGAGAAAGCGGTCCTCTTTGCAGTCAAGATTCTGCATTTACAATGCTTATTGTCCAACACATGGGTGGATTCATTTGTGATGCTTGCATGAAGCATGAGTCCACAATAGTGAGCTTGTCAAATGTTTTGTTTAATGGTTTAAGAGCAGTGCTGTCACTGTGAAACATGTTTACTCAATTGTGAAATAAAGACAAAGTGCTGTGTTTAACTTTTTTATTTGATTGCAGAAGCTAAATATCCCGCTCTGTGAATAAAGGGAATCATTCTCATATATATATGTCAGCCCCCCCCCCAAATATTGCAATTTGCAAAACAAATCACAAACTCAGCACTTTTTAAAAAATTCCTTGATTTTTACAAAAGTGCCTATTACATTTGTGTAAAAAAATAACATTGGAATGACCCTCTCTTTACTGGCCCTGGGTTACCGCTGAGCCAGTAAAGTAAGGGCGAAACAGGCTAGCAGGCAGCAGAGGTGTTAACATCCTCTGTTGCCTGCCTTTCAAATGGACAGAGCATCCTGTGCAATTAGCCTGCAGCTCGCTTCACATCTCTGGGTGCATCCTGCAGACTCTGCAGGCCATTGAAATGCTCTCCTACTCCCCACCCTCCACTCCACTCCTCTCCCTTGGTCTCCTGCTTGTTTCCTGTTTATCCCTAACCCCCCGTGTCTCCTTTTTTTGTTGTTGCATTTTTACATGGTCCCAACCTCCAATGCCCTGCTGCCCTGCACACGCAGGTTGTCGATATCAGTAAGAGCAGGTTTCGTACTGTAATCTACTCTGTTTGACATCAGACACCCTAAAAAGTGAGGTGCTGTACTGATGGAGACTCTGCAAGGTTACAGATTGTGACAAAGTCTCCAGCAGTGACAGCACAGGCCTTGCAGTATTTTTGCAGGATGCAGATGCTTAGCCACCGCAAAAATATCATGAGTTTTGAGATCTTGAGCTGCAAATTTTGCTTTTTTGGCTGCAAAATTTGCTATCCAAAGCTATAAAATCCTGGGTGGTCTGATATGTTATAGTAACACCATACTTCGGTATTGAAATGGATGAAAACTAACATTTAAAAACCAACATTCCCTGAAATGTACCAGTTGGAGTTTACTGAACAAACTATAACATGCACTACTTATGGCCTCACATATTATATCACTCATTACATGTTAAATGACATAATTGATGACATCATTGATGACATTAAAAATGACATAATTGATGGCATCACTGAGCCATTATGCAACATAGAGATTCTTAGGACCTCATTATGATTCTGGCGGTCTTAAGAATGCCAGAATTGCGGTGGCAGTCAGACCGCCGCACTCCTGGCTGTCTGACTGCCAGATTACGACCCTAGTGGTCCAATGGTTATCGATGGGGTGGCGGCTGTCGGAGTTGTGGTCAGCCACAGCTGCACTGATCACAAGTCCTCTCTCCGTCAGCCTTTTCATGGCGAGGCCCTGAAAAGGCTGCCGAAAGCCTGTACTGTGGGCCACAGGGAGGCCCCTGCACTGCCCATGCATATAGTATGAGGAGTGCGAGGCCCTTACTGCCAGCAACCTCAGAATGCACACTGTTGGCTCCCCCATCATTGGCAGTATTTTTAAGATAGGATCTTTATGGTAGTCTACCTACTAAGCAGCCAGCGTACTATGTAGCTTGCCATGCCTACCCCGCAGGTAAATCTTTACTAACCCTACATAGGTTATTTTCTTGTACCAAGCCAGTCATTTTGATATCTATGTGTTGACCATTCTCTAGGTAGGGTACCACTGTCGCTTATACAATTTTTATTTTTATAAACCTACTAACTCTTCGCTATAATGATAGTGTCTTAAGAATACTATAACGATTGTGCTCTAAAGACATACAACTTGATCAAGGTGGACTTGGGGGAGTGGCCAGCCGCACAAGATGGTTGGTGGGTTTTACAGCTGCTCCGGCTGGATGCCCGAGATCCTGGAGTGCCTACCGCCATCCCTGGCCGTGTAGCCCGCGCAGTTAAGGAGCCAACAGACGGACATGTTAGAGAGGCCTAGGGTCCAAGATCATGGCCCGAAGTGCACTGTTTCAGCAAAGCAGTGAAAAGGCCCAGTCGGGGCCTAAACTGATGCGTGAGCAGTTGCGTGCAGTGAGAAGCCCGGGGAACTACGCGAGGCCCATTTGCTGTTCATTGCAGACTCGCGGGGATAGCAGCCGTCTCCCTTTACTGCTACGGCTGCTCTTCCCTAAATCGCTGACAGTAGAGAAAGAGACCCGGAGATCGACGCTGTGATTGGGACACCTAGTGCTGAAGTAGCCCGGTGAGTGGAGCTGGAGGAGGGGGGCGGGGGAGTCATACAAGGGACTGCAGCACCCCCTGTCTGCAGTGCTGTGAATTTTCTTCTTTTTTTATCGGGCCTACTGACATGATGAGCAGTGAAACCCCCCTCATTTTTTACATTGTGTTGCTGTGAGGGAGGCAGTTGAGGAGTAGACTGGCAAAGCCTGGCTGGCACGTGCGAAGTAGTGGACTAGTATCATCGGCATCCATTGTCCTGCGGTCAGGTGAAGCTGAGGAGTGGTAGACGGCATGGGGCGGCTAAAGAGACAGGGCAGCCCTGCATTGCTGTAGATGCACGCTAAGGTAACAGTAGCCTACCTCTCCATGGAGTCGGAGTGGATGGAGTGAAAGGGAGCAATTTCCTTTAATCAACGTACCACTAATAAAGAACATCTAGGATACAACCCTACCCGGGAACCTTCAGGTGTGGCATTAGACAGGGGTAGACCCCCAGCACTAGAGAGTGCCCCTCAACAGTACATCTTTTCCTGTGGGTTCAGGACATGTGTGGCAGTCCTGACCCGAGTGGCGCTGGGGTGCCCCTCACTGAGTTTCCCACTACAAGGTCTCAGAATAATGCAGCACCTCGGCTGTGGGTGAGGTCCCACATCAGGAGACCTACACTATATATGAAGAATCGCTAGCCACGTTATACTAGTCCTTGCAGGTGGCATCTTAAAAGGCCCAGTGACATACCGAAAATGGGCCGTAGGGGTGGAACTGAACCTCTAACGCAGAAGACGAGAACTGGGAGTGCCTAGGGCTCAGGGATGTGTGACCCTTACCCCCTCACTCCCTCAGTGGCAGTGTTCACCACTGATGGCAAACTGGACCAAATACTTGGGGGCCATAGCGGACACCAAACAGGAGCTTATGAACATGGTGGATGCTGTGGCTATTGAACTGGGACTGCTCAGAGCTGATCAGTAGAAATTGACAGGTAGGGTTACGAAAGTGCAGAACAAGGTGGTAGAGCTTGAGGAGAGATGGAGGGGCTGGTCCGCTCCATTATCTCTAAGGTACGAGAACTGCAAGCAAAAGCTGAGGATGCAGAGGGACGATCCAGTCAGAATAATATTCACATTGTTGGATTCCAAGAGGGTGTGAAGGGTACAGACCTCACTGCTTTATTTGAGAATTGACTGAGGCAGCAAGTGACATCTGAGCAGTTGTCGGAGATCTTCGTGGTGGAGTATGCCCACAAACTGCTGGTGCAGTGCCAACCACTAAGGTCCCATCAAAGGTCTGCTGTAGCCTGCATCCTGAACTATAGAGACAAGGAGGCCCTCCTGCAGGCAGCACAGGCAGCATCCCCTCTCCTGTACGACAATGCCAGGGTTCAATCGTCCCAAGCTGCACCCTCACTGTGCAACACTGCAGGGCCTCTCTCTTGTGTGTGAAGCGTAGGTTGCACTGTTCCCAGCGAAGCAGATAGTGATACCAGGCAGCAAGACATTCTTCTTAACAGAACCAACACATGCCTGGTACTGGGTGGAACAGCGCTGATATGAGGCCAGGTTACTGCCTCCCTGGAATGGCAGCACAAGAGCATAAACACTACGGGCAGATGACAGCGGGCCGTGTTGCCACCTCAGGGGCTTGTCCCAAGGGACCCCCTCAGCAGAACAGGCCAGGGCGGAAGGTGCATAGGCATTGGCCATGGCGGTGACTATTTGGGCAGACAGGCGCTTGGCGCTTGGATCTTCTCCAGATAAAGTCGGGACTGACTCTGCCTCCGTGCATTCTGAAGACAGTGTAACTTTGCAACCTCTTCCTGATGTCATACCTCAAATGGCGGATGAGCTTCTATGATACCATGACAGGATGCGCACTAGCATTGAGGAATGACGACATTATCTCCCATGGTCCGCAGTCGGGGATGGTGGCTCACAAAAAGTTGTGAGAAGCTGCTGTTTGACAGTCACAGGGTCGTCTGGCTCATAGCTTACTCAAGTACTGCTTATTTAACCTTGGTGTAAAACACTGAGCCTCTGACAACACTGGGCACCCTCCCAAATTGTTTTATTTCAATTGACTCCTGGATGCATTTGAAGCCCATGATGGCCAGCGTGGGAGCACCTCATCAACAGGTTACAATGTTCACTGTTTGAGCGATCGCCCATTCCGGGACTGCCCTGGGTTGGGAGTTCTGGTTGTACAATTGTTTAAAACATATGATGTACTAAGAACTTTTCTTCACAGGTCTGACTTAGGTATTGAGGAATGGGGTGGCAATGTACAGACACAGGACCAGCTGATACAAGGGGTTCATTTTAAAATGTATACAAAATGGCTAAATATAAATTCATGACATGGAATGTCCGAGGTATGGGCTTCACCAGAAAGAGACATTCTGTGCAGTTGTACCTATAGAGAAGGAGTATGTGAATTTCTTCCTTTCAAGAGACACATGTGATGAAAGGGAAGGAAGAATGCTTACAGAGGCTCTGGAGGGGTCATTGCTATTGTACCACATACTTGGGCTTTGTGCTTTGCGCTGGAGTTCCCTTGCAAACACTGAGGACAGACGTTGATCCAGATGGTAGATATGTGGTGGTGGAGGGGCTTCTGGATGGGGAGGCAGTGTTACTAACTAGGTAGTGTATAGGCCTGGGCAGGTTGTCTGCGCTTGTGCTCTGTAGCCCAGGGCTACAGAGAACACCGGGCAAGCTCCGCTAGCAGGGTTGGCAGACTTTTTGGACTAACTCTACACTCCAAGTGGAGCGCATAGTTCCAAAAACTCTGTTAGCTCTGCCAGCGAAGCAGAGGCCCCTGCACACCCCTATAGTATATATGCCCCTAACATGGCACAGCCTGCCCTATTTTCTCAACTAACTACTGTATTAACACAATGGGCTCAAATACCATGAATATTAAGGGGTGACTTTAACTGTATAATTGACCCACCACTTGACCAATCACACACCACCGCCTAGCTCCTCAGTTGATATGGCAGCAGTACTATTTTCTCAGTGGCTCCAACAGGGGCCCCAATTAGACATTTGGAGATCGCTATATCTAGATGAGTTAGATTTCTCACACTACGCAGTGGTGCATAACTTGCATGTTAGTCTGGACCGGATTCTGTGTCACCTGACAACCCAACTCTGAACGGCAGGGGCAGAATATCTGGAAAAGACATTCTTTGATCACAATCCATTGCAGATACATCTAGAGTGGGGTGCTGCCAGACCACTGGTTCCCACTGGTTCCCTCCTGGCGGCTGCACTGGGCAAAAGGCACTATGAGCTGAGACACACAAAATGTTGATGTACTATTTCGCTGAGAACTGGGGCACATCTACCTCCACTGCCTAAGGGGTCATTTTTTATGCACACTAGTGGGAGCTCGGATGACCATACACAGGGACTTGACACTTGGCTTCTCTAAAATCCCTGGAAGCCTCCTTTAAGGACAACCAAACCACACAGGCAGAAATGAACAAAGCATTAGCTGTGCACACAAGCCTAGTGGAGCAATCGCCTTGTGTTGACTTTAGGTTGTCCCAGGCCAAGATGCACACTGACAGCTATAAGGCCAGGCGCCTGTTGGCATGGCTAATATGTAGTGCTGGCTCCCATGCTCCTATTGTGAGGATTCATATATCACCGACAGTTTGCTTGGCAGCAATCCAAGATACATGATGCATTTGCATCACATTACCATACACTTTATAATCCCTTGCAATTGCCCCAGCACAAAAGCATATGAGAGTTCTCGGCTGGGGTGGTACTCCCAACAATAACGCCCGGAGAGAAAGAAGATCTCAATACCCCCTACACGTTAGATGAGTTTAAGAGGGCTCTTAGGGGTGCTGCCACTCACAAAAGACCGGGCTTGAACGGGCTTCCTATTGAATTTTATAAGGCATACATGCATCAACTTGTCCCTAAATTACTTTAATTGTATCAAACAGTGATGGAAAAGGTCCGTTCACAACAGAACATGTGGGAGTCACTACTGGTCTCTCTCCCGAAGTAGGGTAAAGATCCTGGTGAGTTTGCCTCCCACTGACCACTGTCCATGTTAGTATTGGATCACAAGATACTAAACACGGTTTTAGTGAGTCGCCTGTATGGACCCATGAGAAGGTTGGTGCACCCAGATCAAAATCGTTTCATACCCGGAAGATCTACCAAGCTAAACATTCTTCGGTTGCACAGAGTAATGGAACTGGCCCCATCCCGATAGCCATTCACAGCATGCCTGTATTAAATCTAGAAAAGGCACTTGATATGTTGGAATGGGACAATCTCTTCTCAACATTGACAAAGTTTGGATTCAAGCATTGATTTGGTTACTCTATGTGGATCCGATGCCAAGGGTCAAGATTGGCAGGTGTGACTTTCCTCTGTTCCAGATCAAACGTGAGACTCAGCAAGGGTATCAGCTCCCTCTGCTTCTATTTGCTCTCGTCATGGAGCCTTTGGCACAAAGGCTGTGCCAGCTGGGGGATGGATGGAGCATCCCGTTGTTCGAAGAGATGCACGCCATCTCGATGTATGCAGACGGTGTCCTGATTTATGTCTGAGATATTAGGGAAGGCATTGAGCAAATATGGATGCTCCTGCAGGATTTCTATGAGGTGCCAGGGCTGCTGGTGCATTGGGCTAAATCCTGCTTGTTCCCATTGCACCTACATTGCCCTACACAGGAGCTCATCATAGAGGGTTACTGATTGAGATGGGAGTCTCGCACATTTAGATATCTAGGCATTAATGTATATCATGAAAGGTAAGATCTCCTAGATGTCAATTTCTCAAAGGCACTAACATCATTGAAACCTCAGATGGCTGTTTGGAGCATGCTCGCACTCACAGTCCAATGGTGATTCCGTAGCCTGAAGTTAGTGCCACGTATGCCACTTTATTCACCTGCAATCCCTTTGGAGTTGATACTTAGTTTTACTAGAATGCTGGTAGAGACAGGCATGCATACATGGTTGGAGGTTGGGGCAGATACCCTGGGGACACTGTTTTGAGAGGGTTTGCTGCTTACTTACGAGCAGCTCCGAGAAGAATATCACCTACCTGAAGGACATTTCCTGGTGCACCACATCTCTTGGCGGAGGTGGTCCCTCTCTGGGGCATCATAGACACAGAGCCCGACTCCCACCCAATAATTCACTTATTATACACCATGGGTGAGGGGCGCAAATTGGTAATATGGTTTGTCCTTCGATTTGCTCAAGCTGTGCAGAATCTGCTTGTTGCAACTCATAGAGAATGGGAGGGTGATTTGGATAGAAGGATTGCTATGAAGGATTGGGCAAAAATCTCTGAGTACCCAAGACTGGTGCCCCAAAATGCAAAATTTCTATATATTCGACATAATATATTGCACAGGGAGTATCGTATGTCTGCTTCTCTCTCCCGAATGTTCGGTTCCCTATCCACATGCCCATGATGTCAACAAGCAGAAGCAGTTATCAAACATATGTGCTGAGTCTGTCCAGTTGTGGCGTTGTACTGGACTCAGATTATAGCAGAAATAGAGAGATTATTGAGCCGCACAGCCCTACGTATGATGGAGGGGGCACTGTTTGGCCTTTTCCACAGGCCATTAGCTGCTAAAGCCAGCAATAGGTTTATAGATCTGGCACTACTTCTGGCCCACAGGCTTATCACAATGCACTGGAAATCACAGATGTTACCCAGCACGGTGTATTGGTGGGCAGCAACACTTAAATCGGGTCAGGCTCTAAGGTGGTGGTCCTAAATCATGAAGAGATAAGGGGATTACAGAAATATCCCATAGCCACGGCCTGGGAAGAATTGCTCAATGGCTTCCATCCCTACCCAGAGACACCTAACAATTCACAGTCGGATACATGAGATCAATTTTACACATCCCTCCCCCATCCCAATCTCATTCCCCCCTTACATCTCACACTTTACACCACAGCCAGAACATACATTCTTCAACTAGTGCGACAAACCGGAAGGAATCTCTGGTACTACTCATAAATTGACCCTAGAGATCAGGCCTATGTAGACAGAATACATAAACATAGGGAAGACGAAGTTGGAGCATCACAAGTTGGTTTTATGTGAAGCCACGTTATAATTGTATGGTAAAGCACAAATTGTTGCTCCTGCAATGTAGTGGGTGTTTCATGCGACATGCTTGAGAATGATGAGCGAACGTTCCTATGGATTTTGTACATATTGCTCTATTGTATGAAATTGTACTTTTGTACTACAATAAAAATTGTTAAATAAACACAACTTGCTCACGGTGGTATTTTAGTGAAGGGCTGTCGAAGTTGTTTGTTTTCATTTAAGAATGCCAGGAGTTATTGCTGTATGGGTGGACTAGAGAATGGGGACAGAATGACAAAAACACTGACAAGCCTCATACAACAACCTTTTTAGCACACATTATTTAGAGTGAGTTTATTTCATGAATACAGTGCGATGAAATAATCTTACACATATCAAGGTCGAGGTGTGGAGCAAAACGCTGTTTCTTGATAAACTTATAGATTGATGAGCGGCAAACATGGCTTTATAAATGGCTTGGAAAGTTATGCATCACCTGTACTGGGTATTCAGATGTGTTGGTAAGTTGGATCAGTTAGAAGGAGCTGGCTCCCTGTTTCTCCCCTAATGATTTATGCAATAATTACATTCCACCTGAAGCAAAAGATAGATATGCACTCTGGATGTATTTCTTGAAATTAAAAATTAACCCGGGGGTTTGCTTAGACAAGATATATATAGTTTATTGCTCAATTTATCTTTCCATGTTCCCCTTAATAGCTCTGCATCCTATAACTATAATTTCGCACCTAAAGCCATTTCCAAATTGTGTCGTGCGCATTTTAAAATGAACAAGTATAGCGAGTTTCTTTTGCATAGCAAATTGGAAAAAAGTGCAGCTCAAACTGCAAGGTAAAATAACTGGTGCCCAATACACCTTTAGCATTTTTTTTCAAGTAAGGGATCACAACATGTAACACATTATAAGATGTGTTAATTTGTTAGGTTTTTTCATGTCACACTTTTGCAGATTTGCAGGTTTGATTTTAAAAAAGAGGTAATTCAACATAGCGTCTTTGAAAAGGTCAGATTTTGTTTTCGAATTTAGGGGCACATTTAAGCGCCCCTAGCACCACAGGAGCGTCACAAAAAGTGGCACTTTGCCCTGCACCGTATTTAGAAGGTGGCATCAAACCCACCTACTATGTGGCTTAATGCCACCTTGTAACTACGGTCCCTTCACATGCAGCACTTTGCGTGGAAGGGGCGTGCAATGAGTGTTGCTATGGGCGTGCTACAGCATTTTGACACTGCCCCAGATTTATGAGTTTTTGTACACCTGAGGCAGTGCCAAAATCTAACGCCACCCCAGGGGTGGCTTTAGCAGGGCACAACGAGGAGAAATACTTCAGCATTTAAGATTGTTTTTGTGTAGGAAGGTGTCCATTCCTGCACAAAAACAATCTCCCCCTCAAAGCAGCTATCCTTGCACAATGGCACAAGGGTGGCTGCGTTGGCACTCGGCTGCAAATGTAGCGCCGGCGCAAGGGACAACACAAGGATGCCACATATTCAATTTATTACTGGGCATCCCTGCATTGTGAAAATGATGGAGCGTGACATTGCCAATTTTGGCACAGCTTCGCACTCCATCATTTTCTGTTAGATATGGGCCTTACTCTTTATCATCCTGCCAAATTCAAAACTTTGGACAGTATGAATGCCCCTACATTTTGAGAGAGGTATTTTAACTGACATGGTTGACTCTTTTATACATGAGAGAAAGTATTCTATAAATAATAAAGCCTGATTTAAGGTTAATGAAAGTTTATTGCACCCATGACTAAGACCAATATGGAAGCCCAAATACACATATGCATTTAAAAATATGCAGGGGGCGTAACTCGACTGAGTTATGTCTTTGTACGGACATATTGGGACATATTAATTGGCACTGAAGTGAAAGGGAATTTTAAAAGGGAAAAGGATAAACGAAAACAATTCTTGACCCACACTGACAATGAGCTGTCACACCTATGTCAACACGGTTCGCCACACATCGTAGTGTAAACTTATCACATTCACATTCAAAGCACATGATTTTCAAGACAGATACTCTACATCAACTCCAACCTAGACTCAGATAACAGTTTCTTTACACTTTTGTGAAAAGTCCTCAGCGCAACCAACATTAGATCAACATTAGACTCTCTGACCTTGCCCTTGTAATACGATTGCTCAGTTCTTCTAATGTTTGTTTGTCTAAATCTCTTTCATCGATTTGGTGAACCCTTGGTGATTCTGTATCTTTATAGCTTTGTTTTGAAGTTTTTTTACATGACTTTGAGCTTGAGTTTGTAATGAAACTCCTTAAATTTATTCTTAACTGTAGTTTTCCTTGGGTGACTACATTGGTCATACTTTGCAATTCACTTGACATGTATTGAAATTGTATCTTGTGTTCTCTACAACCTTATGCTGGGTCCAAAGCTTCTTTGACCAAATCAAGCATTAATTCCTGCGAAGGAAGAAATGCGTTAGCATCAGGAATCATGCCTACATGCATTCTAATCCAAACTGCAAGCAAGTAAGCTTTCAGAAATTCAGGATGGTCATAGTTCGCAACAACCATATTCCAAGCCAGTGACAGTAGCCTGCTGGCGTTCAAAAAACTAAGCACTGCTGACCACACCAACCCTGTCTCCTACCGACCCACAGCAACCACTTTATCCCCTGACACATACCATTCACCATAGCATCACTACTAGTCAGAATGGCCTACAGTGTCCTTAGTACTTTTTTTGCGCTCAACCACATCCTAGTCACTCATATGTACATTGGTTCACCCCTTTTGTGATGGACCCCCCACCAACTGCATCCAAACTCTACTGCCCTCATCGTGCCCCTTGCACTGCACCTCTAACTGCCCAGTCACTGCCCCCACTGAGCCCAAAATACCCTCTCCAAACCCTGAGCCCTCATGTGAAGCCTGGCCTAATGAAAACCAGTTCAGCTTTGGCACATTAACATGATATCCTCAACCTTAGACACAAATTTTATGATCAATTAGTTTACGTTGGATAAAACAGCATAATAGAAACCCTCAGTGGCCTTCTCCATTGGAGCTATTAAATCAATCAAAAGAACAGATTGGCCAACAGAGAAGTAAGGTTGAGCT
This sequence comes from Pleurodeles waltl, assembly GCF_031143425.1. Lineage (NCBI taxonomy): Eukaryota > Metazoa > Chordata > Amphibia > Caudata > Salamandridae > Pleurodeles > Pleurodeles waltl. Next base: position 822,212,315 of record NC_090442.1, on the reverse strand, counting down.
TAGCAGTAGCTCGGACTGTCATGTAGTGAAATTTGTGATGTCAAATACCTATGCTTCCGATACATAGCTGCACCGTCATTGCAGCTGTTGTCTACAGGTCCCAGGAAAAAACCCTCCTACATGTAAGCCTTTCTTTAATCCATTCTTCACCTGCAGGATAGAGTGAAAACATGTTGGTCAATGGAAACTTTAACCTATGTCCTGATAGGCTTCATTTTAAATCTGTCATTGTCCTTCACAACATTCATGATTCAAAAAGGTAGTGAGCACCCATGCTGACCAAGGCACTCAAATATTTCCACACAAATCTAAATGAGGAAAGTCATTTTGTAGCTGCTTAGCAGGGCCTTTAATCAATTAGTTAATTCCTGTTATTGTAACTCTTGTGATTGATATTGCTCTAAATGTTCAGTCCCTTTTCAAAAACAATAATGGAACTCATCGTTCAAACGATGTAACCTTTAGTTCTCCATTAGGCCAGGAATTCATTGATCTAAAACTTCAGGTTTGGAGACTGATGGAGCAAGCATTAAAGAAGCTGACAGCATGCATACCTCTCAACTTATTCCGAACATGACTGAAGGAAATGTAACAACTGCTATTTTGGGTGCTGTGAAGAGGTCATCAATTTCTGTAAAGGATCAACTCCATTTGTACCAGTCAGTAGGGATTCTGCACTGAGCCACTAAATCGTCCAGAATAAATACTTGCACAATGCAGGATGAAATTACTGCGCTATTCATTTCTTTAAGACTAGGTTGAGCAAAACGTGTTGAACATAACAGTGGTCTCAGAGGATTCTGAAACTGATAGTACAAAATTTCAGGGTGACTTAGACCCTGAGAAAGCTGCTAAAATTAATGCAAATGTTATGTACACCCGGTTTAGCACCAGCGCTACTCACAAGCTCTGAACAAATAGTGCATACTTTCCATTTGTACACCCTCTTAAAAACAGCTTTTAGTTTGGCTTCCCCACAAATCCTGAGGGAGGAATTAATGCTGCATCCCCGGCAAACAGATTATTCCACAGTGTGTTGCAGGGAAAATGTAGATGTGACAAGACAAATAAATGTATTTCTGACCACCTGGTGGTACAAACATATAATTATTTATCACAAAGCAAATGTTTTTGCGCTGGACAAATTAATCCAGGTGTTTCTTCTAATCTAATGTTTGTGGAAGGTATTCGTATGCAAAATCTTCAAGATTAGTTAGAATCTTTGCTATATGTCTGAACTAGCTCACCCATTCCACCTGATATAACAAATGAAAATATCTCAGTTAGGAATCTTGGGAAATAATGAGGTTAGGTAGGCAGCACTGAATACACTGGTTAAGGACAGGAACTGGATATCAAATCAGGACCTACATACAAACGTAGCACGTGCTCATTGAAAAATAACATAGCAAATACAAGGTTAGATTTATCAAAACTGCCACTGTGCTGCATCTGCATTATGTGAAAAAAGGATAGCACTGCATTGGGCACTTTTCTTTTCCATGGGCAGTGCCGTGTTTAAGTTGCATTGTGATGTAAACAATGTTTGTGATGATGCAAAACACTTCGGCCCATGTTTATACTTTTTTAGCGCTGCATTTGCGGCATTTTTTTACGCAAAAGCGGGCAATCTTACAAAATACAATAGTATTTTGTAAGTTTACGATGCTTTTGCGTTAAAAAGCTGCGCAAATGCAGCGCTAATAAAGTATCAATATGGGCCTTCATGTCATCGGTGTTTATATAGTATGCTTATCACTGTGAATTTATTCAGGCACTTTGTAACAGGTGTGAGAGGTCAGCCTAGGAGGGCATATTGAGAAAGTCAGGACTTCAGATTGTTGCAAAAGTCAAGAAGAGAGGAGTGCTGTTGGATGATGTTCGGGTTTTAAGGGGTCCGGTACGAGAAAGCATACCCCCCGTTCTGCTTGTAAGTAGCATGAAATGTGTGCTAGTAAGAGACTGGCAGAGCGGAGGTGTCTGGAAGATTGGTGGAAGTGAAAGCATCTCTTCAGATAGGCATGGCCTGTGTTGGGGCATGACACAAAAAATCATTGAGCGGCACAAAGCATCAGTCCGCCTTACTTCACTTTAGAAAAATAATGCCAATAGTGGTGCAGATTCCTGGATAATTTGAAGATAGCAAGCCAGAATGAGCAGAGAAGGCAGGACATCACGCAGCAAGGAGGAGGTGGTTCTCTGGAGAATACTAGACAGAGAAAGTTAACATTTACCCAGGAGGATGTCGACATTTAGATTAGTGAAGTAAAAAGACAAGAAAAATATTCGTCTAATGAAAACACTCCCACTGTCAAGAGACTGCTTTGTGGAGGGGAATCCTTGAGAAAGACAACACACAGTATTGTAGAAGAGTGTAAGACAAAGTCAGGTGACTACAAGGATAAAGCTAAGAAGACTGCTAAGAACCTGAAGCTTGCAATGGCAACTTATGAAGGACCAGCCATCTAAATGGAGTTGATTCCCATGGAGGAGGGGGGAAGCAGTCATTGGCCTCGAGGTGGCTGGAGGAGTTGAGGACGACAACAACACCAACCCTGAGGACACCATCACATCTCAGGATAAGTTAACTCTATAATCCAAATATCTTTATTACTATTTGTGTACATGCACTGGTCATGCTTTTCATAGCAACAATACAAGGATAATTATTTTTATGAGACAACAGATATGTAGCTTATAATATTTCTAAACAGACTTTATTCTAAATTTTTCACAGTGGATGTCTAACAGCGCAATAATTCCCTTTTAAGTCATTATGGGCCAGATGTAGGCAGCTAAAAAATTGTGAGTCGGAAATAGCGAGTCGTTGCGACTCGCAATTTCCGTCTTGCAAAATGGTATCCAACAAGAAAAAGCAACTTCATTTTGCGACTCGCAAATGAAGTCGCACCGCAGATAGCGAGTCCGCTGTTTGCGAGGTCGCTTTTTGTTACCTCGTTAAAAACGGACACGCAAATTGTGAGTGGGTGTCGCAAATTGCGACTGTGCCGCAAATTGCATGCAGGTGCAGCAGAACAGTTTGGAAAACACTACCTGGCTCATGCTGATGACATCACAGCCAGGAAGTTAACAAATACACCTGGGAGGAGGGAGGACCACACCCTTTTCTAACTGCTGAGCAACCACCTGGAGGAACAGCAGCAAGAATGGAAGACTCTGGCAGGAAGAGAAAACTGAAGTTTTCAGAAAAGGAACTTGAGGTGCTGACATACGAATGCTGCCAGCACCATGACCAGCTATTCGAAAGGGCTGCCCTGAGTGTGACAGAGACGGAAAAAAGGAGGATCTGGAATATAGAATATAGAGGAGATAAAAAAGAGATGGTATGACCTGCGCTCCAGGACCAAGGAGAGGGTGGCAGAGCGCCTCCAGGAGATGAGGGGCACAGGAAAAGGCCCATCCACTGTCCCACCACCCACACCCATGGAGGAACTTGTGGAACAGACCCTTGAGCCTGAGTCAGTGGCTGGAATGGGAGTGCTGGACACGTCAGCGCCAGGGACATCAACAAGTGAGTACCATGAAACATGCATGTACACCCATATCTGCCATACCCCCACCCACCCAGTACACAGCAGCATGCACAACCAAACTAGCTCCATTCCAGACTTGCAACCACCAGAATGGTGCATTATGGGCAATGTAGTTCAGTAGTCAGCTGATAGGCAACAGTTTATTAGGAGGCATACAACAGATGTTAGATACTGACAGTGTGTTCCATATGTCCCACAGGTCTCCCACAAGACACTCCCACCAGCCAGTCCGTCCAGGGTGCAGAGAGCAGCCAACAGGCAGCACAGGAGTCTGAAGCAGCCACTACAGGGCCCAGCACCACCCAACCACAGTCCCCTCCATCTGCACCAATGGATATTGTGGAAATCGACACAGCACCTGGTCCCAGCCACAGTGTCATACAGCAGGACCCTGAAGCTCCACCGCGTCGCAGACGCAGAGTCCTTGTCCCAGCAGTGTCCCAGGAGGATGTAGGTGACTTATCTATGTCCGCCGTGGAGGCAGCCCTCATAACTGGTCAGCGCCTGCAGGCAAGGCAGATGAGAGTAATATCTGGGGCAATGCAACGTATGGAGCATAATTTCACCACAGGGCTGGCACAGGTGAACACACAGTTCACATTGTCTGAACGAGAATGTCGGTAACCTTGCACTCTCCATCCGTCAAATCGTAACAGAACTAGTGTCAGAGAGAGAGAGTGCAAGGCGCCGTGAGTGGCAACTCGTACACCGGTTGGACCGCATGGCTGCATCCATCGTCCACCTGGCAGTCAACACCACAGGGTGTCACGCCGTACAGTTAGTTTGCAGGTGGACTTGGGCCACTTTGCAGGGGATGTGGCTCGGGGACTGGGTCGGATTAGCCACGCTGTGGACATGATGGAGGCTAGACAGGTGGCTAGGGGCACGGTAGAGACACCTCAGGATAGTGAGGAGGGGCCAACAGTCAGCAGCGCATCTGCCACGGACACACAAGTCTTGAGGAGTGGCAATGTACGTCAGGGGTCTGCTGACACACCAAGCACTAGCCATGCTGGGCGTCCCAGGCGAAGGTGTTGAGCCTATGCACTGCAGGACACTTGAGGCACATGAGGTGAATGTGTCCTCATTGCAGGTGGACATTTACAGCCCCTTCACAAAAGTTCAGTTCATCATTACTTAGGTTCACTTAATAAAAGTTCTTGTTTGTTCCACTTCACAACTGGGCTCTTTGTGTGTGACATTAGTGTGTGTTGCCACGTACCTTCCAAAGTATTGGTTTGCAATGTAGTCCTGTCTCTGTCTGCCTTGATTTGCAATTCTTCTATCCCCATGATGGTGATGTGGTAGCTCTTGCTCGTCATCCTCAGAATCTGGGTCTTCAGGGGTGAGATGTAGCCCATGTCCTGTGGCAATGTTGTGCAGTATAGCGCATGCGCCAACTGTCTTGAATGCTGTTATTGGGTCATACTGGAGCGCACCTCCACTTCTGTGGAGGCATCGGAATCTTGCCTTTAACAGTTCAAAGGTCCTCTCTATGACATTTCTGGTCCTCCTATGTGCAATGTTATATCGCCTCTCATGCTCATTGCTGGGTGTTAGGTACGGGGTAAGTATCCATGGTCGTAGCGCATATGCACTGTCACCTGTTTGGCTTAAATGGACAATGTTAGCAGGGCATGGATGGTTTCTACAGTGACCTGTGTGTATGGCTTCAGGGTGTATTCAGAAATACCTAAGAGATATCCGTCTCCAAACTCCCCACGTTCTAGGCATTGGTGTATCCCACTGTGACTGAAAATGTAAGAGTCATGTGTAGTCCCTGGAAATTTGGCTACCATATCAGTGATGACATAATGGGTGTCACATACCACCTGGATGTTCAGTGATTGGGTATACTTCCGGTTGCGGAACAGATATTCCAGATTTGCAGGAGGGCATATTTGTATATGTGTCCCATCTACACACCCTGTTACATGAGGGAAGTTGGCAATCCTGTAGAATTCCAACTTGGTGCTGTTAATTTCCTGGGTAGGTATATGTATCTGGACATGTGTGTGAGTATGGCATCTAAGAAACATCTGAAGAACCGTGAGAGTGCACTTTGGGATACCCCACCTGCCACAGCAATGACCCCCTGATAGCTACCCGAGGCCAAGAGGTACAGTGAGCATAGCACTCGCACATGTGTGGGGATGGCGCTGCCGTGCACAGTCTGGCGTTGCAGCTGCGGATTGAGTAGATCTATTAATTCTAATATTGCAGCACTGCTGAGTCTGTATTTATCATATATCCCCTCCTCTGTTTGTTGGAAAAGTGTCTGCCTAGTTATGTATATCCTCTCCTGTCTCTGGCTCCTCCTCCTCCTCTGCTGTGCGGCGTGGACTCTCCTCCTCCTTGCTATCACATATATCTCCGCCATCTTGAGTAACCCAGATGCCTTCTGGTTCTCCTTTTATACTTTGGTTCCGGTTACCACCTGCTCTGAGTTAGTGGTAAATTGGGTGTGCAAAATGGGCTTTTTGCGACTAGTCACAATTTGCGAGTGGCTTTTTCATATGGTTTGCGACTCGCAAATTGCAACTTCCTATTTGCGGGTCGCACAATGGGGTCGCAAATTTTGTGAGTCGGTAATGGCTCGCGTCGCAATTTGCGATTCGGAAATGGGGGTTTTGCGTCCCATTTCAGATTTTGCGGGGTTGCAAATTGCGATTCGGGCCATTTCCGACTCGCAAATGTTTGCTACATCTGGTCCTATGCTATCTAAAATATGTCAAGCACAGGAAATATATTCCACAAGGACATGGGGTATGGTGTCATTTACAAAAATGTCAGATATTTCTTATTATGTATTGATTAACTGTATTATATACTGTATTTTTTATATTTTAGCTACCTCAATATCAAAGTATGTCTATGACAATCTATGGAATCTTACCAAAAATACAACCATTCTGTAAGGATTAAAATGTTTATTTCAATGTCCACATTGTCACACATTCACACATATTTTAAATAAGAATACCATATCGGAATCACAATGTATTTATAAATACATATTCAAAGTTCACCCACTTTGAATGCTGTGGAAAGGATTGAATATAAATTAAATGTTTAACTATATTCAATGGCTATATATATACATTTATTAACTATAAAAAAGGGTTACAAAGAAGTTATAGTTAAGTTCACATTTTGCACGAACAAAATCATAGAAATTCAGCAGATAGAGCTATCTTAAGTAACTATTACATGTGCCCTAAGGTAATTATAACTTTCAGCCCCAGAATGCACAGCTTTCCCATCAATAATTTTACAGCAAATGTTGCAGCGATATTATCAAAGATGTTATAGAAGATGTCTTGAGTGATGTGTTATATGGGTAAATGGCAGTGCATGGTGAAGGCGTGAGTTATAGTTATCTAAGGGCCTGAGTTATAGTTACTTAAGGTAACTCAACTGTAACTGTTGAATTTCTATGGTTTTGTTTGTGTAAAATGTGAATCTAACTACAACATCCCTGTTACTTAAAGTTTTTTTTAATGAATTAAGTTTTTTTTTAAACTCAGGGTTTTATTACGACCTTGACGGAGGGGTTTCCGCCATTACAAATGTGGCAGCTATCCCGTTCGCTGTATTATCATTTCATTACATTCAATGGAGCTAATAATATGGCGGACGGAATAGCGGCCACATTTGTGATGGAGGAAACCCCTCTGTCAAGGTCGTAATAAGGACCTTAGTTGCTAACTTCAACGTCCCTGTAACCTTTATTTTCTTCAGTGAATTTCTATGTTTTTTTTTTGAATGTAAGTAATACTTCTGCACCCACTCACAGAATCTCTTGGACACTCAAGCACCCACTCAACGACCAACTGACACCCTCACGCACCTACTCACAGACCCACGCACACACTGATGCACTCACTAAAACACAGACATACGCATTCTCACACCCCGACAGATAATTTGACAGCCACTCTCACCCCCAGATACACCCTCTCAAACCTATTCCCACACCCAGAGAAGCAGTGGCCAACTCCAGCCGTGCACAGCCAAAGGGCTGTGCACAGCATGGGTTCTGGTGGTTGGGGGTGTTAGCCACAGGGTCTGGCTGAAGGCCAGGTAATGCCGGCGCATGGGTGAAGGATGTGCACAGTGCAAGGTTGGGTGCCTATGGGGGTTGGCCTAAGGCCCTGTGGCCAACTGCTGACGCATAAGTCAGAAGACTATGCACGGCGGTGGTTGGATTAATGAATAGTAATTAAAATAACTATATGTTAAAAAATCATAGAAATTCACTAAAATAAATCAAAGGTTACACGGCCGTTATAGTTAGGAAAGAGAATTTGAAAAACAAACATAGAAATTCACTTAAAAAACCAAGGCTGCTTCCTCCAGGTGACGTGGGTGCTCAGTGCAGCTTGCGTCTGCTTATTCTTCTAAAACAGTCACACTCAGGTTATGATTTCCTGCACAGAAAGGAACATCTGGCACACCAAATCTTCGCAATATCAGGATTTAATGGAGTAAACCACACAATGGGCCTGATTACAACTTTGGCAGAGGGGGTAAATCCGTCCCAAATGTGATGGATATCCCGCCCGCCGTATTACGAGTTCCATAGGATATAATGATCTTGTAATACGGCGGGAGGGATATCCATCACATTAGGGACGGATTAACCCCCTCCGCCAAAGTTGTAATCAGGCCCAATGTGTTTCGGCTATGCTGCAGCCTTTGTCAAGTTACTGGCTACACCCACGCTCCCTTGATATAGCCCAGCATGTTAACAAATATAGAAGACATACTGTTGAATCCTCCGATACTTATGAATCAAAAATTCATTGCCTCAAAATAATCATAATCAATCAATCAATCATGGATTTGTGAAGCACAGCGAATCACCCATAGCGTCTCAAGGTGCTGAATGTAGGTGTGCTGCTCAGTCTAAGAGCCAGATCTTGAGGTCCTTCCTGAACTGCTGCAGTGATGCAGTCTGCCTGTGCTTGAGGGGAAGTGTGCTCCATGTCCCAGCTGCTCGATAGGAAAAGGATCTTTCTCCTGCTGTACTTGTCTGGATCTTGGGGATGGCTGCACGGGTGAGCTGGGAGGAGCGGAGACTTCTGTTGGATACTGTTAGAAATAAGGGCTTTGGTTGGTAGTCAGTTTACTCGCTGTCCAAGCAAGGACCGTCACACTAGTCAGGGTAAGTCACACACAATCCAAATTATCCTGTGCCCACCCTCTGGTAGCTTGGCACTGAGCAGTCAGGCTTAACTTAGAAGGAAGTGTGTAAAGTATTTGTGCAATAAATCATGCAATAACACAGTAGAACACCACAAAAACACACCACACAGTGGCTAGGAAAATATATAATATTTATCTGATAGAATGCGTGTCAAAACGATAAAAATGCAATAAGCATATGTTGAGATATCACTGGAAAAATGATGCAAAGTGTCTTTAGACTCTTAAAAGCAACAAATGTCTCTTGCAAGCACAAAGTACTTGGTTTGCGTTCAAAATCTCTGCCAAGAACCACAGAGGAGGAGATGTGTGTAAAACAGGGAGGTGTATGTCAATTTCTCGGGACGCACACACCGATGCGTCGTTTTTTTTCCACACAGGGATGGCTGTGCATCGATTTCCGCCTCTCGGCCGTGGATCCCCTTTGAGTTGCGGGGTTTTCAGACACCCTAGGGATGATGCGTTGAAATCCGGCGCTGACAGGACAAAGTCACAGGGGCTGCATCGATCCGGTGGGCTTTGCGTGGAAAGTTCTACCACACAGCAAACTGTGCATCAATTCCTCTCTGGAAGTCGGCTATGCGTCGATCCAATGGGCCGTGCGTTGAATTTCCTGTTGCTACGCTGGCATTGCATCGATCTTCTCCTTGCGAAGTTGGGCTGAGTCGTTCAGGTTTGGCGTGCAGTGAATTTTTAATCGCGATGCAGGCTGTGCGTCAATTTTCACCACGCAAGGAGTTCTTCTTGCAGAGATGAAGTCTTTTTGGACCTGAGGCTTCAGGGAACAGGAGGCAAGCTCTATCCAAGCTCTTGGAGAGCAGTACTCTCACCACAGCCAGAGAGCAACAAGGCACCAGGGCAACAGCAAGGCAGCAGTTCTTCCCAGAAAGCAGTCAGGTGAGTCCTTTGGGCAGTCATGCAGTTCTTCTTGGCAGATTGCAGGTTCTGGTTCAGGTTCTCCTCTCCAGGAAGTGTCTGAGTTGGTAGGGTCAGAGACCCTGCTTAAATACCCAAATGTGCCTTTGATGTGGGGGAGACTACAACGAGTGGCTTAGAAGTGCACAAGATCCCCTTCCAGTTCCATCCTGTCTGCCAGGGTCCCAGTAGGTGGTGTAGCAGTCCTTTGTGTGAGGGCAGGCTACTGTCTTTTGACATGTAAGTGTCAAGCCCTCCACCCTCCCAGCCCAGGAAGACCCATGCAATATGCAGATGTGTGCAAGTGTGACTGAGGACCTGTTGTCTGAGTGGATGCACAAGGGAGCTGTCAACTAAACCTAGCCAGACATGGATTGGAAGGCACTGAAGGATTTAAGTGTGGAGAAAGGCTCACTTTCTAAAAGTAGCATTTCCAAAATAGTAATATAAAATCCAACTTCACCATTAAGCAGGATTTTGTATCACCATTCTGGCCAAACTAAATATGACCTGGCTACTCCTTTCAGATCAGGATCTACCACTAACACAGAATATGAGGGTAGCCCTAATGCTATCCTAATGAAAGGAGCAGGCCTCACAGCAGTGTAAAAATGAGTTTAGGAGTTTTACACTACCAGGACCTATATAACACACATGTTCATGTCCTGCCTTTTACCTACATAGCACCCTGCCCTACGGGCTACCTAGGGCCTACCATAGGGGTGACTTAAATATAGGAAAAGGGGAGTTTAAGGCTTGTGAAGTACTTTAAAAGCCAAATCAAAGTAAAACTGCACACTCAGGCACTGCAGAGGCAGGCCTGAGACATGGTTAGGGTGCTACTTATGTGGGTGGCACAACCAGTGCTGCAACCCACTAGTAGCATTAAATGTACAGGCCCAGGGCACATGTAGTGCACTTGACTAGGGACTTACAAGTAAATTGAATAAGCCAATTGGGTTTGACCCAATGTCACCATGTTTTAAGGAGATAGCATATGCACTTTAGCACTGATTAGCAGTGGTCCTAAAGCCAGCAAAAATGATGTCAGAAAAAGAAAAGGAGGAAAGCAGTTTGGGGGTGACCCGGGAAATCGCGCGGTATGGCACATTCTCAAGACTTAAGGTGAACTGGAGTAAATCCATCATGTTCCCTCTGACACCGGTGAAGGTACAAGTAGATGTAGGGTTCCCCCTCAAGTGGGAGGCAGGCTCGGTCCGATACCTGGACATTAGAGTCCATACGGATCCCAAAGTGGTGGCGACTGATAATTATGAGGTTGCTCTTGGTGCACTGGCAGGTGACGTGGAGAGGTGGATTAGGCTCCCACTCTCATTGATGGGCCACATAGCTCTTATGAAAATAGTAGTGTTTCCTCTGTTTCTGTTCCTTTTTCAGAATATCCCTATGTTACTACCGAAGGCATACTTTGCAGCTTTGAGAGGTTTACTTATTAAATTAGCATGGGCAGGTAAACAGCCACGGGTACAATGGCACACCCTGACTCTCCCCTATGAGCTGGATGGCCTGGGGGCACCAGATTTGGAGGCCTATTATTTGGTTGGCCCGCTGCGGTCGCCCATGCTTGGGTCCACGGGTCCTGTGACATCCCGTTCCTTAAAATAGAGCATGAGCTGGCATCCCCGGCGCCATTGCAGAGTAAGATATTCCATGCTCCAAATAGACGCTATGGTGAGTTTGCATCTCTGAACTCTGTTGCGCGCCTAGCATGGTTAGCTGCATAGACAGGGACTAGCTTTGCTGTACTTTCCACATGTGCCCTTTGGGTGGGGTGGTGTGCTTGGTTTGAGTTGTGGCGTAATAAAAGTTTAATACGGGCTATGGGTACCCTGAATATCATCACTATGAGGGATTTGTTTGAGTTGTGTGTTATGAAAACTTGGGAAATGTTGGAAGAGCGGGTTACTGGGCCGACCGCATTGCTCTGATACCAGTATTACAGGGTAAGACCCGCTATGGCAGCACTCTTGGGGGAGGATATGCAGGAGCCTCTGAATATGAAGGCATGGAGATATGGGGGTTACAGCTAATTGATGATCAGTGGCATTATTGCTGCTCTTTGACTCGCACTATCTCACTGAACGGCCGCTATCGTCTGATACATTTTAAATACCTAAACAGAGCATACTACACTCCCTTTAGACTTTATAGATATGGATTGCACACTAGTGCGACCTGTCCCAGGTGCGGCGAAGACCAGGCGGGTTTTCTTCATATGTCCTGGGCCTGTGCCGGGGTGCAGCGTTTCTGCGGGTCAGTTTTCAGAGTACTGGAGGAGATAGGTGGACAGCGGCTTAGTCACAAACCGATATTGGCGCTTCTAGGTTGGGATAGAGACTTACCAATATCAATCAGACAGTTGGTGGCTGCTGCTGGCCAAGCATCGAATTGCCATGCGTTGGGATCGTGGTCCAGTGCCAACAGTGGAAGAATGGCATAGAGATATGGTGTATTGTAACACGCAAACAGATGTCTATAGCAAACTGCTCCCACCAACTAGTAGGCCAGTGAAGCACTGGGACATCTATAAACAATATCTAGTTGGTAACGAGACTGGTGATCCAGATGGCGTGTGAGATAGTACTTATAAGGGTGGGAAGGACCAAAGGTGTGGTGATGTGGGCTTGGAGATTTGCATTTATAGCAATGTGGAGAGCTCCTGTTAGAGTTGTTTGGGTACTATTGGAACTGTACTGTATGACTGTGGTCATAATAAATTGTGAATGGATGCAATTGCTTTTTTCTTTACTGTATGTGAAAGTGTTTAAAAGCATAAATAAAAAAAATAAAAAAACGTTTAGGGGTGACCCGGCAGAAAGGCCATTTCCAACAGATACGTAGAAGTGGAGGCAGTGGTTGGGGCGTGCCGGTCCTATGTTGTGCAGTGCCTTGAAGGTGTGGATCAGGAGTTTGTATTTGATGTGCTTGTTGACTGGGAGCCAGTGTAGGTCTGTGAGGTGGGAGGAGATTCGACGGTGACAGAGGACGTCCAGGGTGAGTCTGGCTCCTGCTTTCTGGAATCTTTGTAGCCTTGATTGAAGTTTCTTGGTAATGCCGGCATAGAGTGTGTTGCCATATTTCAGTTTGCTGGTGATGAGTGCCCAGGTGACAGTCTTCCTTGTGTCGGGGGAATCCAATCAAAACTCTCTCGCAGGAGATGAAGGGTGTGGAAGCTAGATGAGGTGACGGCGTTAATTTGGCGGGTCATTGATAGAGAGGAGTCCAGGATGATGCCCAGGTTGTGCGCATGATAAGTGGGGGTGGGGGTGTTACCCAGAGCGGCGGGACACCAGCAGTTTTCACAGGCAGAAGGGGTGGGGCCGATCATGAGGATCTTCGTCTTGTCCAAGTTATGCTTGAGGCAGCTGGCTCCCTCCAGGTGGCGACTGCTCTCATCCTGCTGTGGAAATTCCTCTTGGCTTGCGCAGAGTCCTCAGACAAGGAGAGGATCAGTTGGGTTTCTGGAGACTATGTTTAGCTCATGTCCATTGGTGATCTTAGTGAGTAGGGCCAATCATTGCAGGTACAAAATCAAAATCAAAGAAAACATTATCATGGTTAAAATGAAAAACATCTAGCATTCCTTTTCACTCATATTAAGTATATCAGTTATAATGGGCTGGGATTTGAGTCTTCACAAAATCTGAATATAAATGTCAGGGAGCACACAGAGCCCCATGTATAATGTGGTAAAAATGTTTCAAATGCAAAAATACACCTACCATCTGCACCAAAATTAAAAGGAATAGAGGACAGCACAAAGGGGGAGGAGTTTTGTTATAAAGCTGCCTGACAGCTGTCAGGCACCCATAGAGGAGAGGGACATCTAATGTCAATTAAGGCATAATCAAGGGGCAAGTGCCCTGATAATACAGAAACCATATTCACTGAAAACACCAAAAGTTACAGGGACGTTACAGTTAAGAAATAGAATTTTGGAAAAACATTGAAAAAAACAAAGGTTATAGAGACTTTATCATTAGATTCTGAATTTACTCACAAAACAATAGAAATTCAGCAGTTATTGTTACCTGAGCTAACTATAACTTGAGCCCCTGTAATGCACTATTTATGACCTCACATGTCACAGCACTCATGACTTGGTGAGTGTCATCACTAATGACATCTCAGTCTAACTATAGCGTCTCTGTAACCTTTATTTTTTCAGTGAATTTCTACATTTTTTAATTGTATTTCCTTGCTATAACATCCCTGAAATGTTATTTTTTGACAGCGGGTGTGTGAGGGGCTGTATACGTAGCTGAGCAAGTACACAAGTATACAAATGGGTGCATGACTATGGTGGTCATTATGAACATGGCTGTAAACACCGCACTGCCGGCGGCAGCAGTAACTACTGCCAACTGGCTGGCGGTCCGGTCCGCCAAATAATGAAGCACATGAGAAACAGGCAGCGGGCCATCCACCCACCGGCATTTTGGTAGTCCCACTGATGACCAGGGAGGCCATCCTCAGCCCGGCAGAAAGCCCTACCCGCCCACCAAATAATGAAACACCACACCGCCATCAGTTCAGGGGCGGGAACCACCGCCACGCAAAGCTTGGCAGAAACGACCCATATAAAGGGAAACACTCACCGGAGGCACACAGAACAGGCCGATGCTGACATGGAGCGAGAGTTGGAAATGATCCCAGTGCTTCTCCTTGCCATATTTCTCCATGACCGTGACCGACGATGAAGACGACGATGGTAAGCACCGCAGCTTAGTACCCATGGGAGGAAAGGACACAGTTACACACCCACCCACCTCACCCACACCGCAACACACTCTTAACCCCTTCCATCATCCCAAGCCATAAATACCATAACAAGATGTACTTACCATACACAAGCAAACAAATACATGCACTAATGCACACCCCTGTGCACACCACACCCCCACAGTGACACGCTGCACAAAGGCTCATTGTTGTACCAACAGGACTGCTGGGCACTAAAATGTACTTCAACTGGATTAAAAACGAATGTACAAACAAGGCCATAGACCAGTGCATATGTACAAGTCCTGGAAGGGCAATATAGGCTACACTTGACTCCTACAATGGCAAAGGAAACTCCAATGAGAAGGGGCATCTATGGGGCAGCCAGGCACCTCAGGGATCAGGGGCAGTGACTGGCGGTGGTGGTGAATCATGGTTTGAAGGGGGGGGCCTTGGCCTTAGGTTGAGGAGGCGGAGGTGGACAGGGTTTGGGCTTTCCCCTGGAAGGAGGGGGATTGGGCCTGGACTGGGGGTGGCAGATGAGGCTTCTTACTCCCTGGGGAAGGGGCACAGGAATGGGAATGGCGGACTGTTTAGGACTTTGGGCTAGGGCATGGGAACATTTAGGGGCAAAAAAGGGGTGGGCCAGTGGGTTCAAACAGGTCAACACGGGAGAGGAAAAGCTTCTTAGGTGCAGTTGGAGGGTTTTGAAGCCAAGTCTGGGAGTGGAGGTTGAGGGAGTGGTGGTACAAGGTGTAGGTGTGCTGGAAGGCAGGGGAGGTTGACACAGTGGGGATGTGGATGTTGTTGTGTGTGCTTTTGGTATGTTGGGTGTGTGCCTGCCTGTGGTGGGAAGCGTGGTGCTTGTGTTTCTCCGTGTGCTTGCTGTGTGTTGTTCTGTGTGCATGGCTGTCTGTATGTGTGCTGTATAGGTGAGGGGGGTGGGGTGCTGGAAGAGGTAGAGGTGGCGGGAGGGAGGTCGGAAGGACCAGGGACACTGGCTGCCGTCAAAGAGGAGGCCAGAGCCTAAAAAGATCTCTGTACACCAGACATGGCACCGTGAATACCTTCCTGGTATGCATTGCATTGCTGCATCTGAGATGCTAGCCCCTGGATGGCATTCCTGATGGTTGTCTCCCCTACAGAGATGGTTCTCAGGAGGTCAATAGCATCCTCCATGAGAGCAGCAGGGGTGACTGGGGCAAGGGATGAGGTGTCTGGGGTGAAGGAGACGCCCACCCTCCAGGGTGAGCAGGTACGGGCAACTAATTGAGGAGCTTCTTTGAGGGAGGTGATGGTATGGGGGGTTGCCAAAGAAGGCAAAGAATGGGTGGGCCTAGTAGGGTCCGCCACCACCAGGGAGCCGCCATCGGAGTAGGTATCGGAGTCGCTGACTCCAGTGGTAGTTGCCTCCCCCCGTGGTACTCCCCTCACCCACCAACCCACTGGTCCCCTTGACGGTGCACTCTCCCACATGGGTCCCTTGGGCTGCAGCATCCCCACTCGCTGGTGCATCAGCTCCCTCGCCAAATGATGTGAATGTACACAAGGACGCAAGAGCACGGTGGCGACTAAACAAGAAAGAAATATGTCAATTCTAGGAAATATGTACATGTTGGGAAACATACATGCTCACCCAGCTCAGGCACTAACCCTCAGCAGACACAACACATCTTATGAAAGTGCCCCTGACTGATAGGCATGAGCCTACAGTACACTACATTCCCATCCTGCCCCACTACTCTGATACACTTTGTTAAGTGAACCAATGAGAGACGATACCAAGCCAACAAATCTGCAAGTCCATGAGGCTACATTGAATACAATGGCCCAAACAGGGGATCCCTCACAGGCCTAAAGACCCAGCCAAAACTACCTAGGACACCATCCTGTTGTGTAGCAATTTTAGCTATAGCTCCATGCACGTTATTTTAGCATACTAGGCCAACCGCTGTGCACTTTAACCTAGATATATTTTATTTGGCTTTGCTTTATTATTGTTACAGTAGCCACTTTTACGATCTTGTTCTATTTCCTTCTATCTTACTGTTTTTGCCTAGGCCAGCACTCTGTTCTTAAACAAGACATTCTTGCTCACTCTGTGCTTCTTCCAAGGCTGCAGAAAGATAGGTTGAGGGTGAATGTGGTATAAGTTTAATCCCTGACATTCATAGTAAATACACATCCTTACTTAGGGACATTTTCTCAGAACATCAGCTGTTTTATTATAAAAACACTTCCCTGACCCTTACACGTTAGAGGGAGATTCCAGCCAGAGAACCACGACTGTATGCTGATTGCTGAATGCTATGCTACAGCTGCCTTTGCATATTTCAGGCCTTTGCTCAGGTATAGGGGATGATGTCTTCCCAGAATTAGAGCTTAAGACGCTGTGTTCTATTATAGCCTAGGTGGGAACTAGTCTATTGACTATAGCGATAATATGGTAGCGTTATTTCTATGCTTCACTCTCCTTTTCACAAAATTAATCTTGTTATGCTGTCTCGTCTTGGTTATTGCAGCCCACACTTTGGTATCTAAGATGCAGTTGCTTCATTAAAATGTATTGAAACATATACTGCCTCTGTTGTCATTGTGTATATGGGACTAATGTAACTGAGAGAAACGGATAAGACCTGAGTGACCACGGCTTCCCTGAGAAACCAGTTATGTAATGCGCTCGGCTGCCGAATCATCCCTGCCCTTGGGTAGAGATGAGGCACTTCTAGTTAGCCGGAGCAGAACCCAGATTGGAGCGACAGGCGTCACCTCTAGTGGATCGGTCTCAGTCTTTCACAATGCAGGTGATTCTGCCGCTCGAAATCCAGTAGTCTCATTAGAATAATGAGATCCTACGCGACATGGCGCCGCCAACGTTTGGTCAGGCTCTAATTTTCAGGTCCTCCTGAGTATCTCTGTCTCATTATCTACAAAGATACCTCAGTACTCTATTTATGGAGACGTCCGTGGTATTGAAGATTTCCTCCTCAGCTAAGTAGGACACCCTATCTGATGCTGGAGGTTGTTCAAGCTTGAACTCTAAAAGAAATATTCCTATTTGGCGTGCCTTCTCTGAACAAATTTACCATCTATTATGGTGAACCCGTAACAGGTAGCAATTGCAGTCAATATGAGACAACCTCTGACTGCACATTTATTAGCAAACGGCCTAACAGCCCTGGGGGGTTGAGTCACATTTGTGGTGGACGCCCATCCAGCTTATAGAACAGAACCTTTTTATTCCTGGGTCACATTTCCAGCAGTTGATGGGAACACAAACAAATTTCATCACTATACACTTGCAAACGTACCTGGACAATACAGGGTATATGCATATTTAGAAATACCTTTACCTAATCAAGAACATAATAATTGGCTTGATGGCGCCCTACCCCACCCGATTTTACCAGTTAGGTTAGGTCCTCTAAGTAATGATGGTCCTACCTGGCCTTTATTGGCCACTTATACACCTCACCCTGCAGTAGCGAATTTAGCAGTAGCTGAAGTTTGTTGCTCATATACCGAACTGATGGCAATATATAGACGATTAGTACAGTTTGTAATGCAAACATTGAATACTGACCCAGCATGTGCTGCTCCAGAGCAACCACGTGTAGTGAAGCCAGGTATTAACCCTGCAACTGTACATTCGATCATGGGTAAAGTACCCACCAAATGGGAGGAAACCCCGTTTTGGTTAGCCCAAAAAATAAATGCGCTGGAAGCAGTATTTCCCCATACAAGACCTCAGGATAAACATACAATTCTAACAATGTGCTTGCTATTTGGGATGGTCCCTACAGAGGATAACTGTAATACATGGGGCACGGTGTTTGCCGCGCTCTATACTACCATACACAGTACAGCAACACTTGCCAACTTGCTGGAAGTGTTGAAACAAATTCAGGGTGAATATTGGGCTGTCCCAGACTTGGGGATGCAATTAATGAGCAATTTTGCCACAGTATCCTCAATTATTTAAAGTAATCTTAAAGGGGAGGCAGTCACACTAACAGTGCGCATGCGGCTCCGTGATGTTTCTCAACAGGATCAGGAACGTGAGCTGCCAAAGATTATGACAGAGACCTATTCTGGTATTGGTCGAGATAGTCTAGGGGCCAGATCAGCTAAGCTAAATTTCAGGGTAAATCTACTAAAGATTTTTCCAAGCAAGCTTCAGGGTAACAAGAAATGCTGGGATAAAAAACAACAAACTCCTAAAAAAGAAAGGGGAGAATCTCCGCGTACGGAGACCCCCTTAGAATAGATATAGCCCTCATTACAACCCTGGCGGTTGGTGTTAAAGCAGCAATAATACCGCCAACAGGCCGGCGGAAAAAAAATGGAATCACGACCATGGCGGAAACTGCCAACATAGACTGCCACGGCAGTAGAAACAAACATCGCAGCGGTAACTGCCAACAGACAGGCGGAGGACAAAGTACCACCCACTGTATAACAACAGGCCTATCCACCACCTTTTCCAGGGTGGAACCAACACTATCAAAAGCACAACGGAAACAGTACACAAAAGGGAAACCACTCACCTCTTGACACCCAACAAGGAGCCAGGACGCCATGGAGTCCGAGTTACACGTACTGCCCATGCTGGTCTTCCTCCTGCTGTATCAGGAGCAGGACAGATGGCGTCAACGACCATGGTGAGTACTGCACCCACAACACAAGGGAGGGGGGAGGGAAAAGAGAGTGACACACACACGCAACACGCAATACCCCCACCCCCACCCTCACCCACAACACCATACACACAAATACATGCAGCAACATTAAATATACACCTCCCCACCCCCTGGAAGAATGAAAGGACAAAATTAAATGATTGTAACGATTGTAATCATGAAAAATCAGATAGTGAAAGTTCAAAAATCAGCATCTACAAATATGTACACCAACTACACAAGTCCGGATAGTGTACCAATCATTGTCCGTGGACCAGTGGCCCCAAAATGCATAGGCGAAGCCCACACAAGATACCTGACTCGAAACAGAGAGAACACTGCAGGGGCATCAGATTGAAATTAAACAGGCACCTCAGGGGGAAAGGGAGGGGGCCACCTCAGCCGGATGAACGCACGACACCACTACTGCACGAGGGGGCTCCATGCCCATTGCTGTATCCTGGGGAGTGCAAAGCCACAGTCTCTCAAGTCCTTCCAGTGGGTGGTTTGCCCACTGTTCTATCCTGGGGAGTGCAAAGACACAGTCTCTCAAGTCTTTTCAGTGGGTGGTTTGCCCACTGCTCTATCCTGGGGAGTGCAAAGCCACAGTCTCTCAAGTCTTTCCAGTGGGTGGTTTGCCCACTGCTGTATCCTGGGGAGTGCAAAGCCATAGTCTCTCAAGTCTTTCCAGTGGGTGGTTTGCCCACTGCTGTATCCTGGGGAGTGCAAAGCCACAGTATCTCAAGTGGATAACAGTCTCCACTGGTTCTGGAGCGGGCCTTGTGCCCAGAGTGCTTTATCCTGCCAAGGACTGAGGTAGTGGATGCCTTTCTCCACTGGTTCTGGTGGGGGCCTTGTGCCCAGAGTGCTTCATCCTGCCAACGACTGAGGTAGTAGATGCCTTTCTCCACTGGTTCTGGAGGGTGCTTTGTGCCCAGAGTGCTTCATCCTTTCAAGGACTGAGGTAGTGGATGTGATTCTCCACTGGTTCTGGAGGGGGCCTTGTGCCCAGAGTGCTTCATCCTGCTGTAGTGTGGTCAGTTTTACGTATCCTTTGCGCATTAGCTTCATGCTTTAGGCCTTTGTGCATTTTGCCCTGGATGTATTTTATTCCTTTGCTCGCAGCTTAGAGCCTCTGTGCACTTTGCTCTAGATGCTTTTTATTAGGCTTCGTACTGTTATTTTTCAAATAGCCAGTTCTACGGTCTTGTTTTATATTTCATATCACACTGTTTAGCCTACTTCAGCACTGAAGTTCTCCATAACACATTCTTGTTCACTCTGTGCTTCTGTCAAGGATACAGTCTGGTACATTGCCGATATACATGGTAGGAGTTTAGTCTTTGGCATTCCTGCGTAGGGGCATTTTGTGATCACACTGACATGTTAGTTATAAAAACACTTCCTTGTCCCAATACACGCAAGAGGGAGATTCCGACCAGGGAACCACAACTAGACGCTGACTGCCTCGTTGCAGATGCTGAACCAGATCACAGGCCTTTGCTCAGGTATGAGGGCTGATGTCTCCCGAGGGATTCAGAAAGGCAAGTTAGAAGCTTAACATGCTGTGCTCGAAATAGAACTAGCAGAGGGAGAGTAGAAATTATTAAACACCATGATAGCGTTGTTCTTATGTTTTACTCTCCTGGTGACTATTTCAATCCTACTGTGTTGTATGGTTCTGGTTATTGCGGCTCACGCCTTATTATCTAAAATGCAGTCATTTTATTAAAACATTATATAAAACTTATACTGCCTTTGTCATTTGTATATGAGATCATACTGTAAATGAGAGAGTTGGTTTGGATCTGAGTGACCACGACTTCCCTGAGAAGTTCCAAAGATGTCATGCGCTCGGCTGCCCAATCATCTCTTCCCTTTGGGAGAAATGAGGCACTGCTAGTTAGCTGGAGCAAACCTGGATTTAGGGTGACAGAGGTCCTTCCAAGTGGGTCAGACTCAGTCCCCCACACCGTGAAAGATCCTGCTGCCTAGAAATCCAGTAGTCTCATTTAGGATAATGAGAGCCCACGCGACATGGCGCCGCCAACGATTGGTCAGGTTCTAATTTTTGGGTCCGGCTGACTCTCTCGGTCTCATATATATTTTGACTGCTCGGTTCCATAAGCTGAGACGTCCGTGGGGCTGAGGGTTTCTGCCGCCACGGGATAGGTGCATCCTATTACTTAGTGGTCGGTTGTTCAAGCTTGAACTTTGAAAGGAAAAACCCCGTTATTGGTGTGCCTTCTCTGCCCAGGTGCTGTTTTACTATAGATGGTGAATCCTCTAGTGGTGGACGTAGCGCTTAATATGCGCCAACCGCTCACAGGACATCTATTAGCACATGGCCTGACGGTCCAGGGGGGTCCGGTCACTTTTGTGGTGGACGCCCATGCAGCCTATAGAACTGAACTTTTTTATTCTTGGGTTGTATTTCCAGCAGTTGATGGGGGTACAAACACTTTTCATAAATACACTGTTGCGAATGTCCCTGGACAGTACAGGGCTTGTGCACACTTAGAGATACCTTTATCTTATCAAGAACAACATAATTGGATTGATGGTGCCCTCCCACACACAGTACCACAAGTAAGGTTAGGTCCACTGAGTAATGATGGTCCGACCTGGCCTCTATTGGCTACTTACACACCATATCCTGCGGTTGCTACTTTGGCAGTGGCTGACGTGCGTCTTTTATATATAGACTTAGCAACTACATACAGAAGACTGGTTCAGTTTGTAATGCAGGCATTAAATACTAATGCAGGGCGTGCTGCTCTGGCGCACCCACAGGCAGTGGTTCCGGGTATCAATCCGGCCACTGTACACTCAGTTATGGGTAAGGTACCGGCTAAACGTGAGGAAACTCCATTTTGGCTGGCGCACAAAATTAATACGCTGGAAGCAGTATTTCCCCATACGGGACCTCAGGATAAACATAGGATATTGACGATGTGTTTGCCGTATGGAATGGTTCCTCCGGTGGACCTTTGTAATACCTGGGGCACGGTGTTTGCTGGGCTCTACACTACAGCACACGGTACACCAACATTAGCTAATTTACCGGAAGTGCTTAAACAAATTCAAGATGAATATGGGGCTGCCCCCGCCTTAGATTTAGGCATGCAGTTGATGGGCAATTTTGCCGCAGTTTCTTCTATTATTTTGAGTAATTTCAAGGGAGAGGCAGTAGCACTAGCAGTGCGAATGAGTCTTCGGGACGTTCCGCATATTAATCAAGAACGGGAACTCCCGAGAATAATAGCAGAAACATATTCCAGTATTGGTTGTGATAGCCTAGGGGCTAGACCACAAAAACCCCAATTACAGGGTAAAAATAATAAAGAAAATGCTAAACAACAGCAACCTGAGGGTACTAAAAAGCGCTGGGAAAAGAAACAGCAAACACCTGAGAAAGGTGGGGGACAGTCTCCGCAACCGGAGACCCCGCTTAATAGGTATAATCTCAGGAATAGGGATAATTTGAAGATGCCTGATAGATATCAATATACTGATACACGCCAATCTCGTTCCTTTCAGGACTCCTCAGACAAGAGAAGTGAGAGAGGTGGACGGTCAGAGCGGAGAACTGAGTACGTGAAACTGAGACAGGAATCACAACGCTCAACTGAGGTTACTATTAAACAGGAAGAGAAACCACTCCAACAAAAGCAACAATTTAAAAAGAAGAAGGTGGCAGCAGTCTCAGTTAGACATGCCACTGAAGAAGAGAGTTCTCTTGACGAACAAGACATGGGCGTTGGCACTGTTAGACAGCGCGGCAGAGGTCACAATAGTTCGCCGGAGTCTTCTAGAGCATCTGGAGGTGAAAGCAACTGATGATTTCATACAAGTCGAAACGGCAGATATGCGAGTCTCTGATCCTGATAGAGTATATAAAGTAACTCTGAAATTAGAAGGGGACATTGACCGCATTGTACACGCCATCTTTTGGGACCATGTGGTAAAATCATATGACGTTCTGCTGGCCGAACAAGATTGGCCACCTGACTTTGTTCGCGACTGTCCAGTTGGGGAGGAGGTTATTACACCTTAATTTTCACTACTTGTTCCGAGAGAACTAGCGGAGTCCTATAGTAAATCATGGGCTCTGGCACAGGCCCCCGCACTATATAGAAATAATGTGGGGTGGGATAGACAATCACCTTATCATGTAATTCCTATAAAGGGCGAACCTCAGCCGCAGCCGCAGTATCCTATCAAATTTGAGACAAGGGCATCGGTTAGGAAAATTCTTACACAATTGGAGTACCAGGGTGTAATTGAACCCTGTGTCTCGCCGATGAATAATCCCTTATTTCCAGTTGCTAAACCGGACCATTCATATAGGATAGTGGTGGATTACAGACACTTAAATGGACATACACGCACATATGCAATTCAGAATTCACACAGCGCAGCGCTTCTGAATAATATAGTGCGTAAAAAATACAAAACAACGTTAGATATCTCGAATGGAATTTTCTGCCAGAATATAGCGCCCGAGAGTCGGGACTATACCAGTTTTATTGCTTTTGGCTCTCAAAAGAAGTTTTGTCGTTTGCCTCAGGGGTATAAGAATAGCCCAGGACTATTTTCGGCTCGTGTAACTGAAATTCTGCACGAGTTGGACTCTGAGGCGTTATCATATGTTGATGATATATATTTGACAGATGATGAGATTCTGCAACATCTAAGGCGGGTAGCACGCATTGTTGTGGGGTTTGCTGAAATTGGCTATAAGTTTAATTTTAAGAAATCAAAGATTGCCTTCCTCAGCGTCATTTTCCTGGGATATGAGTTGTCGAGTGAGGGCAAGAGCTTGGCGCCACATTTTTTGGAGAAATGTGCTCAATTGCAGCCTCCTAATACGGTTCGGAAGCTCCAGTCATTGTTGGGGTTTCTGAATTTTGGCAGAACTTACATTCCTGATTATGCTACGCGTATAAAACCCTTATACAAGTTGATTCGCCCGAATTTTTCAAGTAGATTTTGGACGATTGAGCATACACATATACTACGAGATTTGCAAACTGATCTCTTAGCAGTTACACATTTACACACACAGGACAATAAAATGCATTTAGTCATCAGGGTGATACCTGGGGCTGTTGGGTTTACATATGTCACCTTTAATGAGGGTGAGACAGTCCTGATAGCATACAAGTCCCACTTGTATTCTGCTGCAGAACAACGATTTGCACAAACTGAGAAAATTCTCACTGCAGTACAGATGGCTGTGATTAAAGAAAGACCTCTTGCCCAGGGCCAACGCATTGTTGTCGTTTCCCCGATTCCGGCCTTAGAGGCTGTTACAAAAGCGAGTGTTCCTAATTTGAAGCTTTACACCCGCGATGGATACAATGGGCTACGTCTTTGACAGCCACTGATGTAGATTACATATTTGACCCTAAACTGCAGACTCAAGGATTTCTTCAATATGAAATGGAGTACCCAGTTCCCGCTCGCACATTGCCTATTGACCAATATCAGGTGGTCATGTATACCGATGGCTCTGCACAACCAGTTGGGACTAAACAACAGTATTCTGCTGCATGTGCGGTGGTGAGCGGCACTATGGAGGGGGAAGTGTTCTGCCCCCGACATACTTATACACAAACCTTGGGAGATTGTACGGCACAGCTGGCTGAGCTAAAAGCTCTATTGTTAGCATTGGAACACGCGGATCCGGTGACTCTAACCTTGCTGGTCTGTGACTCCTACTACTGTGTTTAGCCTTTCAATGAATATCTGCACTACTGGAGGTTGAGTGGGTTCAGAGATTCCAAGGGTAACACCATTAAACACAAATTGCTGTGGGGTAAGGTTGCGGATCTGAAAGAAATGCTTCCTAAGGTCCATGTTGTACACACACTTGGACACCAGCACGTTGGAATACACGTTGCTGGGAACACTTTGGCTGATGAAGCCGCGAAGTCGGCAGTGGCTGTTGCCACTGTGGCCGCAGTGACTCGTTCGAGTTCCAAACCAGACACAGAGATTTCGGCTGCCATGAAGGCTACGGCTGATGGCACGCCATTTCCTAAAGGATTCCCTTCTAACTATAGTTACTGCTTGGGTAGTACGCTAAATGCTGTTGTTAAAATTCCAGGCATTGGTGTATGTGAAATGCCCAATAAAATTGAGAGACCTCGAATAATTTTTGCAGCATATGAGGGGGCGGCATCTGCACATGCTGGTGTGGCTGCCACGATTTCACTTTTACAGGCTTGTTACTGGTGGCCTGGTCTCTATAAGGAGACAAAGCAGTATGTCCTTTGTTGTGACGTCTGTCAGCAAATTAAAGCTTCGACAGCTAGACGCCCGCAGCAGACGCCCCTTCTGATTTGTACTTGGATCACTGTGGTCCGCTGACGCCAGATAGTGCATACAAATATATTTTGGCTGCTGTAGATTCGTGCTCCAGATTTGTGTGGGTCTGGCCACAGCGCTCGGCTGACGCTCGGACTGTTATTAAAGATTTGCACATCTTTGTCGATACATTTGCAGTTGCGGCTATTCATTCGGACCAGGGCCCTGCTTTTGCCTCTAAGGCATTCAGGGACACCATGACTTCGTTGGGGGTCCAACTCCAATTCTCGTCTCCATTTCATCCCGAGGGAAATTCTGTTGTGGAGCGTTTAAATCGTGATTTAAAGCAATCCTTAACGGCCAGAGTTATAGGTACGGGTCGTAGTTGGCTAGCCCACCTGTATGGAGTACAGAGAGCACTTAGGTGGTCATTCTGACCCTGGCGGTCTTTGACCGCCAGGGCGGAGGACCGCGGGAGCACCGCCGACAGGCCGGCGGTGCTCCAATGGGGATTCCGACCGCGGCGGTAAAGCCGCGGTCGGACTGGCACCACTGGCGGGCTCCCGCCAGTGTACCGCCGCCCCATTGAATCCTCCACGGCGGCGCAGCTTGCTGCACCGCCGCGGGGATTCCGACCCCCCCTACCGCCATCCAGATCCCGGCGGTCCGACCGCCGGGATCCGGATGGCGGTAGGGGGGGTCGCGGGGCCCCTGGGGGCCCCTGCAGTGCCCATGCCACTGGCATGGGCATTGCAGGGGCCCCCGTAAGAGGGCCCCTACATGTATTTCACTGTCTGCTGCGCAGACAGTGAAATACGCGACGGGTGCAACTGCACCCGTCGCACAGCTTCCACTCCGCCGGCTCGATTCCGAGCCGGCTTCATCGTGGAAGCCTCTTTCCCGCTGGGCTGGCGGGCGGTCTGAAGGCGACCGCCCGCCAGCCCAGCGGGAAAGTCAGAATTACCGCCGCGGTCTTTCGACCGCGGAACGGTAATCTGACGGCGGGACTTTGGCGGGCGGCCTCCGCCGCCCGCCAAGGTCAGAATGAGGGCCTTAATAACTTGCCTAGAAGGTCCCTGGGGGGTCGTACTTCATATGAGTGCCTGTTTGGAACACGAATGAATGTTCCTGATCTAGATGGTCCTGGTGTGGAGGCGGCAGATACGCCCTTTGACATAAATTATTGTGTCACTGTTTTGCAGGATTTACAACAATTCCGTGAACATAACTCTTCTGCAAGTGCTGCCTCCACAGGAATTAAGGATGAGCCAGTAACGCCTACTGGTTGGATACCCAGGATTGGGGATCTAGTGCGTGAAAAGGTCGCAGTAAAGAAAGAATTTGGTCCTTCTTATCGAGCTCCAGTCCCTGTGTTAGGGGTTAGCGGCACGAGAACTGTGATTTTACCGCCGCTGCACGGGGCCAAAGGTAATCGCTTTGTTTCCATTGATAATGTCAAGTTACAACATGTGGCCGATTCTGCACAGCAGACCAAGAGGGACACCCAGTAGTTCCGGAATCCCTCTCACTACTGGGGAAGAAGTCCTGCTGCAGGTGATTTGCACTGATGTTGTTTCCTCTCCGAGCTTGGGGAGAGTGGCAGCTGATCTTGCGATTGTTCCACAGACGACGATTAATTTGGAATCTTTTGATCAAGTTGCTGTACGTTCTACTGATATTTCTGAACATGTGGTTTACAGTGTGCCAAGGCGAGAGCCTCCATCTGCTTCCTTGTTCACGGTGGCACCTTTTGCAAGAACTGCCTCTGGGTGCTTCAACGACACTGATGATGCCGTGTCAAACTCCTCATCTCACTATCTTCAATCTGAGGTCCACGTAAGCTGCTGTGTTGGCTTAAACCCACATATTTTGTTTTTCCTGGAACTATTTGTGGCTTTTTATGGCTGTAATGACTCTTTTTTTGTGGTTGGGATTTGTGGTTACTTTTTTTTTAGTAATACATAGTCATTTTCTTCCTGAATGGTCTGACATTGAGCACGTGGAGACTGTGTTGAAACCACATTTTTCATCTCATATGGTTCGAAGAGACTTGTCCAATGTGAACATTTCTGCAATACCGATTCCGGATGGGATTGTGTGGGATAAAGTGATGTTTGATATATATGGTCCCCTGAATTGATTCAAATACCATATGTTCTCAAGTTATCGCTAAATGATATTGTTATACCAGGCATTGTTTCTGATGATTGGGATGTGAAGACAGTAGATTCTATGCTGACAGATTTACAATATTATACTGTCTACGATGATGAAGATGATTATCTGTTTAGAGATAATCATGGTGACATGTTTTGCTACAATTATTATGGACACCACTTTATTCATAAAGCAAGTAGCCCTAAGTCGATATTTGATTATGTGCAATGGGAACATTGCCCGACTCCTCCACAGGGGAGTTCTAAAACGGATTATGATAAATTTGCGTATTTTTCTGGGCATAATCAACAGAATGCTAAGTCCTACTATTTTAAAGTTACTCCGTATGCTAATAAGCAAATGTTATTGACCGATACTAAATTACTGTATTCAAATTTATTTGTATCTAAACTTTCGGTTGAGGGGTATGAATATTGGTTTAAGACTGTTGATTTAAAAAGTGTCTCGGGAACGAAAAATTGGCAAATGCAAGGCAGGGACACATTATTTAGGGCATGTATTATCCCTGTGCAGATGATTTTCCTCAACAACACGGTACAACAGACTAGCTGTTTGGGCTTAGCAACGATTAGAGAGTTTAATTTGCCTGGTATACCTGTTCCTTCCAAATTGAACAATTGGCAGCGATACGTAAATGCCACGTTTAGTGAGTTTACACACTGGTTCCAGAATGGTACGCTTAACACTTCATTGATACATCCGGGCGGGTGGTTCTTATGGCCCATAGACACTAATAAGTGTCATTAACGTTTTGTCACCTCTTCAGGGGGGTTCAGGACTAGTAGGACAGACCCTCGCTACATATCACCAGAACATGCTGATATCATAACTATATACAGCGTGGGAAAGCTTTGTCAGCAATGGTTAAAATCATCCACGCTGGATGCAGTTAAATCACATCTCACGTTGCTGTCTAATGATACTGACTTGCAAGATTTTTTGTCAGGACCAAAGATGCCACGGAAGAAACGTTTTTTATATGAAGTATATAATGAGATTTGGAAGCTTTCACAACAGGAGGCGGCGGCCTGGTTGAGACAAATTGATCAGGAAAATCTGATACAGGCTTTGTCTGTTGTGGATAATGGGATACATACCCTTTCAGACCGTGTTTACACAATTGACAACATTGTTTCCTCTGCTATAGACATTATTAAATCAGATACGTCTTCTTTATATCATGGGCAGAGTCAGACGCGGTCTATCATGCAGCTGGGTTAGACTCTACAGACCTTAAAGGCAGGTCGCGTCCCGTGGCAGTACGTTCGTGCCAGGGAGATCTTTGTTTCCTTTAATTTGACTCGACAACAACAGCTGATGGCTAAAAAGGAAGCGATGTATGTTATGTTAAATATTGAAAAATTGGAGAAACTGCCTTTTACGGTTGCTGAGATTCCGTCAGCTGAGTGGTTGATTCATGGGGTTATTAATCTGCCTATCTCCACTCTGCAATTTACTTCTTGTTTGAAGCACATTCCGGTGGGTAGATACGAACGGTTGGGAGACAGTTACATACACAAGGTGTGGGAGCTTCCCTTTCTATACAGATGTATTTATGGTTTGAGGGAGGTTTTTCTTAGCGGTAGCGAATGCGAAACTTCTGTCAGCCATTCCATGATTTGTAAACAGCTGTCCTTGCACAGGGCGTGTAATGCTTCGATTGCTAACTTAGTTGTTATCTGAAGGGAGTTCCAGTCCCAGTTATTAAAAACACTTTCCAGGTGCTTTCTAACGGCAGTTACATTCTTCTTAACAGCGAACACTGTTGTGGCATGCGTGCCGGAATAGTTTACGTAGTCGTTGTCACCAAGGCCATTACGTGCTGCGGGAATGTGTTGTTTCCCCCCACTCAAATTAGGAAGGTAGCAGACATCTGGCCTCATATTGCTACTTCCAAAGTAAATTTCGACAAGTTGAGTCGATAAAAGGCTCTATTGTTTCAAAAGCATGTGGCCCTTACATCTGCTAGCGAGACCTATGCACTTCAGGTGGCAAGGTCATCGGCGGAAATACAGTCCCTTTTGAATACTAACTTTCCGAGTCACTTTGGTGAACTTGTGGGACGTATATTTAATGCGTCCAGCACTGCTGGAATTGCACATTTTTTCAAAGCCATTGGTGTTGGTTTTGCTCACACCTTCTCTTCCATATTCGGTTTAATCCCTTCGGCTATACACTCTATTTTCGGAAGCATTTTTGGGGGTTTCCCGATTACTTTGGCTTTATTGGCTGGATTCTTGCTATTGCTGTTGTTCTTCCGCAATGAATGTCCCGCCACGACTAGATCCCATATTGATGCTCCCGTCAGCGTAGCTGTGTCGTGTACGCATGATGCAGCATTTTGGAGCAACACTCCTGGGACATTTGGAGTGTGACTGGTCTCTGACATTCCGGCCGGTTTTGGATTGTGTGCAGCCCGTGTTTCGGTGCCTCTGGTGCTCGTTTGAACATGCACTGGCTCTCTGTCTCTCACTGCAGCGCCCTCCAGTGGTCGATGCTGATCTGTTGATGTTCCCGATTAGGGCTCATTCCCAGACTTGTGCACTACGGTTGCGTTTGCTTCGTGAGGCAGTTTATGAGATTCCCTTCCTGGAGGAAGATGGTATTGTCTCATTCATAGGCCCTGCACGGGGTGCCGCCCTGAATGGTTTTGGGGCTTTGGAACACACCTGCTCCATGGTACTTTTTGGCGTGGATCTTCCAATTTTGACATATATCGAAGTGGAGGAACTCCTGCTTTCTATTGCTTCTGTTTGACAATTGGATTTTTTTCTTCTCAATGAAGCAGAAATTGACATTACATTAAATTTGGCTTTATCGTCACATGCTTCCCAAATTTATTACTTTGTTGTCTTCTGACCTTGTCGAAATGTATCTTGTTCTGTTTTGTTTATATCTGGGGTATATTTTTATTCTTTAGAACCACTTGCTACTGACAAGGGGCGGGTGTAGTGTGGTCAGTTTTACGTATCCTTTGCACATTAGCTTCAGGCTTTAGGCCTTTGTGCATTTTGCCCTGGATGTATTTTATTCCTTTGCTTGCAGCTTAGAGCCTCTGTGCACTTTGCTCTAGATGCTTTTTATTAGGCTTTGTACTGTTATTTTTCAAATAGCCAGTTCTACAGTCTTGTTTTATATTTCATATCACACTGTTTAGCCTACTTCAGCACTGGAGTTCTCCATAACACATTCTTGTTCACTCTGTGCTTCTGTCAAGGATACAGTCTGGTACGATGCCGATAGACGTGGTAGGAGTTTAGTCTTTGGCATTCCTGCGTAGGGGCATTTTGTGATCACGCTGACATGTTAGTTATAAAAACACTTCCATGCCCCAATACATGCAAGAGGGAGATTCCGACTAGGGAACCACAACTAGATGCTGACTGCCTCGTTGCAGATCACAGGCCTTTGCTCAGGTATGAGGGCTGATGTCTCCCGAGGGATTCAGAAAGGCAAGTTAGAAGCGTTACATGCTGTGCTCGAAATAGAGCTAGCAGAGGGAGAGTAGAAATTATTAAACACCATGATAGTGTTGTTCTTATGTTTTACTCTCCTGGTGACTATTTCAATCCTACTGTGTTGTATGGTTCTGGTTATTGCGGCTCACGCCTTATTATCTAAAATGCAGTCATTTTATTAAAACATTATATAAAACTTATACTGCCTTTGTCATTTGTATATGAGATCATACTGTAAATGAGAGAGTTGGTTTGGATCTGAGTGACCACGACTTCCCTGAGAAGTTCCAAAGATGTCATGCGCTCGGCTGCCCAATCATCTCTTCCCTTTGGGAGAAATGAGGCACTGCTAGTTAGCCGGAGCAAACCCGGATTTAGGGTGACAGAGGTCCTTCCAAGTGGGTCAGACTCAGTCCCCCACACCGTGAAAGATCCTGCTGCCTAGAAATCCAGTAGTCTCATTTAGGATAATGAGAGCCCACGCAACACTGCCAAGGACTGAGGTAGTGGATGTGATTCTCCACTGGTTCTGGAGGGGGCCTTGTGCCCAGAGTGCTTCATTCTGCCAAGGATTGAGGTAGTGGATGCCTTTCTCCACTGGTTCTGGAGGGGCCATTGTGCCTAGAGTGCTCCACATGCAGTGTGGCCGGTCCCATTCCCTCACCTGGGTATATGTGCCACGAGATTGCCTAGGAACAGGTAGCATGATACGTCATGGAGGCAGAGACATACCCCACCCTGCTGCTGCTTTGCCTTCCACCTGCATGTGCAAACAGTGATGAAAGTCATGCCTCATGGAAGCTAGGCAGGGTCCAGGAAGTCCTCTCCAGCCTTGGACGCCAGCCACTGACAATGGTAGCTATGTCAGCGGTGGTGCCACTGTCCGAGCACGTTGCGGGGCTGGTGGCGGTGTCTGTGGCAGCGGTGCTGGCGGTGGTGCATGTGTCAGCACCTGTTCAGGGACACAGCAGGACGTTTCCTGCAACCTCGGACGGCTGCCCACTGGGGAAGATGCTGGGGACTGTTGCTGAGGCTGCAGATGTGCAGGGGGCAGTGCAGGTGGCTGTGCAGGTGGCGGTGCTGGTAGCGGTGCAGGTAGCAGTGTTGGTGGCGGTGCTGGTGGCAGTGCAGGTGGCGGTGCTGGTGGCGGGGCAGGTTGCGGTGTTCGCCACCGTACAGGTTGGTGTAGTCATTGACAGAAGGGGTGACACTAGTCCCTCAATCGGTGCCACCGTGCCCTGTACTGACCTACTCTTCTGCTTTTGTCCCTTCCCCACCTTTGATGGTGTCGCAGGTGTCTTGCCACTGTCCCCTTTTGTTTTGGCGGAGCCCTTGGTGGCTGGCAGGTGCGGCTTCTCCCTCCGGGATGCGGGCACCTTCTTCACGTTGGCAGGTGGCAGAATGTCCTTGGCCTTGCAAGGTGGCACACTGGCAGCCCTGATGGGTGGCGCACTCGATGACCCCGCAGTTACTGGCACCACTGTGCCGGGGGCTTTGGTGGCTGAGGTGCTGGGCTGGAACCTGGAAAGCCTGGTCCTAGGGGAAGGACGGGGGGGAGGTGAAGGGAAGAGGTCAAAGTTTGCCAGGAAAAGTTTTTTAGACACTCTGGGACGGGTGGTGATTGCACGTGAGCGGTGTGTGGTGATGGGCTTGCTGGTGATGGAGGTAGTGGCTGAGGATGTAGTGCATGCAGGTGTGAGTGGAGATGAGGCAGGGAGGGAGGAGGATGACGTGGAGGAGGGGGACACAGAGGAGGCAGTGGATGTTGCTGTGACTGCATGGGGATGGTGCTTGTGTGAGTGCTTGTGGGATGTGCGGTGCTTATTTCCACTCTTGTGTGTTGATGAGTGTGCATGCTGGTTTGATGGTGTGCTTGGGATAGGCTGAGGTACAGGGGATTGGAGTGGAGGAAGTTGGAGGGGGGGCTGGACACAGGGACAATGGCTGCCATCAGTGCTGAGGCCAGAGCCTGAAATGCTCTCTCTTGGGCCACCTGCCCAGAATGAATGCCCTCCAGGTATGCATTTGTTTGTTGCAAATACCTTTCAACACCCTGGATGGCATTCAAAATGGTAGATTGCCCAACATTGAGGGATCTCAGGAGGTCAATAGCCTCCTCACTGAGGGCAGCATGGCTGACTGGGGCAGGGCCTGAGGTGCCTGGGGCGAAGGAGATGCCCACCGTCCTGGGTGAGCGGGCACAGCAAGCTGCTGGGAGGGCGGTTCTGGTAGGGGGATGTTGGCTGTACCTGTTGATGCGGTAGACACAGAGGTGCCCGCCACCGCAAGGGAGCTCCATCAGAGGAGAAGTCGCTTTTGCTGGTGTATGCTCCTGTCCCCGTCGTGGAGCTTCCCTTGCCCTCCGTCCCACTGATGGCTTCCGACTCCGTTGCTTCACCCTCCAGGGCCAAGTGGGTTGCAGCTCCCTCCAGCTCCGGTGCCACTGCTCCTCCGACAGATGATGCTATTGCACGCAAGAACATGTAGACAAAACAAAAAGGGAGGGAAGGACAGAAGAAACACATGTTCAGTGCCTGCAACACCACTACCGTTGGCGGACGCAACACACAGGGAGCAGCCCTCCGCACTAAGCCATGCACGAACAGTTCCTAGCAAATTCACATGACCATGGGGGACGAGGTCTAAGCCCCATTGCTGCACACCTGGAAGCCACAGGAGCCTGACTAGGTGTAGATGGCTATTACCAGTAGTGGGGTTGGGGTGCCACAAAGCCTGCCTAACAAGGGACTTCGCCTACAAAGTTCGCCCTGGCCTAGGGGAACCCACAGCCCACCTCCCCACGCAGACACCTCGTAATGCATGTCAGCTGAATTAGAGTGTACTCACCCCCTTGTGGCTGCTGTGATGCCCTCAAGCACCCATCCAACTCTTGATAGGCCACCGCCAGGATCTGGTACATCAGGGGGGTCATGGTACGACGGGCACCCCTTCCACGTTGGGAGGCCATCCCCAGCTGGGCCTCCGCTGTCTTCTTGCTCCAGCGGCGCAGGTCCTCCCATCTTTTACGGCAGTGGGTGCTCCGTCTATGGTAGACCCCCAGGGTCCGGACGTCCTTGGCGATGGCACGCCAAATACCCTTCTTCTGGTGGGCGCTGACCTAGAGGAAAAGGGAAGTAAAAATGGATGATTCTAGCCCGTACATTTAATCTCACGCATTGCCAAACACCTCCCACCCTGGCCCTGCCATACATACACACACAATCCTAACATGCTGGCCTGTCCCCCTCCCCACCCTTTTCCATCCACGACACTCCATACACTCAGGTGCCATCCACCATGCTCACAGTATACTCACCTGTTTGTCTGGAGGACCGTACAGTTGCGTGTACTAGGGGAGGACCCCATCCAATAGTTTCTCCAACTCCTCCGAAGTGAAGGCATGGGGCCCTTTCCCCAGACACTGTAGACATCGTCGCTTCCAGACACAGGTCACAGCAGCAGCTTGTAGTGTAGGTCCTCTCCTGTTGAAGGTCAGGTATCAAGTGAGTGAACAGTAAGAAAATGGCGGTCACGTCCGTGGCGGTGCGTACCGTCACCGCCGGCATACATCGTCATTGGCTTCTGGGACCCACAGGGCCCAATGTTAACCAATGCTGAATTGCACAGCGGTCTTCAATCGCCCACAGCGGGGGTGTACAATGCCAGCAAAGTTACCTCATTTCCTCTTGTCCCACCTCACAGGTCAGGCAGCTGCCATTTCAGGGGGCCACATGGGATGAAAAAAACGGTGTCACACCTATCTAGGCCTGGAATACAGACAGATACTGACACATTGCAATTTTTCTACGTTTTAGCAAATAACACATTGTGATACCTAAGTGTACCTAACTGCTCGCTGTTATCCTCCATAGGGCACGTATTCTGGGGCAGATGATGAGATGGCAGCATCCTCTGGTGTACAGACTCCTGGTGGACCTGTCGACAATGGAAGAGAGGCACATCATTATCACATACAGATTTGATCGTGCAACAATCATGGCATGGTGTGCCCAGTTGGAGGCAGACCTGATTTCAGCTATCCGCCATGCCACAGGAATCCCCCCTCTAGTGCAGGTTCCGTCTGTACTCCATTTCCTGGCCAGTGGGTCTTTTCAAACAACAGTGGCCATGGCATCAGGGATGTCCCAGCCAATATTCTCTAACATGTTGTCCAGAGTGTTATCTGCCCTGCTGAAACAAATACGCAGCTACATCGTTTTCCCTCAAGTGGAGGATTTGCCCACAGTGAAAGGTGACTTCCATACCCTGGGACATATACCCAACATCATTGTTGCCATTGATGGTACACATGTGGCATTTGTCCCCCCCCCCGCAGGAATGAACAGGTGTATAAAAACCGGAAAAGCTACCATTCGATGAATGTGCAGATGGTGTGTTTGGCAGACCAGTACATCTCCCATGTGAATGCCAGGTATCCTGGCTCAGTGCATGACCTTACATTTTGAGGAATAGCAGCATCCCTTATGTGATGGGGCAACTCCAGAGGCATTGTGTGTGGCTAACAGGTGAGGCCAAGGTCCAAACACAGTTGACATAGGTGTCTGGGTATGGGCTTGTCCCTAAGGGTTAGTGTGTGTCTAACAGTTGTCCCTCGACATTTGCAGGTGACTCTGGTTACCCCAACCTGTCATGGCTACTGACCCGAGTGAATAAACCCAGGACAAGGGCAGAGGAATGCTACAATAAGGCACATGGGCGAACTAGGAGGATTATAGAACACTTCTTCGGCCTCCTGAAGGCCAGATTCCGGTGCCTCCATCTGACAGGTGGCTTCCTATACTACTCACTGAAGAAGGTGTGCCAGATAATCGTGGCCTGCTGTATGCTGCACAACCTGGCTTTGCGACACCAGGTGCCTTTTCTGCAGGAAGATGGGCCAGATGGTGGTCTTGTGGCAGCTGTGGAGCCTGTGGACAGTGAAGAAGAGGAGGCAGAAGAAGAAGATGTCGACAACCGAAACAAAATCATCATGCAATATTTCCAGTGAGACACAGGTAAGAAGATGTAACTGCTTCCCACATCTCATACTACTGTTAAAGCTAGCATAAGCCTGTCATTTTCACTCAGTGTATGGACCCTGACTTGTTACTTTGCCTTTCCATTTCACAGATCTGGGTCCCAC
This sequence comes from Pleurodeles waltl, assembly GCF_031143425.1. Taxonomy (NCBI): domain Eukaryota; kingdom Metazoa; phylum Chordata; class Amphibia; order Caudata; family Salamandridae; genus Pleurodeles; species Pleurodeles waltl. Next base: position 822,176,125 of record NC_090442.1, on the reverse strand, counting down.
TTTGTGCCCTCTGCTATGTTTACTGCTGGCCTACAGCTGTGTTATATTGGTATGTGAACAGGTACATTGACATTGCTATATTCCATAGGTTTTGCAATTACACATTAGTGAAAGCACAGACAGACTCCAGATTGTTTTGTGATTCAAGTGTGTTTATTTCTGTGCAAATAAGTGGAGGTGTGTGTGAAATGGGCTGGGGTGATGGTGGAGGAATGTCCATGGCAGATTACAGTCTATTTGTTTCACAGGTGCATTGCCCAATGGGGCATAGGGACTGGAGCAATGGCAGTTTAAGGTGGACAGGGTGACAAAGTGGGACAGAAGGGTGAAATTCAGGGGGGGCTATTTCCTTGTGGGGGTCTTGGCAATGTTCTCTGTCTTGTTCCTGTATCTCAGGGACCGTTTGCGGGGTGGTTCTCTATCTGCAGGGGGTGGGGTGCTGGTGGCCTGTTGTTCCTGTGGCAGTGCCTCCTGTCTACTAGCGCCGGCAGAGGTGGAGGACTGTTCATCGTCCAGGCTAGTGTCAGGGGCCCGTTGCTGTGCAACTGTGTCCCTCCTGGTGTTGAGAAGGTCTGCCAGCACTCCTGCAATGGTGACCAGGGTGGTGTTGATGGACTTCAAGTCCTCCCTGATCCCGAGGCAGTGTTCCTCCTGCAGCCACTGGGTCTCCTGAAACTTGGCCAGTACCGTTGTCATGGTCTCCTGGGAATGGTGGTAAGCTCCCATGATGTTGGAGAGTGCCTCATGTAGAGTGGGTTCCTTGGGCCTGTCCTCCCCCTGCCGCACAGCAGTCCTCCCAGCTTCCCTATTATCCTGTGCCTCTGTCCCCTGAACCGTGTGCCCACTGCCACTGCCCCCAGGTCCCTGATCGTCCTGTGTTAGTGGGGTTGCCTGGGTTCCCTGTAGTGGTGGACACACTGCTGATTGATGTGTCCTGGGGACAGAGGGATGGGCCCGCTGGGTGGGTGCTGTGGGGGTGTTTCCTGAGGGGGAGGTTTAGTGGTGGTTTGTGACTGTGTCAGGGGAACCGACTGTCCAGTGATCCCTGATGGACCGGGCTGGTCATCTTGATCCAGGCGTGCAGAGATGCTGTCGTCACTGTGGGCTACCTCCTGTCTGGTGACGTTGAGTAGGGGTCCTGTTGGGGTGTAAATGCATAGTTATTGTATCTGTGTGTGCCATCTTGTGCAATGACTGAGTTACCCTCTACTCCTGTGCTTGCATTATTGCCGTGGCCCTTGTGTGATTGGTGATTTTGGGGCATGAGTGAGTCTCTCTATTGGACATGCTTTGGTGATGGGTGTCCATGCATTGGTGTTACATGCAGGGCTTGATTTTGGGATGTGTGGGTTGTGTTAGTGGGGTATCTGTGGCTTGTTGGGGTGATGGATGTGAGGGTGAGGGTGGGAGTATGTGGTGGCATGCAGGTGTGGTGGGGGGATGAAGTAGTAAAGATTTTCCTTACCAGAGTGCAGTCCTCCTGCTACTCTTGTGAGGCCCCCAGGAAGCATGATCGCCAAGACTTGCTCCTCCCATGTTGTTAGTTGTGGGGGAGGAGTTGGGGGTCCACCACCAGACCTCTTTACAGCAATCTGGTGTCTAGATACCACGGAACGTACCTTCCCCTGTAGGTCGTTCCAACTCTTTCTGATGTCATCCCGTGTTCTTGGATGTTGTCCCACAGCGCTGATCCTGTCGACAATTCTCCGCCATAGCTCCATCTTCCTTACAATGGGGGTCTGCTGCACCTTCGATCGGAATAGCGGTGGCTCTACCCGGACGATTTCCTCCACCATGACCCTGAGCTCCTCCTCAGAGAACCTGGGGAGTCTTTGAGGTGCCATGATGTGGTGTGGGTGATGTGTGAGGTGGTGTCTGTTGTGAAGTGTGAGGGGATGTGTTGGTGTGTGTTGTTTGAGGTGCGTGGATGTTGTATGAGTGATGGTGTTGTATGTCTGTGGATGCTGGTGTTGTGTTAGGTAGTCTCTCTCTCTGGCCTTCTTTCAGAATTTTGGTTGTAAGGGATTGTGGGTGATGTGGCTCTGTGCTTTATATTGGATTGGGTGTGTGGCTGTGGTGTGTGTATGTGTGTCAGGTGTATGTATTTTGAATTGTCCAATGTGGTTGTGTTTTGTAAATGCGTATGTATTTTGAGCGCAGCGGTGTCTACTGCCAATGGAATACCGCGGTTGAAAGACCGCTGCGTTGATTTGTGGGTCGTGATACTATGGGCGTATTCCTGTTGGCGTGACGGCGTAGGTTTTGGTATCACCAGTTTATCACTGACCTTTGGTGTGGCGGACTTGTGTTGGTGTCTGTATTGTGGCGGATTCCGAGCTGTGAGTCATAATACCTGTAGCGGCATTCCGCTGCCGCAACGGTATGTTGGCAGTCTTCTGCACAGCAGAAAGCAGGATTTACTGCCAGTGTTGTAATGAGGGACATAATCTCTGAAATAGAGATGATATAAAACGCCTGATAGACATCAGTATACTGATACATGCCAATCTCGTTCCTTTCAGGACTCATCAGAAAAATGCAGTGAGAGAGGTGGGTGATCAGAACAAAGAATAGAGTACGTGAAACCGAGACAGGAATCACAACGCTCATTGGAGGTTTCTGTTAAAAAGGAAGAGAAACCTCCCCAACAAAAACCTCAATTTAAAAAGAAAAAGGTGGCAGCAGTTGCAACACAACATGCTGCTCAAAAAGAGGGCCCTTTTCAAGAAAGCGTGGTAGAGGTCACAATAGTTCACCGGAGTCTTCTAGAGCATCTGGAGGTGAAAGCAACTGATGACTTTCTACAAGTAGAAACTGCGCACATGCGAGTCTCCACTCCTGATAGGGTGTATAAAGTAACCCTATAGTTAGGAGGAGACATTGAACGCACAATAGACGCAATCCTTTGGGACCGAGTGGTAAATACATATGATATCTTGTTGGCCGAACAAGATTGGCCATCTGAATTTGTCCGTACCTGCCCATATGTGGAAGAGGTTATTAAACCTTCTTTCTCGCCCCTTGTTCCGGAGGAACTCGCTGAATCCTATGCCATCGATTGGACATTGATGCAGAGACCCCGCATTATATCGCAACCATGTAGGGTGGGATAAAGAATCTCCCTGCCACGTAATACCTATTAAAAATGAACCTCAACCACAGTATCCAATAAAACGTGATGCAAAAGCACCCATGAGAGAAATCCTCACACAACTAGAGTACCAGGGCGTAATTGAACCCTGTGTCTCCCCAATGAATAATCCTTTATTCCCAGTAGCTAAACCGGACCATTCATACAGAATAGTCTTAGACTACAGAAATGTAAACAATCATATACGCACATATGCTATACAAAACTCACATAGCACAGCACTGATGAACAAAATAGTGCGCAAACAATACAAAACAACTCTGCTTATTTCCAGTGGTTTCTTATGCCAGAATATAGCACCTGATAGTGGAGATTTAACATTTTTTAGCACACTAGGCTCTCAAAAAAATTCTGTTCTTTACCTCAGTGGTACAAGAACAGCCCAGGACTGTTCACAGCTCGTGTGATGGCAAATTTGCACAACATTGACCCTGAAGCATTGTCCTATGTAGATGATATCTATCTTAAGGATGATTAATTACTACAACATTTAAGACAGGTATCCTGCATTCTTGTGGGATTTTCAGAATTTGGCCACAAATTCAACTTCAAAAAAACTAAAATAGCCTTCCTCAGCGCCCTGTTTCTGGGATATGAACTATTGAGGGAAGGAAAGAGCCTAGCGCCACAATTCTTAGTAAAATGCGCACAATTACAACCTCCAAATATGATTTTAAAAACTCTAATCTCTATTGGGTTTCCTAAATTTTGGCAGAATTTACATTCGAGATTATAGGCCACTTATAAAACTCTTATATGATTTAATATGTCCTGACTTTTCAAGTACATTTTGCACAGTCAAACACACATGTGTTCTCAGAGATCTGCAGACAGACATGCTTGCAGCACAACATCTACACAAAAGGGACAACAAAACACACTTGGTCATCAGAGTAATTGCTGGTGCCATTGGTTTCCCCTATGTGAAATTTAATGAGGGTGAGAACGTCCCGATAGCATACAAATCACATTTGTACTCAGCAGGAGAACAATGCTTTGCTCCCACTGAAAATATCCTCACTGCTGTTCAGATGGCTTCATTAAAGAAAGACCTCTAGCCCAGAGCAAACACATCATTGTCATTTCTCCAATCCCAGCCCTAGAGGCTGTCACAAAAGCCAGAGTTCCTAACGCAAAAGCATTACATCCACGTTGGATACAATGTGCCACGTCTTTGACAGCCACTGATGTAGACTACATTTTTGGGAGGCTGCCTAAATGCTGAAGTTAAGGCAACAGGCGTAGGGGTGCGAGATATTCCCAACAAAGATATAAGACCAGAGTTGATTAAAGCAGCGCATGAGGGGCTAGCATCTGCCCATGCTGGTGTGGCGGCTACAATATCATTGTTGCAAGCCCGCTATTGGTGGCCAGGCCTATACAAAGAGGCCAAGCAGTATGTCTTTGGTTGTGACATCTGCCAACAAATGAAAGTTTCCACTGATAAACGCCCGCCGCAGACACCCCTTTTAATTTCTAATAAACCATTACAATGTGTGTACTTGAACCATAGTGGTCCCCTAACAGCAGACAGTGCATACAAATACATCTTAGACGCTGTTGACTCCTGCTCCAGTTTCTATGGGTGTGGCCACAACGCTCGGATGATGCTTGGAGTGCTATTAAAGATTTGCGAGTCTTTATCAGTACATAAGCAGTTGCGGCTTTCAACTCAGACGAGGGCCCTGCTTTCGCCTCAAGGGCTTTCAGGGACGCCATGGCTTCATTGGGGGTCCAACTCAGGTACTTGTCTCCATTTGATCCAGAGAGAAATAATGTTGTGGAGCGATTAAACCATGCTTTAAAGCAATCCTTAACAGTCAGAGTCTTAGGTACAGGTTGTAGTTAGCTTAATCACCTGTAGTGAGTCCAGAGAGCACTGCCTAGAAGGTCCCTGGGAGGTCCTACTTCATATGAGTGTCTGTTTGGAACTCAAATGTATGTTCAAGATCTTCATGTTCCTGGCGTGGAGGTGGCAAAAACACCTTTTGACATAAATGAACATGTCACTGTCTTACAAGGGATTACAACAGCTCCTTGATGACAACTCTTCTACCAGTGCTGCCTCCATATGAATTAAGGATGTACTGTAACTCCTACCAGCTGGATTCCTAGAGTGGGGGAATCTAGTATGAGAAAATGGAATTTGGTCCTTCTAACCGTGCACCAGCCCCAGTCTTCGGAATACACAGTACCAGAACTGTCATTCTACCGCCGTTGGCAGGTGCCAAAGACAATCGTTTTGTATCCATCGACAATGTCAAACTACACCATGTGGCCGATCCTGCACAGCCGACCAAAAGGAACAGCCAGTAGTTCCCGAATTCCTCTAACTACTGGGCAAGAAGTTCCTTTACAAGTTGTAAGCAGCAACACCAACATCTCTCCGAGCTTGGGGAGGGTGGAAAATGATCTTGCATTGGTTCAACTAACAACAAATAATACAGAAAAAACTGATCGATTTGATACTACTTAGACACAGATGGATGGTGCTATTTATTCTGTGCCACCACGTGAAACACCAACTCCACTGCTAACATGGCTCCAGCCTTTGCACAAACTGCTTCTGCAATGGTAAAGGTGCAGGCTTGGGGTCTCAGGGAGCAGCGTAGTGGCCTGAAACTTGGAGGAGGGTGGACTCTGACTCCAAGAAGAGACAGGTCCACCTGTCTTCGATGATCCAACGGCAGGCTTGATGGCTGGAGAAGATTTGGAATCTGTGCTTTTTTTTCCCTGTAGTTTGCAGGAGACTAGTGCCACTAGTCGAAGGGAGACTGAAGGTCTTTCTAACTTCCACAGTTGTCCCTCTCATCAGCAGCAATGATGCTCTTTCTTTAAAGTTGGTTGATTAGATCTGAGGTTCTAGTGTCAGGGGTGTCCCTTAAATCCTGGATTTAGGGGAGGTAAGGGTGTGGAGACTAATGGCCAATGGACTGATAACTTCTACAGCTTATCTGCCCCTGAGGTGAACATATCCAGTGGGACGGATCTCCTTTATCTACCCAGAACCTTCTATTCTGCCACTCCTAAGATGGCAGAAATAGAAATTTAGTGCACAGACCAGGCTGCTCACCCTAGAGGTGTAGTCAGCCTGCTGAGGGTGTGCACAGTCTTGCATACCTAATTTCCTGCCTGTCCACAATCAAATGTGCCTGGGGGCATGTGAAGGGCTGTTTCCTCCCTTAAGGACAGCCCTGATGGTTATCATGGGCGGTGAAATCTTTAAAGCTCACTGCCCTGATGGCTCTATTCACTAGCCTGGCTGGGGGGTGGGAGGTGTGATCTTCTCCTTGCGTCAACCTTTTCTTACTGACCTCTGAGAGCACCCAGGCTGCCTGGGAGGATGTCAGAAAACTGTCTTGGTGGCAACAAGCATGGAAAAAAGTGGAGGATGATCAGCAGCAGCACAAAGAGGGGCAGCAAACGTGTAGGCAACCTCTATTGTGCCACTTGGGTGCATGCCAGCAGTTCCTCAACATGAGATTCTTCTTAGGGTAGAAAAGGCACGTTGTTTAACACCAAACCCAACATGTCTAGGTGACACCATAATGGAGCTAGTAGCCCATGTCAAATGGGGCTTAAGTCCTATGTTATCCTATGGAACAGCCTCAAGTTACAGTGTACCTTAATAGAAAGGATGCTATAAAAACACAGAAGCTTGTGCTTACACATCTGCACCTTAAACATAATGCACCCTGCCTCCTTGGTTGCATAGGGCTACCTTAGAGGTGTCTGACAAACATATAAGACAGTGCATGGGACTGTGTCACTCTTGGTGATGGCACATTTGAACATCGGGCAGTTTGCAACACTTTGGCAGTCTGCAATGTCAGGTCTGCCACCAATACTTTGGGAAGGTCACCCAAGGTGGCACAAACTTGTGCTGCAGCCCTGGGAACCCCTTTACCACCTATGCCCGAGTAACCTGGGTATTATGTACTACGGCCTTATAAGGGGGTAAATTCTTACCAATCAGGTAATTACCAAGTCAACATAACAATTTAGGAAGAGAGCAGAGGCACTGGGGCCTGGTTAGCATGTTTTCAGTGCATTAACAGAGCCATACTCATTAGCATTGGGGTGACCATACATAAAGGGGCACTTTCCCACAGTATTTTTCATGTAAATTAATATAGAAAAATACAAAACGCTCTTTGGAATTGTGACCACAGACAAGTCCTAAACACAAAATAAGCTTCAAATAGGGCTCTGTAATTTCAGTCTTAATAATTGTGTTTCTTTGTAAGAAACCAGCACAGAAAGACTGGATAACCACAGCCACAGACACTGGTGTTCTCAGATCTCATTTCTTAATCTTTCAGTTATGGATGCCAAAAAGACACATGGACCTTGCTGTACAGACAATCATGTAGGGTGTGCAGTCTCCTTCCCTTTGTCATCACACAGTGATACTGATAAACTTATAAACATTTCAGGAGAGGTACATAGGGGGTCATTCCAACCCTGGCGGTCGGTGTTAAAGCGGCGGCCAACCCGCCAACAGGCAGGAGGTCAAAAAAATTGAATTCTGACCCTGGCGGGAACCGCCAACACAGACCGCCACTTTAACACTCCGACCGCCACGGCGGACAAACAAACAGCGTGGCGGTCACCGCGCACAGACAGGCGGCAGACAATGTACCGCCCACCCTATCACAACTCACCAATCTGCCACCTTTTCCAGGGCGGGAGCCCCGCCGATAAAAACATGGCGGAAACAGACTACGAACGGGAAAATGCTCACCTCTACACACTCCACGAGGAATCTGGACAGCATGGAACCCGAATTACACATCCTACCAGCTATTGTCTACCTGCTCCTCTACCAGGAGCACGAACGCCGGCACAGAAGACATCGGTGAGTACTGCACCTATGACACAGGGGAGGGGGGAGGAGAAAATATTACGGGCACACCCATACGCGACACCCCCCCCCACAACTACCTACACATCAATGCAGAGCAACAACTCAGAGTGACACCCCCCAAACCTCTCGGAAGAATGCAAAGACAAAATAATATGATCATGAAATTCAAATATATTGTAAGGCTAAGTAAAGAATTAATTCGAACATCTTATAACTATATACACTAATGTAAATTGTCCGGTCAAAATTGGCTTCCAGTCATTGTACGTGGGCCAAGGGTCCTCAACACATGGGCAAAGCCCACACAGGAGACCCGAATCCATTGGAGAGAACACTGCAGGGGCATCAGATAGGAAAACTACAGGCACCTCAGGGGGAAGGGAAGGGGGGGCACCTCAGCCACATGAGTCAACGACGCCAGATCCACGAGGGGCCTCCATGGCCACTGTACAATACTGGGGAGTGCAAAGCCACAGTCTCTCAAGTCTCTACAGTGGGTGGGTTGCCCACTGTGCCATCCAGGGGAGTGCAAAGCCACAGTCTCTCAAGTCTCTACAGTGGGTGGCTTGCCCACTGTGCCATCCTGGGGAGTGCAAAGCCACAGTCTCTCAAGTCTCTACAGTGGGTGGCTTGCCAACTGTGCCATCCTGGGGAGTGCAAAGCCACAGTCTCACAAGTCTCTACAGTGGGTGGTTTGCCCACTGTGCCATCCTGGGGAGTGCAAAGCCACAGTCTCACAAGTCTCTACAGTGGGTGGCTTGCCCACTGTGCCATCCTGGGGAGTGCAAAGTCACAGTCTCTCAAGTCTCTACAGTGGGTGGCTTGCCCACTGTGCCATCCTGGGGAGTGCAAAGCCACAGTCTCACAAGTGAATGACAGACTCCACTGGTTCTGGAGGAGTCTTGGTGCCCAGAGTGTTTCGTGCAGCTCTGGCCGACACTGATCCGGGCCTGCCCCTTCTGCCAATGGTCCAGCAGTGCTTGAGAGGAAGGGCCCAGCGGAGCGGTGCTTGAGATGAAGGGCCCAGTGGAGCGGTGCAGAGACGGCGGTGCCCAGCGGAGCGGTGCAGAGACGGCGGTGCCCAGCTGAGCGGTGCTTGAGAGGAAGGGTCCAGCGGAGCGGTGCTTGAGAGGAAAGGCCCAGCGGAGCGGTGCAGAGACGGCGGTGCCCAGCGGAGCGGTGCAGAGACGGCGGTGCCCAGCGGAGCGGTGCTTGAGAGGAAGGGCCCAGCGGAGCGGTGCTTGAGAGGAAGGGCCTAGCGGAGTGGTGCTTGAGAGGAAGGGCCCAGCGGAGCGGTGCAGAGACGGTGGTGCCCAGCGGAGCGGTGCAGAGATGGCGGTGCCCAGCGGAGCGGTGCTTGAGAGGAAGGGCCCAGCGGAGCTGTGCTTGAGAGGAAGGGCCCAGCGGAGCGGTGCAGAGACGGTGGTGCCCAGCGGAGCGGTGCAGAGACGGCGGTGCCCAGCGGAGCGGTGCTTGAGAGGAAGGGCCCAGTGGAGCGGTGCTTGAGAGGAAGGGCCCAGCGGAGCGGTGCAGAGACGGCGGTGCCCAGCGGAGCGGTGCAGAGACGGCGGTGCCCAGCGGAGCGGTGCTTGAGAGGAAGGGCCCAGTGGAGCGGTGCTTGAGAGGATGGGCCCAACGGAGCGGTGCTTGAGAGGAGGGGCCCAGCGGAGCGGTGCAGAGACGGCGGTGCCCAGCGGAGCGGTGCAGAGACGGCGGTGCCCAGCGGAGCGGTGCTTGAGAGGAAGGGCCCAGTGGAGCGGTGCTTGAGAGGAAGGGCCCAGCGGAGCGGTGCAGAGACGGCGGTGCCCAGCGAAGCGGTGCTTGAGAGGAAGGGCCCAGTGGAGCGGTGCTTGAGAGGAAGGGCCCAGCGGAGCGGTGCAGAGACGGCGGTGCCCAGCGGAGCGGTGCAGAGACTGCGGTGCCCAGCGGAGCAGTGCAGAGATGGTGGTGCCCTGTTCAGTGGTTCTTGTCTTGAAGGGCCCTGTTCAGCAGTTCTTGTCTTGAAGGGCCCTGTTCAGCTGTTCTTGAGACGGCGGTGCCCTGTTCAGCGGTTCTTGTCTTGAAGGGCCCTGTTCAGCTGTTCTTGTCTTGAAGTGCCCTGTTCAGCGGTTCTTGTTTTGAAGGGCCCTGTTCAGCGGTTCTTGTCTTGAAGGGCCCTGTTTAGCGGTTCTTGAGACGGCGGTGCCCTGTTCAGCGGTTCTTGTCTTGAAGGGCCCTGTTCAGCGATTCTTGAGACGGCGGTGCCCTGTTCAGCGGTTCTTGAGACGGCGGTGCCCTGTTCAGCGGTTCTTGTCTTGAAGGGCCCTGTTCAGCGGTTCTTGTCTTGAAGGGCCCTGTTCAGCGGTGCTTGACATGTGTCTCCAGGGCACCAGATCCGTCCAATATATGGTGTTCACTCGCCATCCGACTTCTCGCTTGCGGGGCCCTCCTGTGCTGGTATCCCATGCCCGTGGGTGTCCTCCTTCACACCCGGAATGGGGCTGGTTGGGCCCTCCTGGGCAGCTCGCCTGCTGCCGGACTTGTCGACCGTGCTGCCCTTGCCATCCTTGCGTGAGTCTCTGTGGCCCTTGCCTCCCTTTGTAGATGTGCCAGGTGGCATCCCACTTCCTGACTGTGCCAGGCTAGTGCCTGTGGAGGCTGCCGTCTCTGTCCTCTCGCGCTGGGCCTTGCCTTTTTTGGATTTTTTTCCAGGGGGTGGGCTGGCTGTCCTTTTACTGCTGGCCGATGTACCTGCCCTCGAAGGTGGTGGACTCCAATATCCCTGGACTATGGTCCTTGTAGGTCCAGGGGTTGTGGTGGCTGATTGGACTTTTACGAGATGGAGGGGGTGGGTCAGGTGATGGAAAGAGGTTAATTTTGGATAGGAAAAACTTTTTTGGAGCAATGGGAAGGGTAGGTGCAGTGGGTATGGGAGTGGAGGAAGAGGATGTGGTTGTAGGAGAGTCAAGTGTGCTGTCTTTGGGTGCAGGTGCTTGTGACGGAGGCTGTCGTGAGGTGGATGGCTGTTGGGTGGGTGGCTGCCTGCGTTTGTGTGGTTTGGATGAGGGGGTGACAGACACAGTGGGAGAGGACACAGGGGACGTGTAAATGGCAGTGGGGGTGGTGACTGCATGTGTGCGGAGTGTTCTGGTGGGTGTGCTGGTGATGGACGTAGTGGCTGATGATGTTGTGCATGCAAGTGTGAGTGGAGACGTCACAGGGAGGGAGGAGGGAGACGAGGAGGAGGGGGACACAGAGGAGGCAGTGGCTGTTGGTATGTCCGCATGTGGCTGTTGCTTGTGTGAATGCTTGTGGGATGTGTGGTGCTTATGTCTGGATGAGCTGCCCTTGGGTGTTGAGGTGTGTGCAGGCTGGTCTGTAGGTGTGTCTGGGATAGGCAGAGGAACAGGGGAGTGGGACTGGGTGGAGGGAGTTGGAGGAGGGAGGCTGGAGACAGGGACAATGGCTGCCGTCAGTGCTGAGGCCAGAGCGTTGAACGATCGCTGATGGGCAGCCTGACCCGAATGAATGTCCTCCAGGTATGCATTGCTCCGGTGCACCTCCCTTTCTACCCCCTGGATGGCATTCAAAAGGGTAGACTGCCCAACAATGAGCATCCGGAGGAGGTCAATGACCTCCTCACTGAGGGCAGCAGGGGTAACTGGGGCAGGGCCTGAGGTGCCTGGGGCGAAGGAGATGCCCTGCTTGGTGTGCGAGCGGGCACGGGGCGGACGCTGAGGGGCTGCTTGGAGGGCGGAGCTGGTGCGCTGGGTGGCGGCTGTACCTGTTGTAGCGGTGGGCACGGATGTTGCCGCCACCACAAGGGAGCTCCCTTCCGAGGACGTGTCGGTGTCGCTGATGTCTCCACGGGTCCCCGTTGTGGAGCCCCCCTTGCCCTCCGTCTCACTGGTGAAATCAGAGTCCGTTGCATGGCCCTCCGGGGCCATGTGAGATGCAGCTCCCTCATGCTCCAATGCCACTTCTCCTCCGCCAGATGATGCTAATGCACACATGAACAGGAAGAGCAGACAAAAAAAGGGGGGGGAACATAAAGACATGTTGAGTGCATGCATTGGCAACACAGTTGCAGGAGAGGACAGACACAGAAGCCCCCTGCACTACGCCGCGCACTTGGGGTACACTACTCAATCAATGAGACTTGGCCTACAAGCCAATGGACGACAACTGTACACATAGGTGACACAGGGCCATGGCTAGCTGTACTTGGCACCCTACAGAGGTGGAGGGCGGGGGCACAGGGCCATGCCTTACGGGTGGGACTAGCCTATAGAAAGTGCCCTGGCCTAGGGATACCCACAGCCCTCCTCCCCCACCCAGACACCTCCACTGCGCGCTAAGATAGCAGAATGTGCTTGTACTCACCCCCTTGTGTCTGCTGTGATGTCCTCACGTGCCCATCCAAATCTGGGTAGGCCACCGCCAGGATCCGAGACATCAGGGGGGTCAATTAACGAGTGGCACCCCTCCTACGTTGGGAGGCCATCCCCAGCAGAGCCTCTGCGGTCTTTCTGCTCCCGCGGCGGATGTCCTCCCACCTCTTGTGGCAGTGGCCCGTCTGTTGTGGACCCTCAGGGTCCGGACGTCCTTGGCGATGGCATGTCAAATGTTGACTTTCTGATGGGCGCTGACCTATGTGACATGTACAGGGAGAGAAAATAAAATATCATCATTTTCTGCATGCTCGATGTGAGTGGCCCCCCATCCCCACCTTTGCCATGTGGCACATGCTCTCATCTGTCGTTTGATGCATGCCTCATTCGCTCCCCTCCCCAGCATTGTTCATTCACCCCACTCAACCCAGGCATTGGCCACAAAGCATGCTCCCAGTGGACTTACCTGTTGGTCTGGAGGACTGTAGAGTAGCGCATACTGGGGGAGAACCCCATCAACGAGTTTCTCCAATTCTTCTGAAGTGAAGGCAGGGGCCCTTTCCCCAGTCGCAGCAGCCATTGTCTCTTCCAGACCGAGGTCACAGCAGCACTTGCAGTATAGGTCCTCTCCTGTGGATGATCAGGTCTCGAGTGATTAAGTAGATAGAAAATGGCGGTCACGCCCGCGGCGGTGCGTACCGCGGCGGTGCGTACCGCGACCGCCAGCACACATCGTCATTGGCTCCTGAAACCCATAGGGTTCAATGTTAACCAATGCGGCTTTGCACCGCGGTGTTCGACCGCCTACCGCCACGGTGTGCCACGCCAGCGCATTGACCTCACATCCCATTGTCACACTTCACAGGTCTGGCAGCCGCCATTTCAAGGGCCCACATGGCTTAATTTCTACTGCTTCACACAGGCCTAGGCCTTGCATTGCCACTCATACAAGCCATTCAATGCATTGAGAATCGTGTACTGTGCAAGCTGTGGGAACGTACCTGTGGGTTGATTGACTCTGTGCTCCATGTTGTCCTTCCTAGGCACCGTCCGCTGGGACTTGCGAGGAGATGGAGGAATCTTCCCATGTACAGACCGCTGGTGGCCCTGTCGACAATGGAAGAAAGACATGTCATACCGACATACAGACTTGATAGAGCCACTATACAGGAACTGTGTGCCCAGCTGGAGCCAGACCTGATGTCACCCATCCGCCAACCCACAGGGATTCCCCATCTAGTGCAGGTTCTGTCAGTACTCCATTTTTTGGCAAGTGGGTCATTTCAATCAACAGTGGCCATGTCATCAGGGATGTCTCAGCCTATGTTTTCAAAGGTGTTGTCCAGAGTGTTGTCTGCCCTGATGAAATACATGCGGAGCTACATTGTTTTCCCTGAGGTGGGCGATTTGGCTACAGTGAAGGGTGATTTCTATGCCCTTGGACATATTCCCAACATCATTGGTGCCATTGATGGGACCCATGTGGCTTTGGTACCCCCCAGAGAAAGTGAACAGGTGTACAGGAACAGAAAAAGTTATCATTCGATGAATGTCCAGGTGGTCTGTTTGGCTGACCAGTACATCTCCCATGTAAATGCCAAGTTCCCTGGGTCAGTGCATGACGCCTACATCATGCGAAATAGCAGCATCCCTTATGTGATGGAACAGCTACAGAGATACCATTTGTGGCTAATTGGTGACTCTGGTTACCCCAACCTGTCCTGGCTACTGACCCCAGTTAGGAATCCCAGGACAAGGGCAGAGGAACGGTACAATGAGGCCCATGGGCATACTAGGAGGGTGATCGAGCGGACCTTCGGCCTCCTGAAGGCCAAGTTTAGGTGCCTGCATATGACAGGTGGGTCCCTAATGTACTCACCAAAGAAGGTGTGCCAGATCATCGTGGCCTGCTGTATGCTTCACAACCTGGCTTTGCGACGCCAGGTGCCTTTCCTGCAGGAGGATGGTCCAGATGGTGGTGTTGTGGCAGCTGTGGAGCCTGTGGAGAGTAAAGAGGAGGAAGACGATGGGGATGACACAGACAACAGGAACACAGTGATACAACAGTATTTTCAATAACACACAGGTAAGAATCAACACCAACATTTTACAATTACTTACAGTCTCCTGCCTCTCTACTGTCTGAGTTTCCCCCCAGTGTATGTTAACTGAGTTGTGACTTTCCCTTCCGATTTCAGAGATGTGGGCCCCACTGCGTGACCTCTGCTTTGTTTCCCCATGGACTACAGCTGTGTGACAGTGGTATGTTGTCAGCATAATGTAACTGAACATTTTGGCACCGTTATGTCTAATACATTTCCAAATACAAGCAGACTCCAGATTATTTTTGTGCAATAAGTTAATTTATTTAAGAGCTAAATTTAGGGACATGGTTGAAAATCGGTGATGGGTGATGGTGGAGGAATGTCCAGGAGAGTCCAGATTTTCAGTCTCACAGGTGCATTGTCCATATGCCTGTGGAAGGATGGAGCAGGGGCAGTTTAAGATTGGACAGGGTGACAATGTGGGACAGTGGGATGACATCAGGGGGTATCCTTTGCTGGCGGGGGTCTTGCCATCCTACTCTGTCTTTTTCCGAGATCTCAGGCCCCGTTTGCGGTGTGGTTCTTCTTCTGCAGGAGGTGGGGTTCTGGTGGCCTGTTGTTGTGTGGGGGCCTCCTGTCCACTAGCGCCGGCGGAGGTGGTAGGCTGTTCTTGGTCCATGCTGGTGACAGGGGCCCTTTGTGGTGCCACATGGTCCCGCAATGTGGTGACAATCTGGTTGAGAGCCACGACAATGGTCCCCATTGCGGAACTAATGGTTCGGAGTTCTTCCCTGAACCCCATGTACTGTTCCTCCTGCAGTACCTGGATCTCCTGGAACCTGGCCAGTACCGTCGCCATCGTCTCCTGGGAGTGGTGGTATGCTCCCATGATGGAGGAGAGGGCCTCGTGGAGAGTGGGTTCCCTGGGCCTGTCCCCCCCCTGTCGCACAGCAGCCCTCCCAGTTCCCTTGTTTCCCTGGGCCTCTATCCCCTGGACCGTGTGCCCACTACCACTGCCCCCAGGTCCCTGTTGTTGTTGGGGTGGTGGGTTAACCTGGGTGCCCTGTAGTGGTGGACACACTGCTG
Source organism: Pleurodeles waltl (assembly GCF_031143425.1). Lineage (NCBI taxonomy): Eukaryota > Metazoa > Chordata > Amphibia > Caudata > Salamandridae > Pleurodeles > Pleurodeles waltl. Next base: position 822,160,606 of record NC_090442.1, on the reverse strand, counting down.
ATTGACGTGTCCTGGAGACAGAGGCATGGGCCCGCTGGGTGGGAGCTGTGCTGGTGTTCCCAGAGGGGGTTAGGTCTGCTGTGGCCTGTGGCTGTGTGAGGGGAACCAACTGTCCCGAGGTCTCCGATGGGCCGGGCTGGTCATCTGGGTCCAGGAAGACAGAGCTGCTGTCATCACTGGGGGCCTCTTCTGGGGGTGGGATGGACATTTCTGGACCCTCCTGGGCGGTGTGGTGGCGTTCGGGTCCTGCAGGGGTATAAGAGTATGGTTATTGCTTCTGTGTGTGCCATAGTGTGCAATGGGTGGGTGCCCGTGTACCCCAGTGCTGGAATTCCCTTGTGGGGGCTTTTGTGACGGTGGCTTGTGGGGGAGATGGGTATGTGCAGTGGGCATGCTTTGGTGATGGGTGTCCATGCTTTGTGGACGCATGCAGGGCTAGGTGTTGGGATGGGTGGGTTGTGATGGTGAGCCATTTGCAAGGAGTTGGTGTGATGGGGGTGGGGATGGGGCTGGGGGTGAGGATGGGGGTATGATTTGGCATGCAGGTGGGGTGGGGGGAAGTGGTGAAGGGTTGACTTACCAGAGTCCATTCCTCCAGCTACTCCTGCGAGGCCCTCAGGATGCAAGATGTGCAAGACTTCCTCCTCCCATGCTGTAAATTCTGGGGGAGTAGGTGGGGGTCTGCCGCTAGTCTTCTGCACCGCGATGTTGTGCCTTGATACCATGGAACGCACCTTCCCCCGTAGGTCGTTCCACCGCTTCCTGATGTCGTCCCGATTTTGTGGATGCTGTCCCACAGCGTTGACCCTGTCCACTATTATTTGCCATAGCTCCATCTTCCTGGCAATGGTGGTGTGCTGCACCTGTGTCCCGAAGAGCTGGGGCTCTACCCGAAGTATTTCCTCCACCATGACCCGGAGTTCAGCGTCTGAAAACTGGGGGTGTCTTTGGGGTGCCATGGGGTGGTGTGGATGAGGTGTGGGGTGGTGTATGTGTTGTAGAGTGTGGTGAGTGTGGTGGTGTGTGGTGTTTTGTGCGTGGATATTGTGTGGGTGATGGTGTGGTTTGCCTCTTTGTGATGGTGTTCTCTATTCTGTGCTGTCTCTCTCTGGCCTTCTGTTGGATTTTTTGGTCGTAGGGGATTGTGGGTGATGTGGGTGTGTGTTTTATATTGTATTGGGTGTGTGGGAGTGGAGTGTGTATGTGTCTCAGGTGTGTGTCTTTCAAATTGTCCAATGTGGTAGTGTTTTGTAAAGGTGTGTGTATTTTGACCACGGCAGTGTGTACCGCCAATGGAATACCGCGGTTGAAAGACCGCTGCGGGGATTCGTGGGTCGTAATGGCATGGGCGTATTTCTGTTGGCGTGGCGGTGGAGGTTTGGTCATCGCCAGTTTTTCACTGGCCGTTGGTGTGGCGGACTTTTGTGGATGTCGGGTTTTTGGCGGTTCGCCAGTTGCGGGTCAGAATGACCGTGGCGGTTTACCGTGCCCGCGGCGGTGTTATGGCGGTCTTCTGACCGGCGGAAAGCGCCTTTTACCGCCGAGGTCAGAATGACCCCCATAGTCTTTATACAAGAAATCAGTAAATTAGTGAAGTCATGTTCTGCAAGCAGTCAGTGAAGTGGATGGTCAAAAATAAACCAGCTCTGATTGCACACCAGTCCCCTGAGTACTCTTTAGAGCATTCCCTTCATTGCCCATATAAGAATTGCAACATGATCAACAAGTTGTGTGCTTGTGTCCCTATACTATATATTATAATCATAGGGAAGAATGAAAGATGGTAGATCTTTAGGCAACTTTATTGATCTTGAATTACAACCTTTTTTGCAAACTCTGCCATCTTTCATTCAAGACACTAAAGACATACTTCAAGAATTACAGAACATTGACTGGCAACTGGAGTATATACTTGTGACAATTGATGTGGTTACCTTATATACTTCAATCAAACGTAAAGATGGTATTAAAGCGGTTCAAAAATGTCTGTCCACTCGTTCAGTACACTTTCTTGACTGAAACTAAATGATCCTTGACATGCTCATCTTTTGTCTAAAAAATAATTTCTAATTGTTTAAAGGCGAATATTATCTCCAGCTACAAGGGACTGAGATGGGAGCTCGCTTTGCTCCACTGTATGCCTGTATTTTAATGGGAGAAGTGGAGAGGCATTGGTTGTGGAGTGACAAGATGGACAATCTGATCAATATTATAATTTTTTGGGGTCGGTATATAGATGATATTCTATTCTACAGGCGCCACCCCCCTACCAGCACCGCCCTCCCAGCAGCCCTTCAGTGTGTGTACCGTGCCCGCTCACCCAGGAGGGTGGGCATCTCCTTCGCCCCAGGCCCCTCAGGCCCTGCCCCAGTCAGCCCTGCTGCCCTCAGTGAGGAGGCTACTGACCTCCTGAGATCCCTCACTGTTGGGCAATCTACCATTGTGAATGCCATCCAGGGTGCAGAGAGGCATTTGAAACAAACAAATGCGTACCTGGAGGGCATTAATTCTGGGCAGGCAGCCCACCAGAGAGCATTTCAAGCTCTGACCTTAGCACTGATGGCAGCCATTGTCCCTGTGTCCAGCCCCCCCTCCAACTTCCTCCACCCAGACCCAATCCCCTGTACCTCAGCCTATCCCAAGCACACCATCAGACCAGCATGCACACTCATCAACACACAAGAGTGGACATGGCAAACATAAGCACCACATATCCCACAGGCACTCACACAAGCACCCCCCTCCCCCTGAGGTGTCTGTGTATTTTCGATCTGATGCCCCAGCAGTGTTCTCTCCGTTTCGAGTCAGGTATCATGTGTGGGCCTCGCCCATGCATTTTGGGCCCAGTGGTCCACGGACAATGATTAGTACACTATCCAGACTTGTGTAGTTGGTGTACATATTTGTATATACTGAATTTGGAGTTTTGACTAATAGATTTTTAATGATTACAATAGTTACAATCATTTCCTTTGGTCCTTGCGTTCTTCCAGGGGGTGTGGGAGGGTGTATATGTAATGTTGCTGCATGTATTTGTGTGTATGTTGTTGTGTTTGAGGGTGAGGGTGGGGGTGTTGAGTGTTGCGTGTGTGTGTCACTCTCTTTCCTCCCCCCTCCCCTGCGTTGTAGGTGCAGTACTCACCGTGGTCGCCACCGCCGCTGTTCGTACTCCTGGTAGAAGATGAGGTAAACCAACATGGGTAGCACCTGAAGTTCGGGTTCCATGGCATCCTGGTTCCTCGTTGGGTGTTGAGAGGTGAGTGTTTTCACTTCTGTGTACTGTTTCCGCCGTGCTTTTGATAGCGTTGGTTCCGCCCCAGAAAAGGTGGCGGATAGGTCTCTTGTAATAGAGTGGGCGGTACTTTGTCTTCCGCCTGTCTGTTGGTGGTGTCTGCCGCGCTGTTTGTTTCTACCACTGTGGCGGTCGGATTGTTAAAGTGGCTGTCTATGTTGGTGGTTTCCGTCGCTGTCGTAATCCCATTTTTTTTCCGCCAGCCTGTTTGCGGTATCATCGCCGCTTTAACTCTGACCGCCAGGGTTGTAATGAGGGCCTAAATGTCATAAGTGAAATAAAGCACAAATCAGTCATTCACTACAGTGCCAGTGTAACCATCATTACAGGTCTCCCATCTGTGGCCTGGACAGGCAATTTGTAAAATTACTAATTCTACTAGTGAAAATAACCCATTTTAACAAGCCTAAATCTTCATTTTAAATATTAATAAATCACAGCTAAGTAGGCCTTGCTATCCATAAGGCAGGGTGTAAGGTATTTAAAAGTAGTTTAATGCTAAAAATGTCCTTGCAGTGAAAAGGCCCCAAAAGCTATTTTTGTTGTAACAGGATTAGCTGTTGCATACAAAAATGAGGAAACAATATTAACTAATTGTTAATGTTTTCTCTGATTAGGAAACACTTACACAGTCCATTCTTTTACCTTTTAAAATATTTATCACAAGCCCAATTCACTGATGAAGTTGGAGCTGACAAAGGTCTTGGGTGTGAAGGGGGGTTGTTCTGTTCCTTTAGCAGGATGACCATCTGAGCTGTTCCCAGGAACTTGATTAACTTCAAGGAGGCCTACTCTGTCCCACTCCACTGTTAGCTGACAGCTGGGCATGGATCTCCGTGTACCCCAGTTAGGCAGGTACAGTCATACCCTTTCTAAAAATCAAGTAGGACTGTATATTTGGTCAACATAAACATCAATGTTTAGGACCATAGTTCGACTATACCAGCAGAAAATGTTGACAGGTTCCAAGCTAGTTCGGCATGCCCCACCGGATCCCCTAACCATAACAGGGTACCATATTTGCAAACTCAAACATGACTGCTCAGATTCCCAAGGAAATTGTGGAAACAGATCTACACTTTATCTGTCACAGTGAGTAACCAAGATGAGGCACAAGAAAGATGTAATAGATGAAATATAATTTCAAACATTTATTGCAACAATCCTATTCTTGCATAAAAAAGGGCTAGGATTATTAGGCAAACAAGCAAAAGAATGGTAATCAGCATTACAAAAAGGATGAGAAAGAGCATAGTGGTAGTTACCTCTGCCAGATCAATTGGGATATTCTAACCCCGAATCTTAAGTAAGCTGTATTGGGAAGCCAGGAAGTCGGCCTGGTGTAATGCAAGCTATTGTCCTGTGGAGGGTAGAGGTCAGAATTCTCTTGGCCACTGTGTGCCACATTCCAGGATAATCCTAACTGAAATACTCCTCTGCTGAAAGTGTAGCAGAGACAGTTTTTATAATGCAAGCACCCGTTCATATATCACACTCTGTCATAAATGTATTGCTGATGTGATGAAATGTCTGCAAGTAAAGGGCTGTCTCCACAGACAATCACAGTACTAGGGCATCACCTTCTGTGTGCCAAGACTGGATGGCAGCAAAGCTTGCAGGAAGCAAGCTGTGTGTGCAGTGAATTTCCAGTACATTATTGCATGAGTAAAAGTTGTGTAAAAGGTAGCCATCCGAAAATATTTGCAAAGTTAAACTGTGCATTCTAAAATGAAGGAAGTGGTTGAGCCCTATTCTGCTTCACCACAGCACCAATCCCAGTAGAAGAAGAGTTGCCTACAGAAATGGTTTAGAATGACCACAGAGAAAGGGGTTGCTCATTCTCCTGGCCACTCCTCTGGGGTGGGCACACAGATCCTTCACAAGGGGTGAAGGGTTTCACCATCTTGGATTTAGGTGGAGAGTTGCACTGCATGATTGTTTGCCGGAGGGCACACAGGAAGTGCTGGAGAAGTGGGAATGGTTTACCCTAGGGTGCTTTTTCACTTTTGGTTAATGAGGGGCCACAAGCACCCACCCCCCCACCCCAGCAACAAACTTACTTCTGGGTATCTGCACATATGTTTTATGCCACAACATTTTTCAGGATTCTTTCTTTAGGAAAACAATTACTCAAACCCAAGATGCAAGTAGTTATATTTGTACAGTAAGGTAAAATCACATTGAAAAGGTGAGCGGTTTCCATGTGTAAAGTAATTGTAATATGTAATCCATAAGGCAGTAAACACTGATTATCTCTTGGTAAGTTAGCTTTTCAGTTTTAATAAAATATTATATTACATTATATTATATTATATCATAATGTATAATATTACATTATCAGGACCTCTCAAGTGCATCAGGGGCTCCCTTTCCTCTTTTTTATTTTGATTTCTACATTAAATGCTCCGTTTGCTGCTGCTCTTCACTCTGTACTCCTCATTAAATTAAACTGGCAGTTGATCAATGACACATACTTTTATATATAGAAAGTGACATTTATGGGGAACACTGCTTCAAGAAATGACCTGTCAGTGGGTAGAATAAAAGAATCTAAATGTGGAGCAGAAAGTGCAGGCTCAGTAATTCCTAATACAACCCTAATGTTGAAATACTTGTTTGCCCTAATCTGTAAACTGCTATTATATATATAATGTCATTCAAATTAAAGAAATCAAATTTGCTATACAAATGTCCTGCCTGATGCAGAATAGCCTTTGCCTCAAAATGATTGTTAATCCTATAGGACCTGAAGCATAGCATAATGTGGAATTCTAACTTCACCAAATATTGATGTTTGACAGCAATGAGTAAATTCATTATTTCTGAAAGTCCACATCAAATGGTAAGCTGTCTTCTATTTTCTCACAGAAATAAATGCACTATTCTTCTCACTTCCAGAATTTTGAAGGGCCCTCAAGATCTGGCTGTTTGAATGAGCATCTAGCACTAGTAAGCGCCTGGATACCTTATTTGATGATTAGCTGTGCTTTAAAAATCTTGATTGATTTAAAAAAAGGAGACTGGGCCTGATTTCGATGTTGGTGGTGACGGTCCCAACATCAAGGTTTTGACTGAAAACCTGCCTGCCACCATGAGGGTCCACCCGCCCTATTTAGATGTTAGCAGGAATGGAGGGATAAAGATCCCTGATGGTTGGCCGTCACCACCAAGAATCACCACCTGGGTCAACAGCACCAATCACTATGTTCATTCCCGCTGATACAGCTGTGCCATCTAAAACTACACACCTGAGTTAGCGGATTGGGAGCTACATAGCTCAAAAGTCTACTTTTTATGCTTTTTCACAATTTCTGCCACCTTGAACCTGCTTCTACCAGTCCAGCCGACGCTCCTGGGCCAGGTCCAGGATGGAAATCAACCCTGTCACTGCCAGAACAGAAGGTAAATGACAGTCATTCCTGTTATCCTCTCTGTTGTTGCTTCATAGTAGTACTGTACTCATTAATGGGTAATAATTGTTTGCAAACAACACCATAAATATATGCAATGCTTAAGCGTGTAATGCTGTAGTTAGAAAATGTATCAGAACAGACCTCGGGATATGAGTAGCACCCACCAATCTGGTACAAACTGCTTTCATGGAAATGGACATCTACACAAAAGGTCACAGCAGTCACAGAGAGGAATGTGTCTGCACAGGTGTGTGCAATATCCCCCCAAAATATCAAAACCATCAACTGAAACAGTATACCCAATCTGAACCAAACAAACCCATGATAATGTAGCAATTACACTACAGCATGCTGCATGTGGGTGTACACAGAATGTAATACCAAGCTTACCCCAAACTGCAAACATGGCATAAATATATGAAGGTCACATGTCCCCTTAGTGTGTGCAATAAATCACAAACATTCAATGTCACCTAACTGTAAAGTGCCAGGTTGTCTCTGTAATGCATATGTGCACATCATGGATACCTCAGGACAAAGTAAGCACACATGCATTCTCCAGTCACAATAACAGAAGCATATTTAATGTTGGTGTAAGTGTACAGCAACAACATGAATGCTTGCACCAAAATGAATATGTCCATCACAAAGGTACAACACTAATGTATGCAATTTTTAAAATGAACTACAATACACAAACTGTGTTGGTCACTGTCACAAATGAGAGTAAGTGCATGGCACACACATTACCAGAAATAGTTCTCTCATAAAAAAGTATATAAACAGTACATAAGAATAATAAGACACTAAGCCTGTCTGTGTGCATGCCCACAACTTGCCACATAATGTCACTGACAAAATAAACCTCCTCTGTAAGGGGCATTTTTGGGGCAGTGAGCAGGCACCTCAAAGATCTCACGGTGATGGGGGGAGTCTTTGGGTAGAGAGGGGTGGGTTCTGGTGTGGGAGGAGTGGGCTTGGTGGGGGTAGGTTGGGATTTGGAAGGGGTGAAAAGAGGTTTGTGAGGGGTGGGTTTAGATTTTGAAGGTGTCAGAACTAGGGAAAAAGTAGGTCCTCCTTAGGTAAATGAGTAGAGTGGTTTTGTGCAGTGGTAATTGTGCTGACTGGGGGTGTGCTTTTGGTGTGTGCGGTTGTTGGTGTAGTGGTGGATGTGCTCACTGAAGGGTGTGCTAATGATGTGCGTGAGTTTTGGTGTAGTGGTGAGTTTTGTGTCTGTGGGTTTGCTGGTGGTAGGCGGTGTGTTTGTGTGGTGGTAGGTGTGATGCCTGTGGGTATGGTTGTGGAAGTGGTGGTGGGGTGTGTGCTGTCTGCATGTGTATGTCTGTATCTGTATTCTTTGCTGTGTCAGTATGAGGACGTGCTGCTTGAGGTTGTTGTACTGTTTGTGTGAAAATGCTTTCTTGTGCTTCATATAGGGCTGGTTGGAGGGATTTTGGAAGGGAAGGGGTGGGAGTCTGGGCACGGGATTGGGGTGGGTAGGAGGCTGTACCCAGAGAGGAGGCCAGACCCTGGGATAACCGCTGTAGGCCAGACAGGGCACCGTGAATGCCATCCATGGAAGCCAGCATCTGGTTGTTCTGGCCAGCCAGCCCCTGCAGAAAGCAGGGGCTGTGTCACCTGCTTTGTCAGGCATCTTGGATCCAAGAAGCTGGTAAAAGCAGAAAAAAATTGAGGAGGTCTTGTTGTCTATATGGTGAGGAGGCAAGTGAGCTATTTTCACGGTGCTGTGTACAAGTACACAGAGGACATGATCCATGACGGAAATACAGACATTGGCTTTTGTGCATAGCCGTCACACACTCTAACCTATGGCAACGACCATCATGGAGGATACAACCTCCTACATGATCAACTTCCTCCGAAGGCAAGGTCAGGCAGCGGCCATTTTAAGGTGTGAATTTGTGCACTTTTCAATTGTCCATCACCAGCACCCAAAAGGGAGGCTAGTGTGTTTCTAAATGTCAGATACAAATGACACAGATTTTGTAAGATACAATCCAATAAAATCAATTAATCAGGGTTTATAGAGCTCAGCTAATCACCATATAAGGTTTCCAGGCGCTTACAAGTCCCAGAGGCTTCTTTGAAGAGCCAGGTCTTGAGGGCCTTTGGAATTCTGAAAGTGAGGTGATGGTCAGCAGGTAAGTGGGGAGGCCGTTCCAGGTTTTTGCTGCGATGTGAGAGAAGAAGCGTCCTCCACTTCTGCTTCAGTAGATGTGTGGAGTATGGGCAAGTGAAAGAGAAGCAGAGCATAGTCTTCTCGATGGTTAATGGAAGAATGTGATTTGTGACTGTGTTTGACATTGATAGTGCCACGGGGGAAATAATACCTCCATTGACGGTATTTAAAAAAATATAATAAAAAATATATGTGCAAATAATACACTTCAAATGTATTATTTGGACATGATAAAAAAAATAAAAAGAAAAACGTTTTTTTTTTTTTAAGTGCAAAAATGTAATGTCAATGTGTGTACATGTATTACCCAATGGCATTCCTAATGTTACCAAGACTTCAGATGTATGTTGACGTTAAAAGTATGGTGTGGCCTTTCAGCTGATGTTTTCTTTTACATACATACAGATCTCTGAACCCAGCCATGAGTAGGAGGCGGTGGCCTCAGGTGTGCCATCCCTTTCCAGACCTTCCCACCAAGGAGGAAAGATAGGTCATCAAGCAATGTTGGCTAAAGAGGCAAACTTTCCTGGATTTGTGTCAGTAGTTGGAGCCTGATCTGCTGCCTCACAATAGGAATCAAGGAGCCATAACACCAATAGTGAAACTCATGGCAGTACTGTTTTTGTGGCCATTGGCACTTTTCAAGACACTGTTGCAGTATCTGGGGGCATGCTCCAAACAACCATCAGTGGTGTGCTACAAGAAGTCCTTGCTTCCTTGATGAGTAACATCAACAGCTAAATCCAGTTTCCATGTCAACACGATTTGGCCAAAGTTAAGGGAGAATTTCATGCTTTGGGTGAACTACGACATGTGGTTGGAGCAACAGTTGACACACATAGTATCTTGTTCCCACCATGCACAAGTGAACAGTTCTACCGCAATCAAAGAACTTCCATTCCTTGAATGTGCAAGTAGTCATGGTTTTAGCAGAGGATGTCAAGTGGGACTACCCTTTAAAATTACAGGGCAACAAGTTTAATGTAGGGTTTCACCATCCTCAAGGAGTCTCTAAGGAGCATCAGTTTGCAGTTTGATTGGTTCCTGAAAATCAGGAACCAGGCAAACAGTTGTTCAAAAACAAGAAGACAATGGAAACTACAAGAGCAAAGCAAATTAGTGAGGATGGTACTACTGTGGAAGCAGAGCTCTATATCCCAAAATTTAGGACATCCCCGAATTCAGATCACCCTAAATTTGACCTCTGGCCATTTTACTCGAGGTTGATCTTCTGCAAAAAGGGCACCCTCCCCAAAACTAATTCAGCAGAGTAGCAAAAAATGAATTGGGACCACTCAATAATTCAGTTCTAGATTGGCAAAGTTACAGGGTTGTATTACACAATTCTCAAACTCAAGTTGTACAGAATTACAAGAAAATTGGACAGCATTTCCAGCAGTATAATGGAAAGTCTTCTCTCTTACCCCAAAATTCAGGGGTTCTTACACTCAGTTCTTTCATAACAAATTAGTAAAACAGAAGACCCATTGTGGCAGAATTGCAAATACGAACTTTCTTGGCAAATCAGAATAGTCTACCTCACTACCCAAGTTCATAAACTCTATCCCACTTTTAAGCAAGCATTAAGCATCTTCTATTTTATTGCTGTGTAGCAATATTTAAAATAATATAAGACATTCAGACATTGAAGCTTTACACTGATTAAGAAGCCTAGGTTCAATTACGGAACTGCAGTGGAAGGGCCTGGGAAAAATGTGACAGTTAGGAAAACTAGAAAGGTAATTCAGAGCACAACAGGAAAATCATTTCAACTTGTCTGCATTCTGCAGAACTGTGGGAAGAGAAGATGTTCTGAGGGACCAGATGGAGGGGGCTAAATACAGGAGTTAAAAAAGTATCAGAACAGCATCCATTTTATCCAAGATAGAGTTTTGTGTAAAAATGTAGCATAACTAAATCATTGTAGGAGGCTGGCCTGGTTTGTAGGGGATACCAAGGGGTACTTACACTCTGCACCAGGTCCAGGTATCCCTTATTAGTGTAGAAGAGGCGTCTAGCAGCTTAGGCTGATAGAAAAGGTAGCTTAGCAGAGCAGCTTAGGCTGAACTAGGAGACGTGTGAAGCTCCTACTATACCACTGGTGTCATATGCACAATATCATAAGAAAACAATACACAGATATACTAAAAATAAAGGTACTTTATTTTTATGACAATATGCCAAAGTATCTCAGTGAGTACCCTCAGTATGAGGATAGCAAATATACACAAGATATATGTACACTATACACAAATATGCAGTAATAGCAATAGAAAACAGTGCAAGCAATGTATAGTCACAATAGAATGCAATGGGAGCACATAGGTATAGGGGCAACACAAACCATATACTCTAGAAGTGGAATGCGAACCACAAATGGACCCCAAGCCTATGTGAGCTTGTAGAGGATCGCTGGGACTGTAAGAAAACAGTGAGGGTTAGAAAAATAGCCCACCCCAAGACCCTGAAAAGTGGGTGCAAAGTGCACCTAAGTTCCCCAGAGAGCACAGAAGTCGTGATAGGGGAATTCTGCCAGGAAGACAAACACCAGCAATGCAACAACAATGGATTTCCAGACGAGAGTACCTGTGGAACAAGGGGACCAAGTCCAAGAGTCATGATCAAGTCGGGAGTGGGCAGATGCCCAGGAAATGCCAGCTGTTGATGCAAAGAAGCTGCCACCAGATGATAGAAGCTGTGGATTCTGCAAGAACGAAGAGGGCTAAAACTTCCCCTTTGGATGATGGATGTCCCACGTCGTGAAGAAGCTTGCAGAGGTGTTTCCGTGCAGAAAGACCACAAACAAGCCTTGCTAGCTACAAGGGTCGCGGTTAGGGTTTTTGGATGCTGCTGTGGCCCAGGAGGGACCAGGATGTCGCCAATTGTGTGAGGAGACAGAGGGGGCATCCAGCAAGACAAAGAGCCCACTCAGAAGCAAGCAGCACCTGCAGAAGTGCTGGAAAAGGCACTAAAAGAAGAGTGAACTGAAGCTCACCCGAAGTCACAAAAGAAGGTCCCACGTCGCCGCAGGGCAACTCAGGAGGTCGTGCACTGCAGGTTAGAGTGCCGGGGACCCAGGCTTGGCTGTGCACGAAGGAAATCCTGGAAGAGTGCACAGGAGCCGGAGCAGCTGCAAATCACACGGTACCCAGCAATGCAGTCTAGCGTGGGAAGGCAAGGACTTACCTCCACCAAACCTGGACCGAAGAGTCACTGGACTGTGGGAGTCACTTGGACAGAGTTGCTGAGTTCAAGGGACCTCGCTCGTCATGCTGAGAGGAGACCCAGAGGACCGGTGATGCAGTCTTTTGGTGCCTGCGGTTGCAGGGGGAAGATTCCGTCGACCCACGGGAGATTTCTTCGGAGCTTCTAGTGCAGAGAGGAGGCAGACTACCCCCACATCATGCACCACCAGGAAAACAGTCGAGAAGGCGGCCCGATCAGTGTTACAAGGTCGCAGTAGTAGTCTTTGCTACTTTGTTGCAGTTTTGCAGGCTTCCAGAGCAGTCAGCGGTTGATTCCTTGGCAGAAGGTGAAGAGAGAGATGCAGAGGAACTCTGATGAGCTCTTGGATTCGTTATCTAAAGAATTCCCCAAAGCAGAGACCCTAAATAGCCAGAAAAGGAGGTTTGGCTACCTAAGAGAGAGGACAGGCTAGCAACACCTGGACGAGCCAACCAAAAGGAGTCTCTGACGTCACCTGCTGGCACTGGCCACTCAGAGCAGTCCAGTGTGCCAGCAGCACCTCTGTTTCCAAGATGGCAGAGGTCTGGAGCACACTGGAGGAGCTCTGGGCACCTCCCCTGGGAGGTGCAGGTCAGGGGAGTGGTCACTCCCTTTTCCTTTGTCCAGTTTCATGCCAGAGCAGGGCTGGGGGATCCCTGAACCGGTGTAGACTGGCTTATGCAGAAATGGGCACCATCTGTGCCCATGAAAGCATTTCCAGAGGCTGGGAGATGGCTACTCCTCCCCAGCCCTGACACCTTTTTCCAAAGGGAGAGGGTGTAACACCCTCTCTCTGAGGAAGTCCTTTGTTCTGCCTTCCTGGGCCAAGCCTGGCTGGACCCCAGGAGGGCAGAAACCTGTCTGAGGGGTTGGCAGCAGCAGCAGCTGCAGTGAAACCCCGGGAAAGGTAGTTTGGCAGTACCCGGGTCTTTGCTAGAGACTCGGGGGATCATGGAATTGTCTCCCCAATGCCAGAATGGCATTGGGGTGACAATTCGATGATCTTAGACATGTTACATGGCCATGTTCGGAGTTACCATTGTGACGCTATACGTATGTCGTGACATATGTATAGTGCACGCGTGTAATGGTGTCCCCGCACTCACAAAGTCCGGGGAATTTGCCCTGAACAATGTGGGGGCACCTTGGCTAGTGCCAGGGTGCCCACACACTAAGGAACTTAGCACCCAACCTTTACCAGGTAAAGGTTAGACATATAGGTGACTTATAAGTTACTTAAGTGCAGTGGTAAATGGCTGTGAAATAACGTGGACGTTATTTCACTCAGGCTGCAGTGGCAGGCCTGTGTAAGAATTGTCAGAGCTCCCTATGGGTGGCAAAAGAAATGCTGCAGCCATAGGGATCTCCTGGAACCCCAATACCCTGGGTACCTCAGTACCATATACTAGGGAATTATAAGGGTGTTCCAGTATGCCAATGTGAATTGGTGAAATTGGTCACTAGCCTGTTAGTGACAATTTGTAAAGAGAGAGCATAACCACTGAGGTTCTGGTTAGCAGAGCCTAAGTGAGACAGTTAGGCATCACACAGGGAACACATACATACAGGTCACAAACTTATGAGCACTGGGGTCCTGACTAGCAGGGTCCCAGTGACACATAACAAACATACTGAAAACATAGGGTTTTCACTATGAGCACTAGGCCCTGGCTAGCAGGATCCCAGTGAGACAGTGAAAACACCCTGACATACACTCACAAACAGGCCAAAAGTGGGGGTAACAAGGCTAGAAAGAGGCTACTTTCTCACAATCATGTTAACACACTTACATACCCTGATTGCAGCAAATCTTTTCAACTGTAATAATATAAACTCAGCATTTGGTTATTAGATCTCACATAAAAAAACATCCTTATTCGCCATTATCATTTTTCCATGAAAATGTAAACCCTGAAAAATGCAACTGCACAGCTCCACCAGTTGTTAGGGCTTTTGTTCTTACTCATATGCAATGGCAAATCACATGCAGCAATGTGTAGTGTGAAAAAGGGAAGTGAGTGAAACAAAAGATCAAAATGCAGGCAATCAATCAATCAATCAACCAAGTAGAGTGTGCTAATCACCGTGAGGGTCTAAAGGCGCTTGAGGGGGTGTGTGCTGCTACGACTCAAACAGCCAGGTCTTGAGGGGTCACCTGAAGGTCAGTAGGTCCTTGGTCTGACGTAGGTGGATGGGGAGAGTGTTCCAGGTCTTGGCAGCGAGGTATGAGAAAGATCTGCCAGCAGTTGTTGACCTGTGGATGCGTGGGACATTGGCGAGAGCCAGGTCGGCGGAACGGAGCTGACGGTTTGGGGTGTAGAAGGTGAGATGATCATTGAGGTATGCTGGTTTGCGTTGTGGAGTGGTTTGTGGGCATGGGTTAGGAGTTTGAATGTGATCCTTTTGTTGATGGAGAGCCACTGTGGGTCTCTCAGGTGGGCTGTGATGTGGCTGTGGCGGGGGATGTCGAGGATGAGGCGTGTGGATGCATTCTGTATCCGTTGCAGTCTTTTCTGGAGAGCGGCCTTGGTTCCTGCGTTGAGAGCGTTGCCGTTGTCTAATCTGCTGCTGACAAGGGCCTGGGTGACCGACCTTCTGGTTTCATTAGGGATCCACCTGTAGATTGTTTGGAGCATGCGGAGGGTGTTGAAGCAGGAGGATGAGACCGCGTAGACTTGGTAGGTCATGGAGAGCGATGAGTCAAGGATGAAACCCAGGTTGCGGGTGTGGTTGGTGGGCGTTGGTGCGGCTCCCAGTGCGGGCGGCCACCAGGAGGTGTCCCAGGTGGAGGGGGTGGGGCTGAGGATGAGGACCTCTGTCTTATCTGAGTTCAGCTTTAGGTGACTGTTCTTCATCCAGTTGGCGACAGCCGTCATACCTCTGTGGAGGTTGGTTTTGGTGGTGGCGAGGTCCTTGGTGAGAGAGAGGATCAGCTGGGTGTTGTCGGCATATGAGACGATGTTGCGGTTGTGAGATTGGATGATTTGATGAGCAACGCCATGTAGATGTTGAAGAGTGTCGGGCTGAGGGAGGATCCCTGTGGTACGCCGCAGATGGTCTTGGTGGCTTCAGATCGGAATGGAGGGAGGCGGACTCTATTTGTTCTGTCAGAGAGAAAGGAGGTGATCCAGTCCAGGGCTTTGTTGCAGATCCCTGCATCGTGGAGGTGTGTGCGCAGGGTGTGGTGGCAGATGGTGTCAAAGGCGGCCGAGAGGTCAGGGAGGATGAGGGCTGCGGTTTCGCCTTCGTCCAGGAAGGTCCTGATGTCGTCGATGGCAGCAATGAGGTCAGTCTTGGTGCAGAGTGTTGTCTTCCTCCAGGTGGTGGGTCAGTTGTCTGTTGACTATCTTCTCGATAACCTTCGCTGGGAACGGATGCAGGGAGATGGGCCGGTAGTTTTGAGGTCCTTAGGGTCCCCCTTGGGTTTCTTGAGTAAGGCATTGATCTCGGTGTGCTTCCAGCTTTCCGGGAAGGTGGAGGTCTCGAAGGAGCTATTGATGATCATACGGATTTGGGGGGGGATGATGGAGCTCGCTCTGTTGTAGATGTAGTGCGGGTAGGGGTCAGATGGAGAGCCGGAATGAATGGTGTTCATTACTTTGGTGGTGTCATCGTCGTTGACGTGTGTCTACGAGAGCAGGAGGTTGGTGTGGTTGGGGGGCGGTGAGTTGGAGGTGTTGGCGACTGCTGGTGTGGTCTTGGTGTTGAAGCTGTTGTGGATGTCTGGACGATGAAAGAAAGTGGGGAGGGAGTTGCAGAGGTCTTTTGAAGGTGGGATTTCGTTGGTTTTGGAGCCGGGGTTGGAGAGTTCCTTCACGATGTTGAAGAGCTCTTTGCTATTGTGCGCTTTGATGTTGATGCGTTCCTTGAAGGAGGATCTCTTGGTAGTCCAGATGAGCTGGTGGTGCTTGCAGATGGCGTTCTTAAGGGCCATGTGGGTGGCTAGTGTCTGTTCCTAGCGCCACTTCCTCTCGAGTTTTCGGCAGCCCTGTTTGGAGGTCTGTAGGCCGGTGGTGAACCAGGTGGCCTTTCTGACGGCGCGGTTGTAGGAGGCTTTCTTGATCAGGGTGAGAGCGTTGGCGCAGTCGTCGATCCATTGCCTGAGGTTGCGGGCGGCTGGGTCAGCGTCGGTGGTGTCAGCTGGTGGGGCTCAGGCGAGGGCGGAGATTAGCTGGTCGTTGGTGACCTTGTTCCAGCTGCAGCGGGGGATCGGTTGCGGGTGGTGGGTTTATCAATGTTGAAGTGGATGCAGTGGTGGTCGGTCCAGTGGAGTTTGGTGGTGTGGCTGAAGGCGATGTGGCTGCTGGCAGAGAAGATGGGGTCGAGCGGGTGTCGGGCGGAGTGGGTGGGAGTCGTGACAAGCTGTTTGAGACCGAGGTTGGCGAGGTTGTTGAGCAGGGTGGTGGAGTTGCTGTCATTGGTGTTTTCAAGGTGGAAGCTCAGGTCTCCGAGGAGGATGTAGTCTGTAGACACAAGGGCTTGAGTGCTGATGACGTTGGCGATGGAGTCACTGAACTGAGGTTGAGTTCCAGGGGGTCTATAGAGGAGGGTGTCTCTGAGGGTGGTCTTGGGATCGATGTAGATTTGGAAGTGCATGTGTTTGGCGGTGCTGAGTGTGTCTTCGGTGTTGGTTGAGATTCTGATGGTGTTCCTGTGGACAATGGCGATCCCTCATCCCGGTCTGTTGGTGTGGTCTCTGCGGGTGATCTTGTAACCGTCTGGGATGGCTTTGGCGATGTCGGGTGCTGAGGAAGGGTTCATTGAGGTCTCCATCAGTAAGGTGATGTCCTGGGAGGAGGACTTGAGAAGGTCCCAGATTTTGATGGCGTGCTTGTGGACTGAGCGGGTGTTAAGAAGGATGCATCTGAGGTGGTTGTGTCCAGGTCTGGCGGGTGAGGTATGGCTCAGGGGGTGGAGAAGCTGAAGCTCTGGCAGGAGAAGGGTCCGTAGGTGAGCTTTGGTGAGATCTGGAAGCAGGCGGTAGATCAGGCGGTGTTGAGGGCGTGGTGGGCGTTGGCGTCGTAGTGGCATTGGGTGCTGGTGGGGTTGCGGGGGCCAGGGGGTCTGGCGCTGGGCGCGGTCCTGGCCGGACAGCTGCAGATGGGCTTGCCTCTGGTGCACCCACTGGGTGCTCCTGCTGCACAACCACGCAGCAGCCGCCATTCAAAGGGGGAGGTGGGAGTGAGGAGCAGCTGGGAGGCAGGAGGGAAGCGCGAATGAGTGTATGAGGGGGTGGGGCCACAGGGGACGCTGCAGCAGGAAACCACGGGGAGAGGCTGAAACTGGCAGGGGAATGCAGTAAACAAAGAAAAAGCCAACAAAAAGGCACAAAAATGCACAGAGAACAACAGAAAAACAGAAAAAGAAAACACTAAAAACATACACAGAGGCAAACAGACAGACAATACTTATGGCTCACCACTGACCACCAGGGATGAGGCACAGGTGGGAGCCTGCGGGTGGAGGAAGGCCTCGAAATTGCAGCAGCAATGATTGCCAATGCATAATTTAGAAGGGGCATGTTCTTGGTTTTCCTTCATAATTGTAAATTGGCAATTTATGTAATAATAATAGGCAACCATAATTCCAGGCACCAGCCATTAATTAGTTATCTGTACGCCTCATACATTAATTTGGCAACTCATTCAAAAAAGGAAAGGGATGCACTTTGGACCAATCCTCCCTTGGGAATCAAGTTACCAACTTAGTGAGAAGTAGTGAGTGACTTAGAGGGTTGCTTCAACTCTCAATGAACCTTTTCAAGATAGAGAACTTTTTTTTTAAGTAAGGAAATTGCAGGACACCATCCTTGTCATTGCACCCAATTACCAATGGGTTGCCAAAGTCCACCAGACTAATGCATATTTATAAGGCATGTCGTTCTGCAATTACTTGTGATCCCTTATTTTATGAACTGACCTATGGGCACATAGGTCAATTCTCAAAATTAAACACTGGTTGCAAAATGTAGATGCTCAATTTGCAGTCAATGTTGGGACTCATATGCTAGCATGCCTTTGTCCCTCCACTGCCAACACTATGGATATGTATTAATGTTCAAGTGAACCTAGTAGAATCCTATACAAGTGGCAATAGAGCATGGTCATTCTTTCCTGACCTCAAATAAAGAACCAGCTATCCTATTCAGGGCATAAATGTTAGATCAGTGTTGACCATGGTTTTACAAACTTTGAACCGAAAGTGTTCAGTTTATTTTTCTGATATTGCTGAAGAGCCATTTTTTTTTACATGTATGTTGTTTGCATGCCTGCTGCTGAAAGTGGGTTTGTGTGAGAGAGAGCATGTGTATGTGAACATTTGTATATGTGAACATGTGTATGTGCTTAATTGAAAGTGAGGGAGAGAGTCTCATTCAGTGAGAATAAATGATTGTCTGTCAGTGAGTGCAAGTGAATCAGACTGAAAATGAGTGAGTGACTACAAGTGAGAGTTTGGGTAACTGAAAATGAATGAATAAGAATTAGTTTGAGGAGTGAGTGTAGGGAACCGCTTTAACATCATCTACCATTATCTCAATTAACTCAGATTAAAAGAATAGTTTGTGATCCTTATGCCTTAAAAACAGGAATGGTTGAACAAACCATACGTTTTTCACAGAGAGGTTGTACTCAACCAGTTCTTCAAGAATCATTGCAAAGAGTCAAATGACTCCCAATAGACCAACTACTACTAAATCACCAATTAACATAATGACATTTGCATCCACCTACTCTACCAAAAATATGGCCATAAAACACATCATAAAAAATAGATGAGACATTCTGCGAGTTACCATTGTTTGCATACAAAAGAAAAAAAAATCTCTAGGAACTAAGGGGCATATTTATACTCTGTTTGCGCAGAATGTGCGTAAAAAATGTTGAAGCACATTCGGTGCAAACCTTGTCCAATATTTATACTTTGACACCCGACCCCGCGGACGTCAAAAATCCTCTGTGTGTGTCATTTTTTGGATGCGGGAAACCGCCTTGCATTAATGACATGCAAGGTAGGCGTTCCTGTCCAAAAAATGACTTTAAGGCCAGTGCACCTTATTTATACTCCTGTGTCATTTTGATGCACAAGAGGGGGCGGGCCTTAAAAAACTGCACCCAGCCTGATGTGCGCCGTTTTTTAATGCCTGGGTGAGGGCAGGCATTAAGGGACCTGTGGGCTCACTTCCATGGTCTCTGACCATGGAAGCAGTCCAGAGGTGCCCTTCTCTGCCCCCAGGGACACCCCACGCCACTCTCGCCCACCCCTGGAGGACACCCATGGATGGTGGGACTCATCCCAGGTAAGTACAGGTAAGTTGATGTATTTTTTTTCTTTAAGTGGCATAGGGGGGCCTAATTTGGGCCCCCCTACATGCCACTGTGCCCAATGACCATGCCCAGGAGACAGAAGTCCCCTAGGCATGGCCATTGGGCAGAGAGGCATGACTCCTGTCTTTGCTAAGACAGGAGTCAATTCAATGGGGGTTGTGCGTCAAAAAATGGTGCATGTCCCGTTTGAGCCATGATTTTTGCCTCAAACCTGACTTGCACCATTTTTAGACGCACAACCCCCATTTTCCCCTTTTTGAGTCTTTTTTTTTTTACTCTGACCAGCTTGCAGCACCGGCTAACGTCAATCCTCACATAAGGTGCCCGCATGGTGCGTAGGAATGGCGTTAGCCGGAGGTAAAATTTTTACGCAAACCAGCGCTGGTGCTGGTTTGCATCAAAAAGTATAAATATGGGCCTAATTACTCCAAAAAATAGACCAAGCAAAACTGTTTCAAAACCTGGCACTTTTCTATGTCATAACTGAGTGGATTGTAACAACCTGTTTACCGCTCCGGTTGTTTTCCATCCTCACAAGCTGAGAATAAAACTGAAATATACGCGTGAGTGTAACACTAATAACTGTATTTAGTCCTTGAAGTGCCCTTCGAGGCTACTGTATATCAGCATGACTGAAAGGAAAATATAACTGTGTATCAGAGAGAATAAAAGTAACATACATCACCATTCAGAAAAATTCAGAAAAATCCTCAATGATTACCCATTTCAAGGCATTTAAGCATAATACATCTCGGCTCAAGTTCCAAATCATAGAGAAAGTAGATTATAATCCAGAATTTGACTGCAAGAAAAGACTTCTCCAAACGGAATTATATGGATTAAAATATAAAATACACTCCAACCTAAAGCTCTGAGTGACCGTATGGAGATGTCTTGTTACCTGAATGATAAGTAAATAGAGCATTGTTAATGAACATTTATGTTTAGTCCTAATTTTGTGTGCTAATGGATAGTGTTTGTTTTTTTACAGTATGTGGCACAATGTTTTTCTTCCCTTTTTATCTTAACAGGTTTCACATGATCATTTCTATGCACATGTCGAATGATAAACAGTTGTTAAATTTTGAATGTTTGTCAAAGCAAGTTTAAAGATGGCCACATTTTCTTCTTCATTTACTTTTTTTGTTCAAATGGGTAAAATGCAATCTACCAAACTATACGAAAGCTCTTTATTTTTTTTCATGTCCTGCTGAGGTCTTACTTTTGCATTGTTGATGTACATTCATTCCATGGAGTTTTTGTGAGCTAGGTTTGTATATGGTCTCTTTATACATTTGATCTGGTCAAATACCTCCAAATCTGCACCACGTAAATATGGGCACTGTGTACATTTGTTCCATTAGGATTTTTGGAACTAACAAGATTTCTTGGTGGTACAAATGTAAAGCATGAGACCCCTCTCTTCTTCTATTTTCGACTTTTAAGTTAGGGCTCATGAACTGCTAATTCTGTATTACTGCATGAAGATGATGGACTATGTTTTTTAGCCCCGTAACCTTTTTCTTTGTTTCCGCAAAGATAAAATAAAAAAAATATATATGTTACTTTCTGGATGTCACTTGAATATATACCCCTGATGAAGGACATGTCTGAAATGCATTGGAAGTGATAAAATATAAATTGTATTCAAATCAGGCAGCATCAAAGAATTTCACGAAACATGAAGATTTTGGAAATCACATAATTAAATATTGCAAGACAATTTTCATTCACCAGTTTATACTGCCTGAAAGGTTCCACGCCCATGTTTTACTGTGCGGCTTGGGTCTATATTGATCTCAATTATAGCAATTTTTTATAACATATATTTCTGTGGTTTCATACTTCTCCTTTGGCATGATAGTTCTCCACCCTCAAAGATTCTGGCTGATGAACTCATATAGATATAGGCAACCTGAAGATAAGTGGAACTACGCAGTCTACTGAGTATGTAGCCTCTAATGAGGTACAGAGGGCAGCTTTAAAGGTAGTGTTAAGAGTTTCCACATGTGTAAGTCTGCAATACTTCAGAAACAGAGGAGGGAAAACAGGGAGAATTAGAGACTATGGATAGAGACTTTTTGGCATGATACAACATTAACACTGGTCAAACTTTCAATGGGCAAGTATGACTTAATGATGTTCTTTACAACCCAGACTGAGCAAGTTTGGACATGCATATGGCGAAGTCACTATGAACATAGGGAAAAGGCTGGATGCCTCAGAAAAAGAGAATCACTATCGGCCATCTCTGCATTAAGAAAGGAAGATGGTTTATTATGTTCACACCCATCTGATTTATCATATGATTTTGGGACCTTATGTGATCTCAACAAGCAGGTACCCAGTAGTTAGAGAACCAGATCTTATCCTGTGGTTAGAGCTACCACGTTTGCCTGATGATATCTGCAATGAACTGAAAGGGGAGATAACTCTCAATGAAATCCTCACCGTTATAGAAGAAATCACAAATAGGAAATCAGGGTCCAATCGACTTTTAAGAAATTAAGGTCCATATTTATACTTTTTTAGCGCCACATTTGAGTCATTTTTTTGACGCAAAAGAGGCGCAAACTTGCAAAATACAATTACATTTTGTAAGTTTGCGCCGTTTTTGAGTCAGAAAGTGGTACAAATATGGCGCTAAAAAGTATAAATATGGGCCTAAGATTGCTCAAAAGGTATTCATTCTCATGAATTATTCAGGAAGCAGGATCCATAACAAGGCAATCATTAGTCTACTTCCCAAAACCAGGAAGAATTCCGCCCCGGCATGCTCAGGGTATTGTCCAATATTTCTATTCAGTTCTAATGTAAAAGTTTTAGCCAACGTTCTCAGCAACAGGCTAAAAAGGACCAAAGCACATCTCACCCCCCCCCCACAAGTTGAATTTGAAGGAAGGTTTTCATCAAGCAACAATATGCACATAATGTGGAAAGTCTGTAATGATAATAACAACAAAAACAACCTCTCACTAAATTCCAAGAAGATGTTTAATTGCGTTTAGTGGGTGTGGTATACTGTTCCTAGCAATTTAATAGAACTGTGTGTTATGTCAATAAAAACTTCACAATTTAGAGACTTAGGGCCTGATTTGGATATTCGCAGACGGGTTACTCAGTCACAACGGTGACAGATATCTTGTCTAAATCTGAATCCCATAGAACATTATGGAATTTCGATTTCGGTGGACAGGCTATCTGCCACCATTATGACAGAGTAACCCGTCTAAATCAGGGCAGAATTCTAATTATATCATCAGTCAATGTTGGTTTCTTAGGCTAGCTCACAAGACCACATCTAAAGCCCTAACCTCTCAGGGTAATACATGCTGTTGGTAACCTCTAACATGACCACTCCAATTCCAAAGAAATGTATGGAAACAGATCTATCCTTTTAATTTGTTTCTTTTACAAGGTGTCACAAGAAAAGATACGAAAATCCTTTTTCAAATATTTATTTAAAAATATCTTATTCTTGTAAATAAAATATGAGCTGTGATTTTTAGACAGTTGAGACCCATTGTAATAAGCATTAGTAGAATGGTGAAACAATCGAACCATGTTAATTGTTCCTAATATTACTCCTATCTTTTGCTATTACATCTATACTAGAGAGAGCATAGCAGGAGTAGTCATCTCCAGACCTCTTGAAATGATCTAACCCCCATATATTGGTATTATGTGTCAGGAAGCCGGCCTCAGTGCATTAATGAATGCACCCGTTTAAATGGGCAAGCCTGCACTTCTCTCAGCAAGGATATCTTCCTTCTCAGGATAACAGTTGGGATCAGCAGGACTGCATCTCAGTCACAGCTCACAGCAGTTCCTTCCATTAGAATCTCAGCATAAAGTGCCCTTTTCAACAAAATTAGCATGCATGCTGATTATGTGATGAAAAACTATCCTCATTGTACTGTGCCATAGGTGCATCCTCTTCTAATTATGACAATCATTATGACATTGGTGGCAAGTATTGCTTACCGCCATGCTGACTGCCGCCAACATACTGCCGCCGCAGCGAATTACCGCTACCCATATTATAACACACACATAGCAATCCGTCACTATACAGCCACACACACAAGTCCGCCAGCCCAAAGGTCAGTGATAAACTGGTGGTAGCAAAACCCACACCGTTCTGCCAACAGAGCTACGCCCAAAACATTATGACCCACGAATCACTGCTGCGGACACTCAATGGTGGTAAACCATTGGTGCTACATACTGCTAGGCTCAAAATACACACACACACAAAACAACACTACATAGGAAAATTCAAATAACACACACCTGACACCCATACACACACCACACCCACACCACTGTAAAACACACACCCACATTACTCACAACCCTTTACAAAAAAGTGCCACAAGAGAGATAGCAAGACCACAGATAAGACCACAGCCACATACCACCATCACCTAAACACCATCCAAGCATCTTACATCACACACCCCAACACATCACCCCACACATCCTCACCCACACCACTCACACTACACCCATGGCACCACAACAACACCCCAGGTACTCAGAGGAGGAACTAAGGGTCATGGTGGAGCAAATCATCTGGGTAGAGCCACAGCTATTCGGATCACAGGTGCAGCAGACATCCATTGCTAGGAAGATGGAGCTATGGCGGAGAATCGCGGACAGGGTCAACACCATGGGACAGCACCCCAGAAAAAGGGATGACACCAGAAAGAGGTGGAACGATCTATGGGGGAAGGTGCGTTCCATGGCAGCAAGACACCAAATAGCTGTACAGAGGCCTGGTGGTCGACCCCCACCTCCTCCCCCACAACTAACAACATGGGAAGAGCAATCTTGGCAATCATGCATCCTGAGGGCCTGGCAGGAGTTGGAGGAGGACTGGACTCTGGTAAGTCAAATCTCTATTACTATCACCCCCCACCTGCATCCCATCACATACCCCCACCCTTACCCTCACTCCCATCACTCCACCACCTCCCAAACACCCCATCATCACAACACAGCCCTCCCAATACCAAGTCCTGCATGCTCTACCAATGCATGGACCCCCATCACATACCTGCATGGACACCCATCACTAAAGCATGCACACTAGAGTGAAACAGCAAGCCCACTAAATAACTACTCACACAAGGCAAAGCTACCAGGGCAATAACAACCCTAGTGGGCAACACACCCATGCACAAGATGTCACACGCAGAAACAATAACACTGCATTTACATCCCCACAGGTCCCCCAGCCAACGTCACCGGAGAGCAGGTGCCAGCAACATCCAGACCCCCTCAGAAGAGGCCCACAGTGATGACAGCAGCTCTGGATGCCTGGATCTGGATGACCAACTTGGCCCATCAGGGATCTCCGGATGGTGGGTTACCTAGGCACAGTCCCATACCACCACAGAGCCTCCCCCCTCAGGAAACACCAGCACAGCACCCACCCAGCAGGCCCATACCTCTGTCCCCAGGACACGTCAATCAGCAGTGTGTCCACCATTACAGGGACCCCAGGCCACCCCACAAACACAGGACGATCGGTAACCTGGGGTCAGTGGCAGTGGACACACGGTTCAGGGGACAGAGGCACAGGACAAGAGGGAAGCTGGGAGGACTGCTGTGCGATGGAGGAGGACAGGCCCAGGGAACCAACTCTCCAGGAGGCACTCACCAAGATCCTGAGGGCATAACACCATTCTCAGGAGATAATGGACCAGATACTGGACAAGATGCAGGAGAACCAGCGGCTGCAGGAGGGACAGTACCTGGGGATCAGGGAGGACTTGAAGTCCATTAACACCACCCTGGTCTCCATTGCAGGGGTGCTGGGAGACATGGCCAACAGTATGAGTGAGGCAGTGGCACACCATCGGGCCCCTACCACTAGCCAGACCGATGAACAGCCCTCCACCTCCACTGCGGCTAGTGAACAGGAGGCCCTGCCACAGGACCAACAGGCCACCAGCACCCCTCCACCTGCAGAAGGAGAACCACCACGCAAATGTTCCCTGCGATCCAGGCCGAAGCCAGAGACTATTGACAAGACCCCACCAGGAAATAAGACTCTCCTGATTGTCACCCTTGTGTCCCACCATGTCAGCCTGTCCACCTCGAACTGCCATTGCTCCACTTCCTATGCCCCCTTGGACAATGCACCTGTGATCCACATGGACTGGACTCTATCCTGGACTTTCCTCCCCCATCAGCCCAGCCCATTGCACATCACCCTCTACTTATTAGCACTTAAATAAACAGCATTTGAAAAGTATGGAGTCTGTCAAATAATTGAACTATGTATTTGTTTCACAAGCTTTAAACACTGCAATACAACTGTACAGTATTGTATACATATGAATGACCTGTAGTTGGCTGCACTCAACACACCAGGAGTGATAGTGGGACACAAATATCTGCTCATAGAGATGCCAGAGGGTAAAGTAAGTGGCCATAGAAGTGGGAAAATCAGCCTGCAAGTGACAATGTCAAACACAAAACAGTCAATTAAAAGTGAAGTTACACTGTCTTACCTGTGTGTCATTGGAAGTATTGACAAATTATTGCACTTCTGTTGTCTTCATCCTCATCCTCTGTCTCCTCATTTTCACTGTCCAAATGTTCCACTGCTGCCACACACCCATCTCGAACCTCATCCTCCTGCAGACAAAGCACCTTGCAACGTAAGGCAAGGGTGTGCAACATGCAGCATGCCACGATGATCTGACAGACCTTCTTGGGTGAGTAGCACAGGGAGCCACCTATCAGATGGAGGCAACAAAACCTAGCCCTAAGGAGGCCGAATGTGCTCTGTATGATTCTTCTGGTTCACCCATGTGCCTCATTATAACGTTCCTCTGCCCTTGTCCTGGGATTCCCCACAGGGGACAGTAGCCAAGAGACGTTGAGATAACCAGAGTCACCTGCAAATATCGAGGGACAACTGTTAGACACACACTAACCCTTAGGGCCCACACCATACCCGATGCATGGGGCATGAATGCATGGAGTGGTGTGTGAATGCATTGTGAAAGGAAGGAGGGATGTCCTCTTGGCTGGATACACGTTGAGTGCTGGGCTATGTGTGTGCCAATAGTGATGGAAATGGGTATGGTGGGTCATTCGTGCTACAGGCTGGACTGTTTGTCTAATGGTGTTCGCCTGTCTGTATTGCCTCTACAGGTCAGTACCCATCAAAAGAAGGGTATTTGGCGTGCCCTGGGGGTCTATGGTAGGCGGAGCACTCACTGTCGCAAGCAGTGGGAGGACCTGAGATGCTGGGCACAGAAGACTGCAGAGGACCAGCTGGGGATGGCCTCCCAACGAGGAAGGGGTGCCCGTTGGACCCTGGCCACCCCCCAATGGCCGGCATACTCGCAGTGGCCTATCCAGAGCTGGAAAGGGCACTTGAGGGCATCACAGCAGCCACAAGGGGGTGAGTACAGTGGCCATCATTGAGGGAAATGGCTGGAGGGGTGGTATCCAGGTGGTGGGTGTATGTCAGTGGGTGCCCCTAGGCCAGGCCAGACATAGCAGTGTAGATCCTCTGTTGGCTAAGGGTCTGAAGGGGAAATACTGCTTACCTAGCTTGTAAGCATCCACTACTGGTCAGGGTTGGGTGGATCCCAGGTGTGCTGCAGTTGGCGATGTGTTCTCCTTCTCATGCCTTCGTGGCTAGCAATATCACTGGTAGTGCAATGCACAGTGTGTAGGCCTGTTCCCTGTGTGTGAGGGTGCTGTGTACGCCAATGGTGGTGTTGGGGCAGTCACTGACCTAGTGTATGCTTTGTCTTTCTCTCCCCCTTTTCTTGTTTTGTCATCCTGTCCTTATGTGCATTAACATCATCTGGCAGAGTAGCAGAGGCACCGGCGATGGAGGGATATGCATCCCACAGGACCCTGGATGCAGAGTCCACCGACGCTGAGGGCACCAGTGGGACGGAGGGCGAGGGGAGCACCATGGCAGAGACTGGAGGGGACAGTTCGGACAGTGATACCTCTTCTGATGGAAGCTCCCTGGTGGTGGCGGACAACTCTGTGACCACCCCAGCTACAGGTACAGCCGCCACCTCCTGTACCAGCACCACCCTCCCAGCAGCCCCTCATCATGGTGCCCATGCCTACTCACCCAGAAGGGTGGGCATCTCCTTCACCCCAGGCACCTCAGGCCCTGCCCCAGTTAGCCCTACTGCCCTGAGTGAGGAGTCTATTGACCTCCTGAGATCCATCTCTGTAGGGCAGTCAACCATTGTGAATGCCATCCAGGGGCTGGCAGCCCAGATGCAGCAATCTAATGCATTCCTGGAGGACATTCACAGAGGATTGGCGGCCCAATAGTGATCGATCCAGGTTCTGGCCATCTCCGTGATGGCAGCCATTGTCCCTGTTTCAACTGTCCCCCCTCCAACTTCCACTTCCCAGTCCCATTCTCCTCAACCCCAACCCATCACAAGCACACATCCAGACGAGCATGCACACAGGACAACACCCAAGAGTGTCACAGGCAGACACAAGCACCACACTTCATCCCACAGGCACTCACACAAACACCATTCAGTTGCAGACACAACAACATCCACTATTTCCTCAGTCTCCCACTCCTGCACCTCCTCCACCACCCACCCAGTTACATCTACATTCACACCTCCATGCACTACATCATCATCCACTACCTGCATCATCACCACACCAAGCAGGACACATACCTCAATGGCAGACACCTCCACAACATCCATGCACACGTCTTTTGTGTCCTCTCCCAACGTGTCTGTCCCCCCCTCCTAAAGTACACAAACGCAAGCACTCAGACACCCAACAGCCATCCACCTCACAACAGCATGCAACCCATGCACCTGCATCCAAATCCAGCAGACAAGCACCTCCAACAACCACTCCCTCATCCTCCACTCCCATTTCTTCTCCCTCTTCCCACCCCAATGTCCCTAAAAAGCTTTTCCTTTCCACCATTGACCTCTTCCCTACCCCTCCCCTGTCCTGCACATATGGCCAGGGTAGGAAGAACCCAGCCAAGCACCTCAGCCAAACAGTCCATGGGCCCAGTTTCATCAGCACCTACTCATGATGGAAAGGATTCCAGGCCACAAATACTGAAGGGGAAGGAGCCTGTACCAGCCAGCAAGAAGGGGAAGGAACCTGCACCAGCCAGCACAAAGTGGAAGGAGCCTACACCAGCCAGCAAAAATGGGAAGGTGCCTGCACCGGCCAGCAAAAGGGGAAGGAGCCTGCACCAGCCAGCAAGATGTGGAAGGAGCCTGCACCAGCAGAAAGAAGGGGAAGGATTCTGCACCAGCCAGCAAGAAGGGGAAGGAGCCTGCACCAGCCAGCAAAAAGGGAAAAGACCCTGCACCAGCAGCTGTCACAAAGCCCCCACCACCAGTCATGGTTTTGCAGCCATCAGTGAGTGCAGGGGCGGAGCAGGAGCCTCCCACAACCACCACCACCACAGTGCAGACATCAGAGGGTGCAGGGACTGAGCAGGAAGCTCTCACAACCACCACCACTGCAGTGCAGCCTTCAGAGGGTGCAGGGGCTGAGCAGGAGCCTCCCACAACCACCACCGCCACATTGCAGCCATTGCAGGGTGCAGTGGCTATGCAGAAGCGTCCCACAACCCCCACCACCACAGTGCAGACATCGGAGGGTACAGGGGCTGAGCAGGAATCTCCCACAACCACCACCACCATAGTGCAGCCATTGGAGGGTGCGGGCTGAGCATGAGCTTTCCACTACCACCACCACCGTGCAGCCACCAGAGGGTGCAGGGGCTGAGCAGGAGCCTCCCACAACCACCACCACCACAGTGCAGCCATCGGAGAGTGCAGGTGCTGAGCAGGAGCCTCCCACTACCACCACCACATACAGCCATCAAGGGTGCATGGGCTGAGCAGGAGCCTCCCACAACCATCACCACCACAGTGCAGCCATCGGAGGGTGCAGGGGCTGAGCAAGAGCCTCCCATTATTACCACCACTGTGCTGACGTCAACGCCGGCGGACGCCATATGATCCAGCCTCCATGGGCTGCTGTGCGGCCTGCCCCCACCAGAACCAGTGGGCAAGCCACCCACCTAAGAGACTGTGGCCTTGCACTCTCCAAGACAAAGCAAAGGGCATGTTGCCCCCTCCAGAACCAGTGGGAGAGACACCCACCTGAGAGACTGTGGCCTTGCAATCCCCAGGACCAAGCACAGGGCTTGTTGCCCCTCCAGAACCAGTAGACAAGTCACCCATCTGAGAGACTGTGGCCTTGTACTCCTGAGGACCAAGAACAGGGCATGCTGCCCCCTCCAGAACCAGTGGGCAAGTCACCCACTCCAGAAACTGTGGCCTTGCACTCCCCGGGACCAAGCACAGGGCATGTTGGCCCCTCCAGAACCAGTGGGAGAGACACCCACCTGAGAAACTGTGGCCTTTCACTCCCCAGGACCAAGCATAGGACATGTTGCCCCCTTCAGAACCAGTGGGAGAGACACCCATCTGAGAGACTGTGGCCTTGCACTCCCCAGGACTAAGCAAAGGGCATGTTGCCCCCTCCAGAACCAGTGGGAGAGACACCCACCTGAGGAACTATGGCCTTGCACTTCCCAGGTCCACACACAGGGCATGTTGCCGCCTCCAGAACCAGTGGTATTGTTTCTGCATCCAGCTAAGGTGCCCCCACTCCCCCTAAGGTGCCTGCCTATTTGCCAACTGATACCCCTGCAGTGTTCTCTCCGTATTAGTGCAGGGATCGAGTGGGGCCTTGGACTTTGCCCTGTGGCCATGTGGCCCCTGTGAACTGAGGACTGGGCAGTGTCCCTTTTTTGTACATTTGTACATATCTGTTTCATTGCCACATTGACTTAATAATTTTGATGTTGATCTTATTACAATCACTTTAGTCAATTCCTGTTGTCCTTGCATTATTCATGCGATTTACATTGATAAATTGTATTGTTGGTGCAGCTGGTTGTGTGTATGGTGTGTATGTTTGTGGGATGTGTGTTGTGCGTGTGTGTGTGTGTCACTCTCATTTTCCTCCCCCCTCCCTTGTGTGCTAGATGACTGTACCTACTGTCGTCGTCTTCGCCGGCGTTGGTGTTCGTGGTGGAGCATAACGTAGAGGATCATTGGAAAGCCTTGCAGTTCTGGTTCCATGGCTACATGGTTCTTCCCTGTGTCTCCAATGGTGAGTCCTTTCACTTCTGGGCTTTGTTCCCACCAGGTTTTTGATGGAGTTGGTACCGCCCCAGAAAAGGTGGAGGTTTGGCATGTCATACTATGGTGGGCGTTACTTTGCCTTCCACCTGGCTGTAGGCGGCTACCGCCGTGGTGACTGTTGTTTCCGGCCTGGCGGTCGGTGTGGTACATTGGCTGTCTTTCGGAGATATCACTGCCATGGTCATAATTTGCCAGTACTTACTGCCAGCCTGTTGGCGGTATTACCGCCACTCTATCACTGACCGCCAGGGTCGTAATAAGGGCCTACGTGTCATGAAGCCTTATCTATGTTATATAAGTATTTTGTTCCTACATGATTGTATTCTGTTTTGATGGTTGGTAACGACATTTAAAAAAATAAATATGTGTTTGAATAAGCGTTGTTTCCCACAAATTGTATGCATATTGGCCAAGGTAAGTACATACAAAGAAACATTTTAGCTAATAACCATTTCCATTATCGAAAG
Organism: Pleurodeles waltl; assembly: GCF_031143425.1. NCBI lineage: Eukaryota > Metazoa > Chordata > Amphibia > Caudata > Salamandridae > Pleurodeles > Pleurodeles waltl. The sequence continues at coordinate 822,129,477 of NC_090442.1, read as the reverse complement.
AGAAATACAGTGAATGTTTTACACAAAATGGAACTATGCAATGAAGTGTGGAATGTGCCTTAGTACAACGATACCAAAACAAAATCAATAAAATATTAAACGAAAAGTAGGACATTTTTCACCACCTGGCGACATATTTGCTGTATAAAATATGCTTTTAACGATTAAAACATATTTACTTTTACTTACCTTTAGATGGTTCAGATGAAAATACGAACAGAAATGTTTTCCATATATATATATATATATATATATATATATATATATATATATATATATATATATACATATATGTATATATATATATATATATATATATATATATATATATATATATATATGTGTGTATGTATGTGAAAGTTGATGTACCAGCTATCAAATATTATATTCTTATATTCATATTTCAAAGACAGCTCTGCCACAAAAGAAAAAGAAAATGGCACTTGTTAAGCCCATGGAAGAAAATATGACCTGCTTATGACAATGAAAACTAGTTTCCGCTTTCATCTTGGTTTTGCACCTTAATGATGGGCAGAACGTAGGCGAGTCGGTAATGTAATCAATAATGCCGTTTCCTGTACTAGAGTGTTTCATCTCAAACAAGCTTTAGCCTCTCATGTCTTCTATGCATGTTACTTACTGACACTGACACAGTCCTTATGAAGTCTGAGCTGAAAGGTTCTATTTCAAAGAAAAAAAAATATTTTAATGGCTAGAAGCACACTGTTTAGACTAGAACAGTGGAAATGGAAGCTTTCTACCGTGATATACTTAAATGGAAAGTTAATAAGAGCATTGTATTTATTAGTCTTCAATCATATATCCTCAGATTAAAATATGGGTTTAAAATGTTTTCAACAGCAAGGATTTTCATGAAGATTAAATGCATAAAGGTTTATGTTTAGCTCATTCCATACAGGATCTCAGAAGCTTTTTCGGTGCTTGTGGAAGCATAGCAAATATGAGGGAGAAAATGTGGACAGAAAGACGACTATTCAGTATCAGGGATAAGCAGCCGCAACAGCTCTAGCTTGTACTCTGAAACCTCTAGTAATTCATTTGCCACCTCAGGTCTCAAGGTTAGGAACGTAGAGGGGTTTTGGAGCCAGGGTTGCTATCAGTAGTTCGCAGTCGTATCTTATTTTACATCTTTTTTAACACATAACTCAAGCCAAGAGGCGTTAGTGTTCTGCAGAGTCCAACAATGAGTTGTTTTGTTATCGCCTTACAAAGAACAAGTAACTAGGGTCAGACTGGTCTATGGGGCTCTCTGGCAGTGCCGGATGGGCTGGTTCAACAGGATAGTGTGTGGACCTTTAGCCTGGTTGTTTGCTGGCCTGTTTTATGGTCAGATGGGACAGTTTTTATTGTTGGTTTCCTTGTTATTAATACAAACATTGCCAGCAGCAAGCTCAAATCCATGCAGCCTTCCACACCTTACCAAACACTTATACAGCTTGTCTTTGCAAGTTCAACACTGCCCCAACTTGCACACATGGGTCACTTCTTTGAGGTATCCAATTCCCTAATGAGGCCACTTTTGTTGTGGTTCCCAGCTCTATTTTTTCACAGTTCGACTCTGCAAGTAACCAATGAGTCCTGATAATTGAGATAAAGGATAAACATGTTCTAGAGTGGGAAGAAAACAGTGGTTAAAAGATGAAGACATCAGGTTATGTGTTAGAGAGGAGTAACACAGAAGAAGAAAAGAATGAGATAGAGGGTTTAAAACATTAAGGCTCTCATTACAACATTGGCGGTAAAAGCCGCTTACCGCTGTGCAGAAGACCGCCAACACACCGCCTCGGCCACGGAATTCCACCACAGCTATTATGACCCACATTACGAAATCCGCCAAAATTCAGACACCCGCACAAGTCCGCCACACCAAAGGTCAGTGATAAACTGGCGAAAACAAAACCTCCACCGTCACACCAACAGAAATACGCCCACACTATCACGACAAACGAATCCACGCAGCGGTCTTTCAACCGCGGTATTCCATTGGCGGTACACACCGCCGCGCTCAAAATACACACACACATACAAAACACAGCCACATTGGACAATTCGAAATACACACACCTGATACACATACACACACCACTCCCACACACCCAATACAATATAAAACACACACCCAAATCACCCACAAACCCCTACCACCAAGAATTCTGAAAGAGGGCCAGAGAGAGACAGCACCAGCAAGAACAACAGCATCCACAGGCACACAACATCATCACCCACAGAACTTACACGCATCTCACACAACACCCCACTACATATCAGCACACTTATCAGCACACACTCCACCCCACAAATCATCTACACCACCCCATTGCACAGTAAAGACACCCTAGGTTCTCGGAGGAGGAGCTCAGGGTCATGGTGGAGGAAATCGTCTGGGTAGAGCCACAACTATTCGGATCACAGGTCCAGCACACCTCAATAGCAAGGAAGATGGACCTATGGCAAAGAATAGTGGATAGGGTCAACGCAGTCGGACAGCACCCAAAAAATCGGGAGGCCATCAGGAAGAGGTGGAATGACCTACGGGGGAAGGTGCGTTCTGTGGTCTCCAGACACCACCAGGCAGTTCAGCGGACTGGCGGCGGACACCCACCTCCTCCCCCACAACTAACAACATGGGAGGAGCAGGTCTTGGCGATTCTGCATCCTCAGGGCCTTGCAGGAGTAGGTGGAGGAATGGACTCTGGTAAGACAAATCTTAATTATTGCATCCCCCACCCTACCTGCATGCCAGCACATACCCCCACCCTCACCCTCACCCCCAGCACCCCAACTCCTCACATATGTCCCAGCATCACAAACTACCCATCCCAACACCAAGCCCTGCATGCAACAACAAAGCATGGACACCCATCACTAAAGCATGCCCACTGCACATACCCATACACCCCCCTAAACCATCATCACACAAGGTTCCACACAGGAATGCAAGCACTGGGGTACACGGTCACCCACCCATTGCACACCATGACACACACAGATGTAATAACAATCCTTTTATACCCCTGCAGGACCCCTACCCAACGTCACTGGACAGGAGGGTCCACACATGTCCACACCACCAACACAAAGAGGCCCACAGTGATGACAGCAGCTCTGTCCAACTGGATCTAGATGACCACCCCGGCCCATCGGGGACCTCGGGACAGTTGGTTCCCCTCACCCAGTCACAGACCACCACAGACCTTCCCCCCTCCAGAAACACCAGCACAGCACCCACCCAGCGGGCCCATACCTCCGTCCCCATGACACGTCAACCAGCGGTGTGTCCACCACTACGGGGAACCCAGGATAACCCACCACCCCAACAACAACAGGGACCTAGGGGCAGTGGCAGTGGGCACACAGTCCAGAGAACTGGGGGCGGACAGGCCAAGGGAACCCAATCTCCACAAGGCCCTCTCCTTCATCATGGGAGCCTACCACCACTCCCAGGAGACGATGGCAACAGTACTGGCCAAGTTTCAGGAGACCCAGCGCCTGCAGGAGGAACAGTATATGGGCTTCAAGGAGGAACTCAGAACCATCAATTCTACCCTGGGCACCATCGTAGGGGTGCTGAAGGAAGTACTCAACACCAGGAGGGACACTGTGGCACTACAAGGGGCCCCTGACACTAGCATGGACGATGAACTGCCCACCACCTCCGCCGGCGCTAGTGGACAGGACGCCCAGCCACAGGATCACCACACCAGCACCACACACCCTGCAGAGCCCAGCACCCCAGAAACGGTCCCTTAGATCCAGGAACAAGACAGAGCACGATGCCAAGACCCCAGCCAAAAAATGAGACCACCCTGATTGTCATCCTACTGTCCCACTTTGTCACCCTGTCCATACTTAAACTGCCCCATCTCCACTTCCTATGCCCATTTGGGCAATGCACCTGTGTGACTAATAGACTGGACTCTGCCATGGACATTCCTCCGCCATCACCCCTCACCGTTTTGCTACCCCCTCCAATTTTGAGCACTAAAATAAACAATTTTAAAGCACAAAACAATCTGGAGTCAGTCTGTGATTTCGAAATAGTGTATTAGCAATTACAGTGACAAAATGCTCTTTCAATTGTAATGTCAACATAACTATGTCACACAGCTCTAGTCCATGAGGAATCTAAGCAGATCTCACACAGTGGGACCCACATCTGTGAAATCGTAAGGGAAAGTGACAACTCAGTGACCATACACTGGGTGAAAACGACAGACAGTAGAGCGGTAGTAGTGTTAAAGTACATGTAGTAGGCAGGTCTCTACTCTTACCTGTGTCACACTGGAAATATTGCTGGATCACTATGTCCCTGTTGTTCATGTCTTCTTCCTCTGCTTCCTCGTCTTCACTGTCCAAAGGCTCCACAGCTGCCACAACACCGCCATCCGGACCATCCTCCTGCAGAAAAGGCACCTGTCATCGCAAAGCCAAGTTGTGAAGCATACAGCAGGCGACGATGATCTGGCACACCTTCTTTGGTGAGTAGAATAGGGATCCACCTGTCATATGGAGGCACCTGAACCTGGCCTTCAGGAAGCCGAAGGTCCGCTTGATCACCCTTCTAGTTTGCCCATGGGGCTCATTGTAGCGTTCCTCTGCCCTTGTCCTGGGATTCCTCACTGGGGTCAGTAGCCATGACAGGTTGGGTTAACCAGAGTCACCTGCAAATGTCGAGGGACAACTGTTAGACACGCACTAACCTGGAGGGATATCCCCAGACCCAGACAACCATTCCCAATGACTTGCTTCCAGGTGCTCACCTAATAGCCACACACGGTGCCTCTGGAGTTGGCCCATCACATAAGGGATGCTGCTATTCCGCAGGATGTAGGTGTCATGCACTGAGCCAGGGAACATGGCATTCTCACGGGAGATGTACTGGTCTGCCAAACATACCATCTGTACATTCATGGAATGATAACTCTTCCGGTTTCTGTACACCTGTTCACTCCTGTGGGGGGGGGACCAAAGCCACATGGGTCCCATCAATGGCACCTATCATGTTGGGGATGTGTCCACCAATGGTTGGTACACCGGAGGATGTCGCCATCTCCTCACATGTCCCAGCAGACGGTGTCTACGAAGGACAACAGTGAGCACAGAGTCAAACAACTCAGAGGTACGTACCCACAGTTTACACAGAACACCATTCATACATAAAAGATGGGCTGTATGTGTGTAGAGTGTAGGCCTAGGTATGTGTGACGCAGTTGAAAATGAAGCCATGTGGGCCCCTGAAATGGCGGCTGCATGACCTGTAAAGTGGGACAATGGGATGTGAGGTAACTGCATGTTCCTTTTCTTCTTCTGTACTCTTCTCTGCGTGTTCCTTTTCTTCTTTTGTACTCTTCTCTGCGTGTTCCTTTTCTTCTTCTGTACTCTTCTCTGCGTGTTCTTTTCTTCTTCTGTGCTCTTCTGTGCTCCTCTCTCTTCTTCTGTGGCCTAGGGTAGGTCGCTTCCCCTGCCGCTGCAGCTCCACCTGCCCAGGCTCCTGACACCTCCCAGCAAGACCAGCTAAACCGTAAGTACTCCCCCGCCCAGCCCCTCACCTAGCACCTCGCTGCCTTCCGCTCTCTCCTCCAACCTTTCTTCGCACCTCTGCAGTCCATTTCCCTTCGCTTTCTGCTCCTCCTTCTGGTAGCCATCTTCCTCCGCTCTCTGCTCCTCTTCTGCAGCCCACTTGCTGCGTGTTCTGATCTTCTCCTGTGTCCTTCTCTTCCTCCTCACCGCACTTTCCTCGTGTTCTGCTCTTCCTCTTTGTCCCGCTCCTCTTCCTCACCGCATTTTCTTCCTGCTTTGCTCTTCCTCTGTGTTCTTCTCTTCTTTTCTCTTCTTCCTCACCGCATTTTCTTCCTGCTCAGCTCTTCCTCTGTGTTCTTCTCCTCCTCTGCACCCCGTCCTGCGTGTTCTTTTCTTCTTCTGTGTTCTTCTGTGCTCTTCTCCTCCTCTGCACCCCGTCCTGCATGTTCTTTTCTTCTTCTGTGTTCCTCAGTGCTCTTCTCCTCCCCTGCACCCCGTCCTGCGTGTTCTTTTCTTCTTCTGTACTCTTCTCTGCGTGTTCCTTTTCTTCTTCTGTACTCTTCTCTGCGTGTTCCTTTTCTTCTTCTGTACTCTTCTCTGCGTGTTCTTTTCTTCTTCTGTGCTCTTCTGTGCTCCTCTCTCCTCTTCTTCTGTGGCCTTCTCCTCTTCTTCTGGACTCTTCCCTCCTCTGCTCTCTCCTCTTCTTCTGGACTCGTCTCTCCTCTTCTTCTGTGGTCTTCTCCTCTTCTTCTTGACTCCTCTCTCCTCTTCTTCTGTGGCCTTCTCCTCTTCTTCTGGACTCTTCCCTCCTCTGCTTCTCTGGTCTCTCCTCTTCTTCTGGACTCTTCCCTCCTCTGCTTCTCTGGTCTCTCCTCTTCTTCTTGACTCCTCTCTCCTCTTCTTCTGTGGCCTTCTCCTCTTCTTCTGGACTCTTCCCTCCTCTGCTTCTCTGGTCTCTCCTCTTCTTCTGGACTCTTCCCTCCTCTGCTTCTCTGCTCTCTCCTCTTCTTCTGGACTCGTCTCTCCTCTTCATCGGTGGTCTTCTCTCCTTCCTCTTCTATTCCTCTCTTCTTTTCTTCCTGACTCCTCTCCTCCTCTGTAATCCCCCTTCCCTCTATTCTTTCCCTTCCGCTCGATCAGACCCCCCCGCCCTCTGCTTTCCCGCTGCCACCTCCCACTCCGCCCGCCCCCGCTCCCATTCGTCGCCCCCCCTCCTGCCTCCCGCCCCCTGCTGACCCCTCCTCCCCCCTCCTCCCTCTTATGGCACCCGCTGCGCGGCAGAGTCAGCAACCCTTGACCCTAGGGTAGGTCACTTCCCCCGCTACTGCAGCTCCACCTGCCCAGGCTCCTGACACATCCCAGCAAGACCAGCTAAACCGTAAGTACTCCCCCCGCCCAGTCCCTCGCCCAGCCCCTCGCTCCTCACCTCTCTTTCTCTGAACTTCTGTCTTCTGCCTTCCACTCTCTCCTCCAACCTTTCTTCGCACCTCTGCTGTCCATTTCCCTTCGCTTTCTGCTCCTCCTTCTGGCAGCCATCTTCCTCCGCTCTCTGCTCCTCTTCTGCAGCCCACTTGCTGCATGTTCTGATCTTCTCCTGTGTCCTTCTCTTCCTCCTCACCGCACTTTCCTCGTGTTCTGCTCTTCCTCTGTGTCCCCCTCCTCTTCCTCACCACATTTTCTTCCTGCTCTGCTCTTCCTCTGTGTTCTGCTCTTCTTTTCTCTTCTTCCTCACCGCATTTCCTTCCTGCTCGGCTCTTCCTCTGTGTTCTTCTCCTCCTCTGCACCCCGTCCTGCGTGTTCTTTTCTTCTTCTGTGTTCTTCTGTGCACTTCTCCTCCTCTGCACCCCGTCCTGCGTGTTCTCTTCTTCTTCTGTGTTCCTCGGTGCTCTTCTCCTTCCCTGCACCCCGTCCTGCCTGTTCTTTTCTTCTTCTGTACTCTTCTCTGCGTGTTCCTTTTCTTCTTCTGTACTCTTCTCTGCGTGTTCCTTTTCTTCTTCTGTACTCTTCTCTGCGTGTTCTTTTCTTCTTCTGTGCTCTTCTGTGCTCCTCTCTCCTCTTCTTCTGTGGCCTTCTCCTCTTCTTCTGGACTGTTCCCACCTCTGCTTCTCTAGTCTCTCCTCTTCTTCTGGACTCGTCTCTCCTCTTATTCTGAGGTCTTCTCCTCTTCTTCTTGACTCCTCTCTCCTCTTCTTCTGTGGCCTTCTCCTCTTCTTCTGGACTCTTCCCTCCTCTGCTTCTCTGGTCTCTCCTCTTCTTCTGGACTCTTCCCTCCTCTGCTTCTCTGCTCTCTCCTCTTCTTCTGGACTCGTCTCTCCTCTTCTTCTGTGGTCTTCTCCCCTTCTTCTTGACTCCTCTCTCCTGTTCTTCTGTGGCCTTCTCCTCTTCTTCTGGACTCTTCCCTCCTCTGCTTCTCTGGTCTCTCCTCTTCTTCTGGACTCTTCCCTCCTCTGCTTCTCTGGTCTCTCCTCTTCTTCTGGACTCGTCTCTCCTCTTCTTCTGTGGTCTTCTCTCCTTCTGCTTCTATTCCTCTCTTCTTTTCTTCCTGACTCCTCTCCTCCTCTATAATCCCCCTTCCCTCTATTCTTTCCCTTCCCCTCTATCTGACCCCCCCGCCCTCTGCTTTCCCGCTGCCACCTCCCGCTCCGCCCGCCCCCCGCCCCCTGCTCCCATTTGTCGTCCCCCCTCCCGCCTCCCACCCCCTGCTGACCCCTCCTCCCCCCCCTCCCTCTTATGGCACCCGCTGCGCGGCAGAGTCAGCAACCCTTGACCCTAGGGTAGGTCGCTTCCCCCGCTGCTCCAGCTCCACCTTCCCAGGCTCCTGACACCTCCCAGCAAGACCAGCTAAACAGTAAGTACTCCCCCCGCCCAGCCCCTCACTGAGACCTGGATGAACGCCTCCTCGGCCTCTGACATCGCCATAGCCATCCCCGACGGCTACAAGATCACCAGGAGAGACCGCACCAACCAAATCGCAATCGTTTTCAAGGACTCCATCAACGTCACCACCTCCACCGAACACACCCCCCTCGCCGCCGAACACATGCACTTCCAGATCCACACCGACCCCAGGACCACCCTCAGAGGAACTCTCATCTACAGACCCCTGGACCACGCGCCCTCTTCAGCGAATCCATCGCTGACTTCATCTCCCTGCACGCCCTAGCCTCGCTGGACTACATCCTCCTCGGAGACCTCAACTTCCACCTGGAGCAGAACAACGACCCCAACACTCCCACCCTGCTCGACAACCTCGCCAACCTCGGTCTCAAGCAACTGGTGAACACCCCCACCCACATCGCCGGACACATGCTCGACCGAATCTTCTCCACCAGCAACCACGTATCCTTCAGCCACTCCTCCGTAATACACTGGACCGCCCACAGATGTGTCCACTTCACCTTCAGACGCAAGACTCTCCACCTCCGCACACAACCCATCCCACGCAGACATTGGAACAAAATCCCCACGGAACAGCTGCTCTCCACACTCAGCAACAACCAACCCACCCACCTTCTCCACCGACCCCAACAACGCAGCCCTCATCCTCACTCATTGGATCACCAACTGTGCGGACAACCTCGCACCCCTCAGACGCCTCCCAAGACAGACCAGCACCAGGAAACCTCAATGGTTCACAGACACCCTCAAGGAATCCCCAAAAAACTGCCGTACCCTCGAGAAAGCCTGGCGCAAAGACCACACCGTAGAAAACATGTCTGACCTCAAAAACACCACAGCGAACACCATCAGCTGATCCGCGCCACCAAAAGAACTTCCTTCACAGACAGACTGGACAAGAACACTCACAACAGCAAAGAACTCTTCAACATCGTCAAAGGGCTCTCCAATCCTAACGCCAACTCCAACTCCATCACGCCCTCACAAGACCTCTGCAACTCCCTCGCTACCTTCTTTCATCGTAAGATCACCGACCTACACGACAGCTTCAGACACCAGACCCAGCCAACCACCACAGAACCTACAACCCCAGCCATCACCCTCAACACCTGGACTCACATCAGCGCGGAGGAGACCAAAGTTACCATGAACACCATCCACTCCGGTGCCCCCTCGGACCCCTGCCCACACTTCAACTTCATCTTCAACAAAGCTGACGACATCATCGCTCCTCATCTCCAGACCATCATCAACAGCTTGTTTGCTTCTGCCACCTTCCCCGAGAGCTGGAAACACGCGGAAGTCAACGCCCTCCTGAAGAAACCTACGGTGGACCCCAGCGACCTGAAGAACTTCTGCCCCATCTTGCTCCTCCCCTTCCCTGTCAAAGTCATTGAGAAGACCGTTAACAAGCAACTAACCAATTTCCTTGAAGACAACAACCTACTCGACCCCTCCCAGTCCGGATTCCGAGCCAACCACAGCACAGAAACCGCCCTCATCTCAGTCACAGACGACATCAGAACTCTGATGGACAATGGAGAAACAGTCGCCCTCATCCTCCTCGACCTCTCGGCTGCCTTTGACACCATCTGCCACCGAACCCTAATATCCCACCTGCGCTCCACCGGTATCCAAGGACAGGCCCTGGACAGGCCCTGGACTGGATCACTTCTTTCCTCTCTAACATCTCCCAAAGAGTCTACCTCCCTCCGTTCCGCTCAGACCCCACCGAGATCATCTGCAGCGTCCCACAAGGCTCCTCGCTCAGCCCAACTCTCTTCAATGTCTACATGAGCCCCCTCGCCGACATCATACGCAAACACAACATCAACATCACCTCCTACGCCGACGACACTCAGCTGATACTTTCCCTCACCAAGGACCCCACCAGCGCCAAGACCAACCTGCAAGATGGAATGAAAGACGTTGCAGAATGGATGAAACTCTAGAAACGTCTTCAGCGAATACAAAACGCCTCCTCCCGCCTCGTCCTTGACATACCCCGCAACAGCCACATCTCCGCCCACCTGAGACACCTGCACTGGCTTCCCGTCAGCAAAAGGATCACCTTCCAGCTCCTCACCCACGCACACAAAGCCCTCTACAACAAGGGACCCGAATACCTCAACCGTCGCCTCAGTTTCTACACGCCCACCCGCCAACTTCGCTCCGCCAACCTCGCACTCGCCGCCGTCCCTCGCATCCGCCGCACCACGCCAGGTGGGAAATCCTTCTCCTACCTGGCGGCCAAGACATGGAACTCCCTCCCCACCAACCTCAGGACCACCCAGGACCACCCTGCATTCCGGAGGCAGCTCAAAACCTGGCTCTTCGAGCAGAAGTAACCCCCCACCCCTAGGGCCTTGAGACCCTCACGGTGAGTAGCGCGCTTTATAAATGTTTTTTGATTGATTGACTGCGCTGGCGTTGTACACCATCGCGGTAGGCAGTCGATGACCGCGGCGCAATGCTGCATTGGTTAACATTGGATTTCCCTAGGCCAGGGCGAGTTCCGTAGGCAAGGCCCCTTCGTAAGGCAGCCCATCTGGCACCCCACCCCACCTCTGTAGAGTGGCAAGTACACCTAGTCATGCCCCTGTGTCATCTATGTGTGCAGATGCCGTCCATAGCCTTGTAGGCCATTTCCCAGGAATTGAACAGTGGAGCCCAGGAGCGCGGCGTAGTGCAGGGGGCTTCTGTGTCTGTCGTGTCTGCCAACGGAAGCGGTAATGCATGCACTCAACATGTCTTTCTTCTGTCGCCCCCCCCCCACCTTTTTGTGGTCTCCCTGTTCTTGAGTGCATTAGCATCATCAGGCAGAGGAGCAGTGGCACCGGAGCACGAGGGAGCTGCATCCCACATGGCTCTGGAGGGCGAGACTATGGACTCAGAGTTCACCAGTGGGACGGAGGGCGAGGGGAGCTCCACAGCGGGGACAGGAGCTGACACCAGTGACACGGACTCGTCCTTTGATGGGAGCTCCCTTGTGGTGGCGGCAACATCTGTGCCCCCTGTGTCTACAGGTACAGCCGCCACCCCCCCTACCAGAACCGCCCTCCCAGCAGCCCCTCAGCCTTTGCCCCGTGCCCGCTCACCCAGGAGGGTGGGCATCCCCTTCGCCCCAGGCACCTCAGGCCCTGCCCCTGTCACCCCTGCTGCCCTCAATGAAGAGGCCATTGACTCCTCAGGTCCCTCACTGTTGGGCAGTCTACCATTTTGAATGCCATCCAGGGTGTAGAGAGGCAGTTGCAACAAACTAATGCATTCCTGGATGGCATTCATTCTGGTCAGGCGGCCCTTCAGCGAGCTTTTCAGACTCTGGCCTCAGCACTGATGGCAGCCATTGTCCCCGTCTCTAGCCTCCCCCCTCCAACTTCCTCCACCCAGACCCAATCCCCTCTACCTGAGCCTCTCCCAAGCACACCTACAGACCAGCATGCACACACGTCAACACACAAGGGAAGCTCTGGCAAACATAAGCACCACACATCCCTCAGGCACTCACGCAAGCATCACACACATGCAGACACGCCAACATCCACTGCCTCCACTGTGTCCCCCTCCTCCTCGTCTCCCTCCTCCCTCCCAGTCTCGTTTACACTCACACCTGCATGCACTACATCTACAGCCACTACGTCCCTCTCCAGCACACCCACCACCACACCCCGGTCACGTGCAGTCACCACCCCCACTCCCAAAAACGTTTCCTGTCCACCCTTTATCTCTTTCCCACACCTCCCCCACCCCGTCTGTCTCCTAGGTCCTGAACTAGCACCTCAGCCACAACATCTCCGGGACCAGTGGTGCCTGTGGTCACCGGAATCTGGAGTGCACCGGCCACCAGGGCAGCCAGTGTGGCACGAAGCCACAGCACAGACAGTCCCCCACCTGTGAAGCATCAGAAGTTGGCCAGTGCCCGGCGGGAGAGGGGGAAGACTCCAGCCACCAAAGCCGCTCCCAGGGGTCCCGGTGGGAGTGGGGAGTCAGCTCTGACACCTTCCAAGGTGGGGAAGGGCCACATGAAACCCGGCAAGTCTGGGAAGAGCAGCACGGCAAAGAAGACAGCCATCATCCCCGCTGCCCAGGATGCCACCTCCAGCACAAGGCCAGCTGCCCAGGAGAGGACCACCAGCACTAGCCCACCTGCCCAGGATGGGCCCGCCAGCACCAGCCCAGCTGCCCAGGAGGCCACCCCCACCACCAGCCCAGCTGCCCAGGAGGCCACCGCCAGCACAAAGCCCAGCTGCCCAGGAGGGGCCTGCCAGCACCAGCCCAGCTGCCCAGGAGGCCACCCCCACCACCAGCCACGCTGCCCAGGAGGCCACCGCCAGCACAGCACAGCCCAGCTGCCCAGGAGGCCACCGCCAGCAACAGCCCTCCTGCCCAGGAGGCCACCGCCAGCAAAAGCCCCGCTGGGCCATGAAGGACCGCCAGCAAATGCCCCAATGGGCAATGAAGGACCGCCAGCAAATGCCCGCTGGGCCATGAACAACCGCCAGCAAATGCCCAGCTGGGCCATGAAGGACCGTCAGCAGCTGAGACCCTGCAATGGAGACCTCCACCTCAAGCACCGCTGAACAGGGCACCGCCATCTCAAGCACCGCTGGCCCATGAGCGGCAAGGGCACTGACGCAACTGAGTCCGTCACGGGGTGAATGATGCACTCTGGGCACCATGCCCCCTCCAGAACCAGTGGAGACTGTCATCCACTACCTCTGTCCTTAGCAGGATGAAGCACTCTGGGCACCATGCCCCCTCCAGAACCAGTGGAGACTGTCATCCACTACCTCTGTCCTTCGCAGGATGAAGCACTCTGGGCACCATGCCCCCTCCAGAACCAGCAGAGACTGTCATCCACTACCTCTGTCCTTCGCAGGATGAAGCACTCTGGGCACCATGCCCCCTCCAGAACCAGCGGAGACTGTCATCCACTACCTCTGTCCTTAGCAGGATGAAGCACTCTGGGCACCATGCCCCCTCCAGAACCAGTGGAGACTGTCATCCACTACCTCTGTCCTTCGCAATATGAAGCACTCTGGACACCATGCCCCCTCCAGAACCAATGGAGACTGTTATCCACTTGGGAGACTGTGGCTTTGCACTCCCCAGGATGTTACAGTGGGCAACCCACCCACAGTAGAGACTTGAGAGACTGTGGCTTTGCACTCCCCAGGATGTAACAGTGGGCAACCCACCCACTGTAGAGACTTGAAAGACTGTGACTTTGCACTCCCCAGGATTGAACAGTGGGCAACCCACCCACTGTAGAGACTTGAGAGACTGTGGCTTTGCACTCCCCAGGATGTAACTGTGGGCAACCCACCCACTGTAGAGACTTGAGAGACTGTGGCTTTGCACTCCCCAGGATTGAACAGTGGGCAACCCACCCACTGTAGAGACTTGAGAGACTGTGGCTTTGCACTCCCCAGGATTGAACAGTGGGCATGTGGCCCCCTCGTGGATTTGGCATTGTGCACTCAAGCGGCTGAGGTGTCCCCCCTTTCCCTCCCCCTGAGGTGCCTGTTTAGTTGCTCTCTGATGCCCCTGCAGTGTTCTCTCCATCATGGTCGGGGATCTTGTGTGGGCCTCGCCCATACCGTGTGGTCCCAATGTTCCACGGACTTTCTTCGAGCACAACCTGGACTACTGTGCTTGGTATATATTATGTACATGGTGTATATATATATTTCTGCCTACTTGCTTTTAATATATTACAATGGTTACACTCATTTTCTATTGTCTTTGCATTCTTCCGGGGGACTTGGGGGTGTAACTGTGATGTATTGATATGCATTGTTTGTGTGTTGTAGTGGGTGAGGGTGGGGGTGTTGCATGTGTGTCTCCCTGTTTTTTGCCTCCCCCTCCCCTGTGTCGTAGGCGCATTACTCACTGTGGTCTTCGCCGCTGGGATTCGTGCTCCTGTTAGAGGAGCAGGAAGACTATTGCAGGAAGAATTTGGAGTTCCGGGTCCATGGCATCCTCGTGGGGTGTGTAGAGGTGAGCGTTTTCCCTTTGGGATTCCTGTTTCCGCCGTGTTTTTATCCGCGGTGAATCCGCCCCGGAAAAGGTGGCAGATTGGCCTGTCATTATAGTGTCGGCGGTACATTGTCCTCCGCCTGTCTGTTGGCACTGACCGCCGTGCTGTTTGTTTGTACCGCCGTGGTGATCGGAGTGTTAAAGTGGATGTCTTCGTTGGCGGTTTCCGCCACGGTCGTAATTGCAAATGTTTTACTGCCGGCCTGTTGTCGGTCTTACCGTCGCTTTAACACCGACTGCCAGGGTTGTAATGACCAACTATGTACAATACAGAACTGTAAGGCAAATAGAATTAGGAAATTAGAAAAAAGGAAGACCTCAAGTAGAAAGGATTCATGAGTTTAGATGATCAGGGAGGACAGAGCTATAGAAGGATAACAGGACTGAGAGAATGGGGTCAGGTATGTGAAGTGCTAAGAGAATGTATGGTTGTAAATAAGGCAGTATTCAAGAGATAATAATTAGGAGTTAAGATACTAGAGAGCTTCAGGTGATAAGTCCCAATTAAGAAGGAATTGAGGGATTATGTGAAGAGGGAGGGCAAAAGTAGAGCATGGTGTGAAAACAGGCAGTTGAGAGAAGTTTATAAGAGTACCCTGGAAGGAAGAGAAAGAGAAGGAGGACAATAAAAGAAACAAACTCAGATTTTAAACATACACATTTTCAGCCCGTTGTGAAAATGGATGAAGATTTGAGAGCATCTCAGTGCATCTGAGCTGATGAACTTCAAATGGTGGGACTTGCAACCAATGTGTGACAGATTTGCTGAAGTTGATTAGTTTGGAATTCCAACTAAGCTGTAACCTTCGAATTATTGATGCCAACAGAGTTTTTAAGAGAGGCTCTTCCGTTGTTTGTGTGTCAGTTTTGAAAGCATCACTTGTTTACAAAGGCATTCTCGTAAGACTACTTCAAAATTCTTTTGACTTTGAGGCAAACGAATTGCCTCAATTTCACTAATCAAATGTGTTCAGTCTTTAGCCAATGAGGCATTCAAACGTCTGAGAGTTAATGTGTTATACATACTTGAATACATTAACCACTTCTGTGCCTTGGACGAGATGATCTCGTCCAAGGCTACAGTTCCCCGTGCACCCCCCTCCCCCCCATGTCGGGGATGGAAGGGGAAGACCTTCCCCTTCCACCCCTGACACCCCCCACCCCCCCCTGTGACGTCAGCGCGCACGCTGATTAGTCACAGGGGCCTCCCTCGTCGCGCTGGAAGCTCTGCTTCCAGCACGATTGAAAAAGAAATGCAAAAGCATTTCTCTTTCAATCACTTGGGAGGCCCGGAGGGGCTTCAAAGGGAAGGAAAAGTATTTCCTTCCCTTTGAAGTCTCTCCGAGGGTTTCAAAAGCCGGATTGCTTGCAATCCGGCTTTTGAAACCCCACTAGACACCAGGGATTTTTTTTCTTTTTTACTAATCTTCACATAAGGGAGCGACCCCTTGGGCAAGGGTCGCTCCCATGGGGGGAATTTTTTCAGGAAGGCCTTTTCTGCCCTCCCTGGGGGCAGATCGGCCTATTATTAGGCCGATCTGCCCCCAGGGGGGGCAGAAACCTCTAGGCACCAGGGACCTTTTTTTTTTTTTTTTTTATGTTTCATTTTTTTTTTTTAGGTGGGGAGCGCTAAAGGCAAGGGTCGCTCCCCTTGGGGGAAAATTATATTTAGGCCATTTCTGCCCCCCTTGGGGGCAGATTGGCCTATTTTGATGAGGCCAATCTGCCCCCAAGGGGGGCAGAAACCACTAGACACCAGGGAGCTTTTTCTTTGCGTGAATTTCACGCAAGGGGAGCGTCCCCTTAGGCAAGGGTCGCTCCCTGGGGGGGGCAAATTTATTTTAGGCCATTTCTGCCCCCCCTGGGGGCAGATGCCCCCAGGGGGGGCAGAAACCTCTAGGCGCCAGGGCAATTTGTTTTTTTTTGTTTTTTTGTTTTTTTTTGTTTCTTTTTTTAGGGATGGGGAGCGACCCATCAGGCAAGGGTCGCTCCCCAGGGGGGGCAAATTGTATTTAGACCATTTCTGCCCCCCTGGAGGCAGATTGGCAGAGTTTAGGTCAATCTGCCCCCAAGGGGGCAGAAACCACTAGGCACCGGGGATTTGTTTTTTGGCGCCAATGTCACGCAGGGTGAGCGACCCCGTAGACAACGGTCGCTCCCATGGGAGGGGGGTGGGGGGGTGGGGGTTGGGGGGCAATTTATTTTAGGCCATTTCTGCCCCCCCATGGGGGCAGATTGGCTGATTTTAGGTCAATCTGCCCCGAAGGTGGCAGAAACCACTAGGCACCGGGGATTTGTTTTTTGGCGCCAATGTCACGCAGGGGGAGCGACCCCGTAGGCAAGGGTCGCTCCCGGGGGGAGGTATTGGGGGGGAGAAATTTATTTTAGGCCATTTCTGCCCCCCCCTGGGGGCAGATCGGCCTATTATTAGGCCGATTTGCCCCCGGGGGGGGGCAGAAACCTCTAGGCGCCAGGGCAATTTTTTTTTTTTTTTTTTTTTTTTGTTTGTTTGTTTTTTTAGAGATGGGGAGCAACCCATCAGGCAAGGGTCGCTCCCCAGGGGGGGGGGGCAAATTGTATTTAGACCATTTCTGCCCCCCTGGGGGCTGATTGGCAGAGTTTAGGTCAATCTTCCCCCAAGGGGGCAGAAACCACTAGGCACCGGGGATTCGTTTTTTGGCGCCAATGTCACGCAGGGGGAGCGACCCCGTAGGCAAGGGTCGCTCCAGGGGGGGGGCTGGGGGGGAGAAATTTATTTTAGGCCATTTCTGCCCCCCCCTCGGGCAGATCAGCCTATTATTAGGCCGATCTGCCCCCGGGGGCGGCAGAAACCTCTAGGCGCCAGGGGAATTTTTTTTTTTTTCTTTTTTTTTTCTTTGTTTGTTTTTTTAGAGATGGGGAGCGACCCATCAGGCAAGAGTCGCTCCCCTGGGGGACAAATTG
The DNA here is from genome assembly GCF_031143425.1 of Pleurodeles waltl. Lineage (NCBI taxonomy): Eukaryota > Metazoa > Chordata > Amphibia > Caudata > Salamandridae > Pleurodeles > Pleurodeles waltl. Next base: position 822,112,056 of record NC_090442.1, on the reverse strand, counting down.
TATTTAGGCCATTTCTGCCCCCCTTGGGGGCAGATTGGCTGATTTTAGGTCAATCTGCCCCCAAGGGGCAGAAACCGCTAGGCACCGGGGATTTGTTTTTTGCCGCCAATGTCACGCAGGGAGAGCGACCCCGTAGGCAAGGGTCGCTCCCGGGGGGGGGGGCTGGGGGGGCAAATTCATTTTAGGCCTTTTCTGCCCCCCCCGGGGGCGCCAGGGCAATTTTTTTTTGTGTGTTTTTTTTGGGGGGGTTTGTTTGTTTTTTTAGAGATGGGGAGCGACCCATCAGGCAAGAGTCGCTCCCCTGGGGGACAAATTGTATTTAGGCCATTTCTGCCCCCCTTGGGGGCAGATTGGCTGATTTTAGGTCAATCTGCCCCCAAAGGGGCAGAAACCGCTAGGCACCGGGGATTTGTTTTTTGCCGCCAATGTCACGCAGGGGGAGCGACCCCGTAGGCAAGGGTCGCTCCCGGGGGGGGTGGGCCTGGGGGGGCAAAGTTATTTTATGCCTTTTCTGCCCCCCCGGGGGCAGATCGGCCTAATATTAGGCCGATCTGCCCCCGGGGGGGGGGGCAGAAACCTCTAGGCGCCAGGGGAATTTTTTTTTGTTTTTTTTTTGTTTGTTTTTTTAGAGATGGGGAGCGACCCATCAGGCAAGGGTCGCTCCCCTGGGGGGCAAATTGTATTTAGGCCGTTTACGCCCCCCCTTGGGGGCAGATTGGCCGATTTTAGGTCAATCTGCCCCCAAGGGGGCAGAAACCGCTAGGCACCGGGGATTTGTTTTTTGGCGCCAATGTCACGCAGGGGGAGCGACCCCGTAGGCAAGGGTTGCTCCCAGGGGGGGACGGGGGGGCAAATTTATTTTAGGCCTTTTCTGCCCCCCCGCAAGTCACCCCATCTTGGAATCTGAGAGGAGCCACAAATTACCTTCCACCCAGCGTTCCCCCAAGACTCCCGATGAAAATGATACCTCACTTGCGTGGGTAGGCCTAGCGCCGGCGACAGGAAACACCCCAAAGCGCAACGTGGACACATCCCAAATTTTGGAAGAAAAAAGAGGTGTTTTTTGCGAAGTGCCTACCTGTAGATTTTGGCCTCTAGCTCAGCCGGCACCTAGGGAAACCTACCAAACCTGTGCATTTCTGAAAACTAGAGACCTAGGGGAATCCAAGATGGGGTGACTTGCGGGGCTCGGACCAGGTTATGTTACCCAGAATCCTTTGCAAACCTCAAAATTTGGCTAAAAAAACACATGTTCCTCACATTTCTGTGGCAGAAAGTTCTGGAATCTGAGAGGAGCCACAAATTTCCTTCCACCCAGCGTTCCCCTTAGTCTCCCGATAAAAATGGTACCTCACTTGCGTGGGTAGGCCTAGCGCCAGCGACAGGAAAGGCCCCAAAGCGCAACGTGGACACATCCAAAAGTTTGGAAGAAAACAGGTGTTTTTTGCGAAGTGCCTACCTGTAGATTTTGGCCTCTAGCTCAGCCGGCACCTAGGGAAACCTACCAAACCTGTGCATTTCTGAAAACTAGAGACCTAGGGGAATCCAAGGAGGGGTGACTTGCGGGGCTCGGACCAGGTTCTGTTACCCAGAATCCTTTGCAAACCTCAAAATTTGGCTAAAAAAACACATGTTCCTCACATTTCTATGGCAGAAAGTTCTGGAATCGGAGAGGAGCCACAAATTTCCTTCCACCCAGCGTTCCCCCAAGTCTCCCGATAAAAATGATACCTCACTTGCGTGGGTAGGCCTAGCGCCGGCGACAGGAAACACCCCAAAGCGCAACGTGGACACATCCAAAATTTTGGAAGAAAACAGAGGTGTTTCTTGCGAAGTGCCTACCTGTAGATTTTGGCCTCTAGCTCAGCCGGCACCTAGGGAAACCTACCAAACCTGTGCATTTCTGAAATCTAGAGACCTAGGGGAATCCAAGATGGGGTGACTTGCGGGGCTCGGACCAGGTTCTGTTACCCAGAATCCTTTGCAAACCTCAAAATTTGGCTAAAAAAACACATGTTCCTCACATTTCTGTGGCAGAAAGTTCTGGAATCGGAGAGGAGCCACAAATTTCCTTCCACCCAGCGTTCCCCCAAGTCTCCCGATAAAAATGATACCTCACTTGCGTGGGTAGGCCTAGCGCCGGCGACAGGAAACACCCCAAAGCGCAACGTGGACACATCCAAAATTTTGGAAGAAAACAGAGGTGTTTTTTGCGAAGTGCCTACCTGTAGATTTTGGCCTCTAGCTCAGCCGGCACCTAGGGAAACCTACCAAACCTGTGCATTTCTGAAAACTAGAGACCTAGGGGAATCCAAGGAGGGGTGACTTGCGGGGCTCGGACCAGGTTCTGTTACCCAGAATCCTTTGCAAACCTCAAAATTTGGCTAAAAAAACATATGTTCCTCACATTTCTGTGGCAGAAAGTTCTGAAATCTGAGAGGAGCCACAAATTTCCTTCCACCCAGCGTTCCCCCAAGTCTCCCGATAAAAATGATACCTCACTTGCGTGGGTAGGCCTAGCGCCCGCAACAGGAAACACCCCAAAGCGCAACGTGGACATGTCCAAAAATTTGGAAGAAAACAGAGGTGTTTTTTGCGAAGTGCCTACCTGTAGATTTTGGCCTCTAGCTCAGCCGGCACCTAGGGAAACCTACCAAACCTGTGCATTTCTGAAAACTAGAGACCTAGGGGAATCCAAGGAGGGGTGACTTGCGGGGCTCGGACCAGGTTCTGTTACCCAGAATCCTTTGCAAACCTCAAAATTTGGCTAAAAAAACACATGTTCCTCACATTTCTGTGGCAGAAAGTTCTGGAATCTGAGAGGAGCCACAAATTTCCTTCCACCCAGCGTTCCCCCAAGTCTCCCGATAAAAATGATACCTCACTTGCGTGGGTAGGCCTAGCGCCCGCAACAGGAAACACCCCAAAGCGCAACGTGGACATGTCCAAAAATTTGGAAGAAAACAGAGGTGTTTTTTGCGAAGTGCCTACCTGTAGATTTTGGCCTCTAGCTCAGCCGGCACCTAGGGAAACCTACCAAACCTGTGCATTTCTGAAAACTAGAGACCTAGGGGAATCCAAGATGGGGTGACTTGCGGGCTTGGACCAGGTTCTGTTACCCAGAATCCTTTGCAAACCTCAAAATCTGGCTAAAAAAACACATGTTCCTCACATTTCTGTGGCAGAAAGTTCTGGAATCTGAGAGGAGCCACAAATTTCCTTCCACCCAGCGTTCCCCCAAGTCTCCCGATAGAAATGATACCTCACTTGCATGGGTAGGCCTAGCGCCGGCGACAGGAAACACCCCAAAGCGCAACGTGGACACATCCAAAATTTTGGAAGAAAACAGAGGTGTTTTTTGCGAAGTGCCTACCTGTAGATTTTGGCCTCTAGCTCAGCCGGCACCTAGGGAAAACTACCATACCTGTGCATTTCTGAAAACTACAGACCTAGGGGAATCCAAGATGGGGTGACTTGCGGGGCTCGGACCAGGTTCTGTTACCCAGAATCCTTTGCAAACCTCAAAATTTGGCTAAAAAAACACATGTTCCTCACATTTCTGTGGCAGAAAGTTCTGGAATCTGAGAGGAGCCACAAATTACCTTCCACCCAGCGTTCCCCCAAGACTCCCGATGAAAATGATACCTCACTTGCGTGGGTAGGCCTAGCGCCGGCGACAGGAAACACCCCAAAGCGCAACGTGGACACATCCCAAATTTTGGAAGAAAAAAGAGGTGTTTTTTGCGAAGTGCCTACTGAGCTAGAGGCCAAAATCTACAGGTAGGCACTTCGCAAAAAACACCTCTGTTTTCTTCCAAAATTTTGGATGTGTCCACGTTGCGCTTTGGGGTGTTTCCTGTCGCCAGCGCTAGGCCTACCCATGCAAGTGAGGTATCATTTTTATTGGGAGACTTGGGGGAACGCTGGGTGGAAGGAAATTTGTGGCTCCTCTCAGATTCCAGAACTTTCTGCCACAGAAATGTGAGGGACATGTGTTTTTTTAGCCAAATTTTGAGGTTTGCAAAGGATTCTGGGTAACAGAACCTGGTCCGAGCCCCACAAGTCACCCCTCCTTGGATTCCCCTAGGTCTCTAGTTTTCAGAAATGCACAGGTTTGGTAGGTTTCCCTAGGTGCCGGCTGAGCTAGAGGCCAAAATCTACAGGTAGGCACTTCGCAAAAAACACCTGTTTTCTTCCAAAATTTTGGATGTGTCCACGTTGCGCTTTGGGGCCTTTCCTGTCGCTGGCGCTAGGCCTACCCACGCAAGTGAGGTACCATTTTTATCGGGAGACTAAGGGGAACGCTGGGTGGAAGGTAATTTGTGGCTCCTCTCAGATTCCAGAACTTTCTGCCACAGAAATGTGAGGAACATGTGTTTTTTTAGCCAAATTTTGAGGTTTGCAAAGGATTCTGGGTAACAGAACCTGGTCCGAGCCCCGCAAGTCACCCCATCTTGGATTCCCCTAGGTCTCTAGTTTTCAGAAATGCACAGGTTTGGTAGGTTTCCCTAGGTGCCGGCTGAGCTAGAGGCCAAAATCTACAGGTAGGCACTTCGCAAAAAACACCTCTGTTTTCTTCCAAAATTTTGGACGTGTCCACATTGCGCTTTGGGGTGTTTCCTGTCGCCGGCGCTAGGCCTACCCACGCAAGTGAGGTATCATTTTTATCGGGAGACTTGGGGGAACGCTGGGTGGAAGGAAATTTGTGGCTCCTCTCAGATTCCAGAACTTTCTGCCACAGAAATGTGAGGAACATGTGTTTTTTTAGCCAAATTTTGAGGTTTGCAAAGGATTCTGGGTAACAGAACCTGGTCCGAGCCCCACAAGTCACCCCATCTTGGATTCCCCTAGGTCTCTAGTTTTCAGAAATGCACAGGTTTGGTAGGTTTCCCTAGGTGCCGGCTGAGCTAGAGGCCAAAATCTACAGGTAGGCACTTCGCAAAAAACACCTCTGTTTTCTTCCAAAATTTTGGACGTGTCCACGTTGCGCTTTGGGGTGTTTCCTGTCGCGGGCGCTAGGCCTACCCACACAAGTGAGGTATCTTTTTTATCGGGAGACTTGGGGGAACATAGATTAGCAAAACAAGTGTTATTGCCCCTTGTCTTTCTCTACATTTTTTCCTTCCAAATATAGGAGAGTGTGTAAAAAAGACATCTATTTGAGAAATTCCCTGTAATTCACATGCTAGTTTGGTCACCCCGGAATTCAGATATGTGCAAATAACCACTGCTCCTCAACACCTTATCTTGTGCCCTTTTTGGAAATACAAAGGTTTTCTTGATAGCAATTTTTTACTCTTTATATTTCAGCAAATTAATTGCTGTATACCCAGTATAGATTGAAAACGCATGTCAGGGTGCAGCTCATTTATTGGCTCTGGGTTCCTTGGGTTCTTGATGAACCTACAAGCCCTATATATCCCCGCAACCAGAGGAGTCCAGCAGACGTAACAGTATATTGCTTTCGATAATCTGACATTGTAGGGAAAAGTTACAGAGTAAAACGTAGAGAAACATTTATGTTTTTTTCACCTCAATTTCAATATTTATCTTTTTCAGTTGTTATTTTCTGTAGGAAACCCTTGTAGGATCTACACAAATGACCCCTTGCTGAATTCAGAATTTTGTCTACTTTTCAGAAATGTTTAGGTTTCTGGGATCCAGCATTGGTTTCATGCCCATTTCTGTCATTGACTGGAAGGAGGCTGAAAGCACAAAAAATTGCAAAAATGGGGTATGTCCCAGTAAAATGCCACAATTGTGTTGAAACATTGGGTTTTCTGATTCAAGTCTGCCTGTTCCTGAAAGCTGGGAAGCTGCTGAGTTTAGCACCGCAAACCCTTTGTTGATGCCATTTTCAGGGGAAAAACCACAAGCCTTCTTCTGCAGCCACTTTTTCCAATTTTTTTGAAAAAAATAAAATTCTCACTGTATTTTGGCCAATTTCTTGGCCTCCTTCAAGGGAACCCACAAAGTCTGGGTACCTCTAGAATCCCTAGGATGTTGGAAAAAAAGGACGCAAATTTGGCTTGGTTAGCTTATGTGGACAAAAAGTTATGAGGGCCTAAGCGTGAACTGCCCCAAATAGGCAAAAAAAGGCCTGGCACAGGAGGGGGAAAAGGCCTGGCAGCGAAGGGGTTAAGTAAAGATGTCCTTGAATTATATCAAAGTCAGTATATATTAGTGTGCACATATATATTGCGGGGCATATTTATACTCTGTTTGCGCTGGAATTGCGTCGTTTTTTTTTACGCAATTCCGACGCAAAACTAACTCCATATTTACACTTTGGCGTTAGATGCGTCTAGCGCTAAAGTCCATTGAGTTTGCGTCATTTTTTTGCGTGGACACCTACTTTGCATTAATTATATGCAAGGTAGGCGTTCCCGTCTAAAAAATTTACTGTGAGGCATGTGCGCCGTATTTACACTCCCGGGCAAAATTCACGCCCGGGAGTGGGCGGGTCAAAAAAAATGATGTACGGCCGCTTTTGCGCTGTTTTTTAGCGCCTGGAAAAGGCAGGCGTTAAGGGACCTGTGGGCTCGAAAGGAGCCCGGAGGTGCCCTCCCATGCCCCCAGGGACACCCCCTGTCACCCTTGCCCACCCCAGGAGGACACCCAAGGCTGGAGGGACCCATCCCAGGGACATTAAGGTAAGTTCCTGTAAGTATATATATTTTTTTTTTTGTGGCATAGGGGGGCCTGATTTGTGCCCCCCTACATGCCACTATGCCCAATGACCATGCCCAGGGGACAGAAGTCCCCTGGGCATGGCCATTGGGCAAGGGTGCATGACTCCTGTCTTTGCTAAGACAGGAGTCATTTCTATGGGGGTTGGGAGTCGAAAAAAATGGCACAAATCGGGTTGAGGCGAAAAATTTGCCTCAGCCTGACTTGCCCCATTTTTTGGCGCCCAAGCTCCATATCCCCCTACGCCGGCGCTGCCTGGTGTACGCCGTTTTTTTCCACGCACACCAGGCAGCGCCGGCGGCTAACGCCGGCTAACGTCATTGATTAAATACGGCGCCAACATGGCGTTTCAGAATGGCGTTAGCCGGCGCTAATTTTTGGGACGCAAAACTGTGTTAGAGCAGTTTTGCGTCAAAAAGTATAAATATGGCCCTGCATTCCTTAATTATAGACGTATATCATACAGTTTATTAGGCCCAATGCGTTTTGGGTTCAAGAAGGGTCCTTCATCAGGGATAATTTAGAACCATTTAAAAAATCAGTAAGCAACAATACCTCTAATACCTTGGCTTTCTAAATAGATAATATTTGAAAAGGAAATCATAATGGTGACTGGGATTGCCACCAAGTCACCATGAAGGGCATCAATTACGTAAAAATTATAGACAAAGGCTTATATAGGACTTCTAAACCTTAATATCTTGTATCCAAAGGTTATAAGTGAGGCAGGAGAGCTGGATGCTATTGCTAATTGTCAAACTAATTTGGGAGTGTTATAAAGGCACTTTTCACAAATGCTGTATTGCATAGCGTTAATTTTGAAAGGTGTGCTTCAGGTTTGACAAAGACTACATATGGGCTAAGAGCCCCTTAATAGACTGGGCCAAAGATAAGGGTTATCTTACACTGGCACCCATCAACCACATTCAAACGTAATGCATAAAGGTGATAACCCAATGTGACAAATAGCTTTGTTGGTTGGGTGGGTATGAGTCCTTCTCAAGCAACAGCCACCAATCCTCATCAGGGTGAACCACTCATTAAATTAACCCATACTCAACCCTCTAGTAGCTTGGCACCAAAGCAGTCAGGCTTAACTTAAAGACAATGTGAAAAGTATTTATGCAGCACCCAAAGAGTAATAAAGAAAAAGCACAACATAAGAAAAATCCCACACTAATTTAGAAAAATAGAGTCAATTTTAATATTTTATTCAACAGCAAAATGGAAAACATCCAATCAGTAGAACTGGAGGTATGAATTTTTAAAGTTTAAAGTAAAAAATAGGACAGAAAAGCTCAAAACACTCACTACGACCCTGGTGGATGGGGGAGAAGTGGCGGTAAAACCGCCAACAGGCCGGCGGAAAAAGAAATGAAATTATGACCATGGCCGTTACTGCCATACGTCACCAGACCACTGGCGGTATCAGGACCCTGCATACACCATGGATTTCGGGTGGTTTGGAACCGCCGCGAAATCCATGGCGGTAGGCACTATCAGTGCCAGGGAATTCCTGCCCTGGCACTGATAGGGGTCTGCCCCACCCTCCTCCCCCACCCCTGAGTCCTCCCCCCACACCGCCAGCCCCCTGCCACCCCCCAAAGGTGGCAGAACCCCCCACCCCACCCTCTCCCCCAACATGCACATACACACACCCCCTCCCCACCCCCACCCCCAACATGCACATACACACACCCCTACACACACACACACACATACACTACAACAACACATACACGCACACATACAAACAGACAAGCACACAGACCGACCCGTACACATTTCCCATACTCACAACACACCACCTGCATGCATACACTCACTCAAACACCTCCTCTACATACTCACACACACAAACCCATGCACGCACACAACAACCCCCCCCCCAACGGACTATCAACTTACCTTGTCCGTTGATCCTACGGGAGGGGATGGGATCCATGGGGGCTGCTCCGCTGCCAGCTCCCCGTCACCAGAACACCACCACACCGCATCATGGGACGTGATTTGGTGGGTGGTGTTCTGATGACGGGGCAGTGGAGGTGGAGCAGCCACCACTTCCCCGCTGACTGCCAGTATGGCTGCTGGAGGCTCTCTGTCCGAAAAAGGACGTAGGGCTGCCAGCAGTCATAATACGCTGCACGGAAAACAGCCTGCACTGGCGGTCTTCAGCACAGCTGTACCTCGGCGGTCTTTAAAAAAGACAGCTGAGGTCGAAATGAGGGCCTAAATGCTGACATCAAGGCATATGAGACAGAAGCAAAGGTTACTGTGACTGTGATGGAGCACTGTTCAAGTACTCAAAGTGAATTGGGCCCTTTTAAGCAGTCTCTGCTTAACTTTATACTTAGAACTTAGAAGAGTTTTTGAAGAACAATGTCTGAGAAGGTAAAGTTCAGGGAGAGAAGGTGGCCTGTAGTGACTGAGGAGGTGGTGTCATCATCGGGGTGCCACTAGACAAGCATGAAGTGAAGATTCTACGTTCGGACTTAGGGGGTTATTCTAACTTTGGAGGAGGTGTTAATCCGTCCCAAAAGTGACGGAAAAGTGACGGATTTACCACCAGCCGTATTACGAGTCCATTATATCCTATGGAACTCGTAATACGGCTGGTGGTATATCCGTCACTTTACCGTCACTTTTGGGACGGATTAACACTCCTCCAAAGTTAGAATAACCCCCTTAGTCTCTTTTTTGGCAGCAGGCTGTAGCAGATGAGAGCTCCAAAAGGCCGGATACCCTTCTGGACAGGGGCCGCTGAACAGGATTTCCTGTTGCAGAGAAGAATGTAGTGAGAGCTACTTTGAAGTTAGATTTTGTATTTGGGCTGTCTGGGCACATTTAGCACCACTTCCAAGGTCCAGCACTGGAGGTGCACAGCTTAGAGGATCAGGACTCACTCAGGCTGGGTCCAGTTATGGTTCAACATGGTTGGAGCCTTTTCTGTCTCTGAGGCTCTCATCAGGCCAGCAAACTACCCCTTGGAGTCACTCTGGAAGTCTTTGGTTCGAGCAAAGAACCAGGTCTCAAGCAGCAGGGCAGTCCTCTGAGGGCACAAAGAAGGCTTCAGTCAGCAAGGCAGTCCTCTTGGTGAAGCAAGGCAGTTGTCTAAAGTATATAGCCATCCACACGCAGCAGGATAGTCCTCCTTTAAGAGTTCACTACAGGACTAGAAGTACACTGAAAAGTAAGAGGGTTCTAGTATTATACCTGGTACCAGCTTTGAAGAGCAAGAAACTTCTGGAGTTTCCTTCCCACAGAGAAGGGTCTGGAATTTCCTGCCATCCTGCCATGGTCCCAGGATGTCTTGGGCACAAAGGGCGAGTGTCAAGTTCTTAGTGTGTGTTCTAAGGTAGTGTCTTTGAAGTGTAAGTGGGACTGTGCGCAGCTCCAACCCCTATCTGCTAAAATGACCTATTCTGCCAACACCCAGTCCCTCTATTGTGTGGCTGTCTAGGAAAAATACTCAAAGACCCCCTGTCAAGTACATCTCATCATGTGACCCATGACCAGGCTGTAGACACCAAATAGATATGAAATAAACATGTCAACTTTCTAAAAGCGGCATTTTCATATTTGTGACTTGAAATTAAATTTTAACATTAAAGACAATTTCCAATCACAATGTCTTGAACATCCAGCATGATATTTCTATCTGCTCCCAAACAAAAGTTATGGCTTATTAAATATAATTAGGTGACCCAATGTTATTGGAGGTGAGTATTAGGTCTTAAACAAGAGAAAAACATATTTGTAAGTGTTTCACTACCAGGACATGTAAAGTATAAAAGTACATGCCCTGCCTTTTAAATACATCACACTCTGCCCTATCCACTGTTTAGGGTCTACCATGTTGGTAACATAAGTATGAAAAAGGGAGTCTTATGCTTGGTAATTTGTTTATTTTGTCAGGTTGAATTGGTAGTTTCAAACTGCACAAAGGGCTGCTATGCCAGGCCTGAGACATTGTTGAAAGGGCTACTTAAGTGGATGTCACTGTATGTGCTGCAGGCCCACTAGTACAAATCACCTTCCTGGCCCTGGGGATATGGTATCCCACTTTACTAGGAACTCATAAATAAATAAATTATTCTTGTTAGAAATTGGGTCTTTGGTTGGCAGTCAGGTTACCCTTTGTCCAAGCAAGGACCCTCACTTTAGTCAAGGTAAAGTAGAATCACCCTTAGTTGACTCCCGCTCATGCCAATGGTAGCTTGGCATGAGCGGGCAGTCTTAACTTCCAAAGCAATGTGTAAAGTATTTGTACCAACACACACAGTAATACAGTGAAACACTACAAAATTGACACCAGAGCAGCTTAGAAAAATAGTTAATATTATTTAAATATAACAAGACCTCGGGTCTGGGCAGACTTTGCATTGATTTTTCATGGCCAGCGATATTGCGTTGAAATCCAGTCACATGGTGTCAGGAAACCGCACTGCGTGGGGCTTGTGTCATTAACACAACGTTTATCTGCTGCGTTGCCGGTGGTGCATCAAAGTTTCTCCACATGGCGGTCTTTGCGTGGATTATTGTCCTTTTCCACCAGCTTCACCTTTCAAGTGCCCAGGGACAGGTTAGGGCACCACTTGACAGGGCAGGACTCTCACCAGAGAGTCCAGGTGATGGCAGAGAGAAGTCTTTGATGCCCCTGAGACTTCAATGACAGGAGGCAAGCTCAGTCCAAGCCCTAGGAGATTCTTCACCAGTCGGAAGTCACACAAAAGTCAGTATTTGTCATCTCTCAGGCAGAAGCAGTTATTGCAGGCCAATCCAGCAAAGCACAGTCACAAGCAAAGCAGCAGTAGTCCTCCTCCGGCCCTCCAGCTCTTCTCTCCTCTTGTTTCCAGAAGTAATCAGATTTTCAGGAGTTTTTGGTCCACTACTTATACACCTTTCTGCCTTTGAAGTAGGCCTACTTCAAAGGAAAGTCTCTGTTGTTCACAAGATCCTGACCTGCCCAGGTCAGGCTCCAGATACACACCAGGGGTTTGGAGACTGCATTGTGAGAGGACAGGCACAGCCCTTTCAGGTGTAAGTGACCACTCTTCCCCTGCAGCCCAGATGACCCATCAGGATATGCAGACTACACCCCAGCTCCTTTTGTGTCACTATCTAAAGGAGAGGTGCGAACAGCCAAACTGGCAAACCGACCTAGACAGGGAATCCACAAACAGGCAGAGTCACAGAATGGTTTAAGCAAGAAAAGGCCTTCTTTCTAAAAGTGGCATTTTCCATCACACAATCTAAAAACACCCTTTACCAAAAGATTTATTTTTAAATTGTGAATTCCGAGACCCTAAACTCCAGAACTCTATCTGCTCCCAAAGGGAATCTGTACTTTAATAATATTTAAAGGCAGTACCCATATTAACCTATGAGAGAGATTGGCCTTGCAACAGTGAAGACCAAATTTGGCAGTAATTCACTGTTTGAACATGTAAAACACATCAGTCCATGTCCCACCTTTAACATACACTGCACCCTGCATATGGGGCTACCTAGGGCCTATCTTAGGGGTGCCTTACATGTATAAAAAGGGAAGGTTTAGGCCTGACATGTGGGAACACTTCCCAAGTCGAATTGTCAGCTTAAAACTGCACACACAGACATTGCTGTCTGAGCCATGTTCACAAGGCTACTAGTGTGGGTGGCACAACCAGTGCTGCAGGCCCACTAGTAGCATTTGATTTACAGGCCCTGGGCACTTCCAGTGCACTTTACTAGGGACTTGCTAGTAAATCAAGTATGCCAATCATGGATAAGCCAATTTACATATATAATTTATACAGGGAACACTTATATTTCATCACTGGTCAGCAGTTCACCTTTTTTTAGGGAGTGAGCATAACTACTTTAGCACTGGTTATCAATGGTAAAGTGCACAGAGTCCTAAGGTCAACAAAAGAAAAGTCTACAAAACAGAAGGGGAGAAGGTGTTTGGGGATGACCCTTCAGGGAGGGCCAAGTGCATCTCTCCAGAAACAGAATTTATCACACTTAGACGGGAAAAAAAACCAAAATGTGTTGAATGAAAATAAGATTTTTAGAATTTGTTGGTGAAAGGGAGAAATATGTGTGTAATTATGCGTTTAATTATACCTCAAAATCACATCAGTAAGTGCACTTTGTTGTCTAGCAGCAGGGAGATACCCACCTGGTCCACAATGACCCTTCCCTGGGCTGTGGCATATCTGAGAATTTGAGAGGTGGGTCCACCTAACTTGCCATGTCACTCTAGTATAGTGATCTGGGCTTTCTCAGCTCCAGTGCTTCTCTGCACATTTCTTGGTTTCAATGGGTCCCACTCTCTCCCTTTGCCTCTGCAGGTCCCATAAGCATTCCATCCATCACTTTTTGAATATATTTGTGTGTTGTACTAAGTGGGACAGGTATGGTCAAATGAGGGTCCTGTGCACACTGTTACACTGGAACCACACTAAGGCCCATATTTATACTCTGTTTGCGCCGGATTTGCATAATTTGTTTACGTAAATTTGGCGCAAACTTAACTCCATATTTATACTTTGGCACTAGACCCATCCAGCACCAAAGTTATAGAGTTTGATTCATTTTTTGGATGTGAAAACCCACCTTGTGCTAATGACATGCAATGTAGGCGTTCCCGTGCAAAAAATGACTCTAAGGCATGTACGTCTTATTTATCCTCCCAAGTCATTTTGACCACAGGAAGAGGCAGCCCTTAAAAAATGGCACCCAGCCGGATTTGCACTGTTTTTTTAATGCCTGGGTCAGGGCAGGCGTTAAGGGACCTGTGGGCTCATTTCCATGGTCTCCAACCATGCAAGCAGTCCACAGGTGCCCTTCCCTGCCCCCAGGGACACCCCCTGCCACCCTCGCCGACCCCTGGAGGACACCCATTGATGAGGGGACCCATCTACGGTAAGTAGAGGTAAGTATTTTTTATTTTTTAGGTGGCATGGGGGGTCTAACTTGGGCCCCCCTACATGCCACTGTGCCCCCTGGACATGGCCATTGGGCGGGGGGGGCATGACTCCTGTCTTTGTTAGACAGGAGTCATTTCCATGGAGGTTGTGCGTCAAAAAATGACACTAGTCAGGTTAGAGTCATTTTTTTACTTTAACCTGATATGCTCCATTCTTTGACACACAACCCCCAGTCTTCCCTACGCCTCTGCTGCCCAGTTAGAGTCATTTATTTTGACCCTAACCAGGCCGCAGCTCCAGCTACCGTCATTCCTTAAATATGACGCCCGGCTGGTGAGATGGAATGGTGGTAGCCGGCATTAAACTTTTTGACGCAAACCTGCACTGGCGCAGGTTTGAGTCAAAAAGTATAAATATGGGCCCTAATGCGGCTGATGAGCCCTAACTAGGTCGAAACCTTTCCTGGGTTGCTTGGGTTCCAGTTCAAGGACGACCTGGCTTGGCAGTTCAGGCTTAACTGTTTCCACTGTGGCAGTGTCAAGGCAATTTGGTTATGGCTGGGTCCAAACTGAGATGGCATGGTGTAGAAAATAGCAATGGACTGGGATTCAGTCTCAGTAATTACCATTGGCTGAGAATAATTCAATTATTCCATCCATCACTTTTTTTATAGTTTAGTGTGTTGCACTAAGTGGGATAAAAATGCCCAGACGTGGGTTCCATGCATGTTGTGCCATGCTATACCTGGCTGATGACTCTAACTAGGGCGGATCTGGACTTGGGTTGCTTGTGTTCTGGTTCAGGGATGTCCTGGCCTGGGAGTTCTGGCTTGATTTTCCCAACTGGGGCAGCGCCAAGACAGAGTTCTATATGGCTGGGCCCAAACTGAGGTGGCCTGTGTGCAGATAATTGTGGACTGAGATGTGACCCGAGTAATAACTGGTGGCTGAGATTAATTCAAGCAATCAATCCATACTTATTTGTATATTTTTGTGTGTCAACCTAAAGTGGGACTGATATGCTCAGACCTGGGTCCCGGGCACAGTGTGTCACTGAAACCATGCTATACCTGGCTGATGTGCCCTAAAAATAATGAAACCAGTTTTGGGTTGCTCATGTGTCAGTTCAAGGACATGGCCTGGCAGTTTGGGCTTGACTGTTTCTATTAGAGCAGTGTCAAGACAGATTTGCATATGGCTAGGCTCAAACAGAGGTGGGGATGGTGTGCAAAATAACAGTAGCCTAGGATGCAGCCCCTAGATTTTAACAGTGGCTGAAATTAATTCAAGCATTCTATCCTTCACCTTTTGTATACATTACTGTATTGCCCTAACTAGGGCAATATCAGTCCTGGGTTGGTTGTGTTCCGGTTTAGGAGGGACCTGCCCTTTTGGTTCAGGCGTGACTGTTCCCATTGAAGCAGTGTCAAGACAGATTTGAGTATGGCTGAGTCCAGACTGAGATGGTGTGGTGTGCAAAATAACACTGGACTGGGATTTGGCCTGAGTAATTACCAGGGGTTGAGATGAATTCATGTATTCCATCCATCATTTTTTTGTATACCTTAGCGGTCTTTACCCTGATCACCATCCCCGTCAATACTGTCCCCATTCATGCACCCAAAACCTGTGATCATACGCTCTATTTCAGTCACAAGATACAGCGGTATTCAAATAACTGCTGCAGAATTTAAGGATCACAGTACTCGAGTATCTACAAAAAGATAAAAGCCATTTGCAAGATGTGGCCAGGTGGTTGGCTTTCCTCCAAGGAAGGCTGAACTTGGGCTTTGCTCTTCATCTGTGTTCCTCTGCTTGGGCTCAGCTCTTCACCTTTGGTCTTGGTTCCCCAGTCAAGATTATCTTCAAGTCAGAAATTGCAAGCATCTTGTCAGAAGTCATCAGTTTGCAGAGGGAGCTTCTTAAGATTTCTTCTGCAACATCATCTTGAATGCTTCTGTTCATTCTTGGGATGATTTAACCTGTATTTAAAGGTAATGTATATAAAGATGCCAAAAATGTATGTAAAGACAATGAATGTGAAGCCATTAAATTAATTACACAAGATTTCTAAGCAGTGCCTGGAAAATTCAGAAAAAAAACGTTCACTAACTTATGGATTTATGAGTAACTCATCAGGGAATATTTAGTGGTCTGATTTTTACTGGTATTTGCCACTTTTTGGGCTATAGTCTGGAATTATATGGAAAGTTGAATTAATTATAAAAATCCAGAATTGCAATATGTATATGTAGACGTAGTACAGCTGTTTGTGTATATGATTTTATTAACATAGTTTCCTGATTTATATTCAACACCAAGAAGGTGCTTCAGATTTTCTATAGCAGAAGATTTTATGGTTTTTTATTATACCAATAATGTTGACATATGTAGTCTTACATGTTATAATTTGTTGTAAAATATCTTTTGATGTAAAGAGTGAAGTCTGTACAGGTGGGTGATGATATGAGAATCAATTATACATTTTTTATGCATTTTGTGTATATTCAGTCTTACTTTTATAGGTTTATCTCTATGCATTATATTGTATGTTTATAATGGGCCTTTTTTCCAAAATCAAAAATTAATTGATTAAAACTGGTCGAAAGGCCTTACAGTTGATGCACGCTACATCAAATGGAATTCTTGCTTCTATGGGAAGATAGTGAAATTCTTTCACTACAGGCAATGATGAACTTGATCTGCCGGCAAGACTGAAATTCTATGCTCCAGACAAAAAGCGCAAGTGCCTGAACAAAGATACGGAAGACAGTCAGTCAGTAAATTCCTTATTTGCTGCATTTCTGCAGCATAATAACAAAAGACAAAAAGCAAGAATACGTATAAAATGCTTCAACATTCAGCAAGATCACATAAAAGGCATAGTGATAAGAAATAATTTATAAAATAGAGGGACAAACCAGACATGTAAATACACTACACCCCCTACACTTACCCCACACAACCACGAATTCTTAATCTAAAATTTGTCATAAGAATACAAAGAAAAAGAAGTAGAGCCTTTATAGAAACATATGTTAAAAAAAACACATGAAGTGCTGCATTCCTGATAAATAGTGTAGAAGTCTTTCAAATTAACCAAGGTTTAAGTTTCCTTGGGGATCAGAGAAAGTCTCTTACACAGGAGCGGCTCACGGTGCTAATTAGGGGGTGGTGCGCACAGGTGGGGTGAGGAATTAATAACAATGTTTTTTAAAACATACCTGAATCAACGCCACTGATGCCGTCACCTCCGCTATGCTCCTCTCCTGCACAGGCAGGATGCAGCACAGGCTCCTTGCCTGCCCTGTGGCCAATCCTGACGCTGGTCAGAGTAGCATCAGGATTGGCTGGCAGCGCCAAGTCAGGGCACTCCCAGGCAGACTGGGAGCGTGTGCCTGCTCTCTCCAGCCCAGCAACACAGTACCGGGCAGGAGAGAGCCTACTGCGCATGTGTGTTTGGCCAGCCCTAGACGGCCGGCCAAACATACATGTGCAGTGAGGGGGAGTGCTGTCCACTCCCCGTCAGTGCACGTCACAGCCTGTGGCCCCACCGCTTTTAACAAAAAATAATAATAAATATAGTTTATTATTGTTTTTTGTAAAAGGTTTGCAGCTGCTGCTGCTGGCGGGGGACGGGGCGATGTTCCTCCACCCTAGCGGAGGAGCTGTGCCTTCTCTTACAGCTGTACCAGCATGAATACTTTGTGAACTCATTGTCAGGATATCTAATGATGGTGACTTTGCATTTTTTTGTGGCCTAACAAGAAATCTCGCTGACATTCAATTGTGGAGTTTTGTTAGCAGTGAGGTTTTGATAGCACATGTGTCATGTTGTGAAGATATTTAACATACAATTGAGAATTCTCTGTATACTGGTGAATCGACACCCCCCTGCTTCTTGCATCAAGATTCTCAACAGTTCCATGTACAAGTTGAACAACCTGGGCAGAAGGATAGAGCACTGAGGGATCCCACATGTGACTGGGGAGGGAACAGAGGCATAGTTACTGATATTCAGCATTAGTTTATGGTTGGTTATGAAAGTGAAAACTGCACAAGCACTATACCTCTGGAGCTCAGGCTGGATTCAAGGACAGTGATGGGACAAGGAGGGTGAGGAGGCAGATTTCCTCCACCTCCCTATTACTTCTGCCCATTAGACCTTCCCCCTTTACAATCCAGAAACACTGAAAATATCTTCAGGCATTCACGTTGTGCACCAAGATATGATTGTAGTCATAGATCCTATGTCTGAAGTTGTTGGTGACCTTAAGGTTAATGTCGCCCAATCCATTGGTGTCATCTGAACTTCAGTCTCCCAGGATATTGACGCTGGAGGGAAGGAACCCATTTTGATAGAGCAAATGATGAGTGTGAAGTGTAATAATTACTATCATAGATCAGCTGTTATCCTAGCATGCTGATTATGTGTGTATGCACGTATGTTAGCATAGAGTGAACCGGGTCAAAACGCAGTAGAGCACTATAGTGCGTCGAAAACAAGCAGACGGTCAAAAAGGGACAGAAGAGGTAGCTGGGTTCAGTAGCAGCAATGTATCCTTACTCCATTGTGATTTAGTGGTCTTTATAGAGTTGCGACCCAAAACTTTGCTGCTTTAAAGCAGTGATAGGTATGCCCTGATCAGGGTCGGACTAGCCTACAGGGCAATCAGACAGTGCACAATGGGCTGGTCTGACAGGTCAGTGTTGGGCCGGTTTTTTGACTGTTTGTGAGCCTGTTTTATGGTCTGCTGGGCCGGGTTTTACTGTTGATTTCCCAGATATTGAAACAAGCATTTACAGCAGAAACCTCAAATCCATGCAGTCTACCAAGAAAACACTTACACAGCCTGAACATACAAGTTCAAAACTGGTCAACATTTTTAGCAATCTAGTTCACTAAAGGGGCCACTTTTATTTTGGTGCCCAGGCCTATTTATTTCTCCTCAGCTACAAAAATGCATTTCGCTTTCTGTTCCCACACCTGGCTTCTATTACTTACATCTGCTCACCAGTGTGCACGCCCTCCTACACAGATAGCAGAGATGGCAGGGGCTTATAAGCGTGCCCAGTAATTGCAGGACAAGCTAGAGATGTGTATCGTGGAATTAGCTGACTGGAAGGGCGTGAATAATAACGGATAGCACTGCTCCGACCTGCATATTGCTTTGTTCCGATCCACGTCACCTAAATACACATTATTGTGAATAAGCCATCTTCTGCACCATGATCATTACGGATTGACTATTTCTGATATCCATTTTCTTTGTGTGCCTGCTCAGTGAATAACTAAGTAGGTCACATATACACATTGATGAATGTCACACATCATACATGTTGTTAGTGAAACATGGCAGGTCAAGAGCTTCACTTACTTATTGACAATGCACTGCACAGAGCAGGCTACTTCTAAACGCACAAACTCGAGAAGGGGGTCACTAGAATAATTGCTAAAGTGTTTTTATTCAAACTGTAATTGGAAGGTAGATGGAAAGGTGATGCAGGCCCTGTAATGTCAGTGATGTTCGAATGTAGTCATTAATGTATTGAATCTGCTGTGAGTGCACAAAACAAATGAAAGTTATGGCGCTGTGCTCAGTGTGTTTTATGTATACCTTTGCTGGCTCATTGAAACAGTGTATTGACTAACATTAGGTGGCAAAATCATATATTGAAACCTGTAGTACAGGGACATTTTCCTCACCTGATAAATCTGTAGGGTGTTTGACTTGTGTGAAGACTGCAGTTGCAGGCAATGCCCCTTCTACAGTGGACGTCATTTTCTGTGCACGTCTGCAGTGAGAGTTGCATTGTTTCCCTATGCTGCGTTACCGTGTCTCCTCAAATGCCGATGGTCTTTTGCTGAGATCTCATTAGTGCATAGATATTTGTTCATGCAGACTTCGTTCCATTGGTCTTCCGATTCACATATTCTACAGCAGTTTACAAAATCGCCGCCACTGATCTCCACGCTACTGTAACAGAAGTAATACAACTCCTGCCAAGTCAGATATTTCCCCTGCTCATATCATAGACCTACACCAAGTGCTGCCATATGGCCGTGCTGCACAGTTATCACACCAGGTATGAGTGAGGATTGGACATGCAATTTAGTTGTGGCCATAGTGGGGAAGTATTGCATGTGCACTGCCTACAAAGCCCAGGTAGGTGGATGGTGGACCTCTCTCAGCAAGATCTCCTACAAAAGAGGTGCATTTGGGGTAAACTGGTGTGGACTTGGCATAGAAGCCAGTGTCAGATACAACCCGAAGAGATCTAAAATTGGGTAAGGAAATCCTGAGTGACTGCAGCACCCAAGTTGTCTGTTTGTAACTGAGTCTATTCTATACACATAGAATAAGGACGATCTGCCTCCTAGTTATCCTCGCCTAGGATCTCCCTCTACCAGATAATGACCTTTGATTCTCTGATGGCTGTGCCAGCCCATTCCCACTTGCACATGGTTTATGGGGTTCGGACCTATATATTACAGCCAGATTTAAAGATTGTCCTAATGACACCATGAGAAGTTTTTTTTTTGACGAGACATTTAAAAGCAATAAATATTGCATAGTAAAGTAATGGATTGCCAAGTGAACATATGGCATCTGTGGTAGTAGGGAGAAAACGAACTGAGAGTGATATATGAGAAAAATATGTGGGTGGGTGACACGGAGACAGCAGACAAAAGTATATGGAGAAAGACAGTGGAGAAAGGGGAGAAGGAGTAAATGTGAAACGTATCTAGAAAAGGGAGGGCGGAGGGATAGTGGTCTGAGGGAAGATGAGGATATGGAAGTACATGAGAACATACAACCAAGGGAACCTGGGTTAGGCATACACTGAGACATGGTGATATTTGTTTTTTTGCAATGGGGGGGTAGACAGAAGTTGTTTATGATGGTGTGAAAAAATGAAAATGGAGTGATAGGTGGATAAGAGCAAGTGGACAAATGAAGATGGGTCAACATGAAGATAGAGGATGAGGGTAAGAAGGGACACATTTTGTTCATGCATATCTTCTTTGGGGAGAGGAAGGTGGGCACTTCTTTCTTGAAGAGGTAAGCTTTAGTCAGATCCAGCCAGCAGGCTCACCTCCAAGCAATAAAACTGCCTCCTCTTGACCTGCTTTTTATTGGATCACTGGCTGATTATTGGAAGCAAAAGTTTTGTGTGGACAGAATCTTCAAAAATACGGAGGACCAAAATATCGAGAAGGTAAGTGCAAATGGGTAAGTAAGGATTTCCTATTCTTAACTCCACGTCTACTTTCCTTGAAGATTTATATATTGTCACTGTACATATAGGTGAAGTTATGTGTAGTATAACTTTGCTTGCCTATAGAAACTTACGTTTATGATATTTTTGTCCTTGATATACTTAAGAAGAGATTTTGTCCCACAATATTTCTGTTTCCGATCTACTCTGTAAAGACCCTGTTCATCTTGACACTTCTTCTTTCACACAAGGTGTGCATATCCAAAGCATTGAATAAGTCAGCAACTTCCTTCTATATATCTTTTGCTTGATTGCTGCACACAGATTGAGTGGTTCACACTAAGGACTTCAGCACAGCCCTTCACAACATATGTGTAGGAGATATCCTTCTCCTTATCTGAAGATGTTTCCGTACTCGTCAGTTAATATCGTTTCACTTTGCCAAAAGGATTTAAATAACAGATTGTAGATTGGTGTGTGGCATCACTCAACATCTGTGGGTTTTGTGCCACGGAATTCCATTGCTGGATATCTGAGGCAGAAAAGCCAGCATCCCTAATTCCACATAGATGTTTACAATTTGAGCAGTGTGTCAAAGGACATGCATACTTTATGCTAATCCAGACTACTTTCTAATTCGCAAACGTATGTGTGCAGATTTCGAATCACGTATATCTGCACATATAGATTTGTCAATTTACAGACATATATTCGGTAATATTGAGTGCACTTTTGAAAAAACATGTGCGTACGTACGACAATTGTAACTCGTGCATGAATATTTTGTCAGTTCTTTTTGGATGGAATTTGCCCATAGTTGTGGGTAGGAATGGTTTATACAGACACATTCTGGTTCTAAACTATTTTGAGAACTGGACCTGAATAAACTTGTTTTCGTTTAGCTCACACTTAAACAGGCTGTCATCTTGGCAGGCACTTCTGCATTTGTTTTATGAACATCTGTGCTTTAGTAACATACAGGATTAGATACACTGCAAATCTTACTCCTCCACAGTAGTTTCGTATTCATTACAGTGTCTGCCTTTGTGCAGCGGCCGTGTACCGGGGGGAGGAAGGAATAACACTTGTGATGGTGTTTTGTGCGATTTCATCCTGGAAACTGTGATGAAACTATCCATTTGCTTACTTTAGGCCAAATAATCGATATACAGTAATGTATGTTGGTGTTTACTGACGTGGATCAGATTCTACTGTCAGAGCTGTACAGGTCTAGATGATTACTTGATTGCTCGATGAACCATTCACTTCTAATCACTGCATGTCATTATTTCTATCACTTTTGTCTGATTATTAATGTTACCTACACTGTCTGTGTTTATTGATTTCCTTACAACCTCTTGTGATACCTGCTGTCCCCAACGGTGGCCGTGGTTATTGCTGTCCCCAATGCTGCATTTGACTTCAGTTGCCCCCCAATTCTGGCTGTGATTGTCGCTGTCCACTATGCAGTTTGTGGTTGCTGCTGTCTCTTCTAGTGCTATATCAGATTATTGCTGCCCGCTCTCTAGGTTGCCATTACTGCTCTCCTCAGTCGTGGTTGTGATTAATATTCTCCTCAATGCCCCCTGTGACTACGTTTCTACCGAGAGTCCGACTGTCGCTGTTGATGTCCTCCCTTACGTTTGTGATTGCTGATATCCTGCAATGGTAGACGTGACTACTGCTGACCACTGTACCGTTTGTGATTGCTACTGTTTTACAATGGTGTCCGTGATCAACTTTGTTTTTAGTATCTCTGGTGATAACTACTGTTCCCAGTGGTTCCTGTGAATATAGTTGTCCACTAAATCGCCTGTGATTATTGGTGCCCCCAAAAGGTGCTTCTAGTTATTCCTCTTCTAAATACCACGTGCACTCAACACCGCCTATGATTACTGATGTCCCGGAAGGTGGCAATAATTACTGAGGTCCTCAATAACACGCGATCAGTGCTCTCAGTATTATCGCGTGGGCGGGTTTTCGCTTAATCATGCCTGCGTTCAACAACACCTGGGAATATTGCTACCACGAATGCGGCATGCAGCTATATCTGCCCAGTTATCTTCCAGAAATCGATTATCAGAAGTTGTCAGAAAGATGTCAGGATCACCGTGATTAGCTCAGCAAGTGATTTCCAATGGTTAGTAACAACGCAAAGTTGAATGTTCTTTAAAAATGCAAAGTTGAATGTTCTTTATAAATAATTTTTAAGCGTATTTTGAATGTGGCCGTTTGAAAATCGCATAGTATTTCAAATTTCATTACGTATATAATTTGCATTTCTTTAGTTGCCCACCTGATTGCGCATTCTCCGTGCCAGAATGTAAATGATGTATACTGCTTTTTCCCGGTAGACGACAGCCAATGGGATGTGCTGTCTATTGCTTTCTAAATGATGAAACACAGCAACAATTGAAAACATATGAGCTGGGATACGTGCTTTTGCATGCTGCAGCGTGAAACCATAATACAAGCGCGGCCAGTATATCACATGTCGCTGATGGGATATATGCAAATCGCTGCACTCTACAATGGCTGCCAGTAGATTGCAAGTGCGTTTTTTTCCCTGTAATAATGTAGGTTGTTGAAGCCTAAGAAATAATGGCCCAGCTCACCACGGGGATGATCGGTCCCGTATGCAGTAAATAACTGTGCCAGTTTAGAATAATATGTGCATTCTTTGCACTCTGTCTTCTGTTTCGTGCACTGCAGCAATTTAAGCAGTTGCATTACATGGAGGCGCCTAAATCACGGAGCAGCTGTACAAGATTGTGCAAGTGCGAACATGTTCACTGAAAAGCTGAAGATCCACTCATTGCCATAGCGAATGTCTTTGGTTTTGCCTTTTAAAAGTGGTATTTTACCCTAAAAAAAATCTCAAAGATAATGCTGTTGTTTGGGTCAGATGTCTCACTGGTAAAAGGCTTTTTGGCAAGTACCATCCCTATTTTGCGAGTCTATAACCTGTTACCGACTTGCAAAATAGAGATTGTGACTCGCAATTAGGAAGGGGCGTGCCAAGGGCACTCCTTCCTAATAGCGACTCCCAGGGCCATGTATGATTGTTTTGCGACCGTGAAAGCGGTTGCAAAACAATTGCAGTTACTACCAATTTCTAGTTGGTTGTAACCCAATCTCAAACAGCAAGAGGGTCCGTAAAGGACGCCTTTCCCTTTGCGAGTGGGGGCACAAACATTTTTCCAGAGCAGGCAGCAGTGGGCCCATGGACCACTGCCTACTCTAAAAAAATGAAAATGAAACGTTTCTGTTAGACTTTTCATTCTTGGTGTGGTCTTCCTTAACTTTTTGCCTCTGTTTCCCAGGTTGTTGATGTGTGCTGGACTCTGTTTTTGCTGTTTTTGTTACTCTGGGCACCTTACCACTGCTAACCAGTGCTAAAGTGCAAGTGCTCCTATACAAAATGTGTATGTAATTGGCTTATTCATGTTTGGCATTTTTGATTTACTAGTAAGTCCCTAGTAAAGTGCACTAGAGGTGCCCAGGGCCTGTAAATCAAATGCTACTAGTAGGCCTGCAGCACTGGTTGTGCCACCCACATGCAATCATGTCTCAGACCAGACACTTGCGTGTCTGTGTGTGCAGTTGTTAACTGTAGATTCGACTTGGCAAGTGTACCCACTTGCCAGGCCTAAATCTTCCATTCTCTTACATGTAAGGCACCCCTAAGGTAGCCCTAGGTAGCCCCAAGGGCAGAGTGCTGTGTATGGTTAAGGTAGGACATATAGTAATGTGTTTTATATGTCCTTACAGTGAAATATTGCTAAATTAATGTTTCACTGTTGCAAGGCCTACCCCTCTCACAGGTCAACATGGGGCTACCTTTCAATCTAATTAAAGTGTAGATTCCCCTTGGGAACAGATAGATATATGAAGTTTGGGGTCTCTGAGCTCACAATTTAAAAATACATCTTTTAGTAAAGTTGATTTTAAGATTGTGTGTTTGAAAGTTTTAGAAAGTGAGCATGTTCTTGCTCAAACCATTTCTGTGACTCTGCCTGTTTGTGGATTCCCTGTCTGGGTCAGTTTGACAGTTGGGCTGATTGCACCTCTCACTAGACAGTGACATAAAGGGAGCTGGGGTGTAGTCTGCATTCCCTGATGAGCCATCTGTGCTTGGAGGGAGGGGAGGAGTGGTCACTCACACCTGAAAGGGCTGTGCCTGCCCTCACACAATGCAGTCTCCAACCCCCTGGTGTGTGTCTGGGGCCTGGCCTGGGCAAGGTGGGATTTCACAAACAAGCGAGACTTTCCTTTGAAGTAAGTCTACTTCAAAGGGCACCCAAAACCACAGATTTTAGAACACTTCTGGAAACGAAGAGGAACCTCTGCCTGGAGAAGAGCTGAAGAGCTGAGGAAGAAAAGCTGCCCTGCCTGTGACTGTGCTTTGTGGAGCCTTGCTGCAGTTGCTGCTTCTGCCTGTGCTAGAGGACTAAGACTGGACTTTGTGTTGCCTTCCTTCTTGTGAAGAACTCTCGTAGGGCTTGATTTAGAGCTTGCCTCCTGTTGTGTGAAGTCTCAGGGACAGCAAAGACTTCTCTCTGCCAGCACCTGGAGTCTCTGGAGAGACTCCTACTCTGCCAAGTGGTGCCATTCCAGTTCCTGGGACCCTCGAAGGAGAAGCTGGCAGCCCAAGAGTGAGAAATCCACACACCGACCACCGTGCGGGGAAAAGATCAACACAACTCTGATCTGCAGCTGAAAAATTGATGCGCCGCCGGCTTCGTGGCTGAAAATCAACACTTGCCTGCAACGCGACTGGAAGATCGACGCCCGGAGCTGGGGAAATGACATACAGCATCCCTGACTGAGGCTGGTGAGATCGCAACCTGCGCTGCGTGGTTTTCGGATCATCGTGTGGCTGAATTTCTGATGCAAACACGGCTGGGCATGTAAAAACAATGAAAGGCCTGCCTGGACCCAAGAATGCTGACTGGATCGACACATCACTCTCCTGCAGAGAGAGGAAATGATGCACGCCACCGGACTAAAGGAGAAACAACGCAAGGTCTCGCACCTGAGTGAAATTGACTCATCGCAAGCCCTTTTTGACGCACACTCACCCGTGTGGGGTTATTTTTGATGCACTCAAGGTGCATTTTCACGCTAACTGCGTTAGCGTTGTGTTAAAAATTTCATGAAGACTCTTTTTGCATTTTTAGTGATAACTTGACTTGTGTATTGTGGATTTTTTTCAATTTGGGCTTGTTTTGTTTAGATAAATGTTTTCTATTTTCTTAAACCTATGTTGTGTCATTGTGTAGTGTTTTCATTAAGTTACTGTGTGTGTTGGTACAAATACTTTACACCTAGCACTCTGAAGTTAAGCCTACTGCTCGTGCCAAGCTGCCAAGGGGGTGAGCAGGGGTTAGCTGAGGATGATTCTCTTTTACCCTGACTAGAGTGAGGGTCCTTGCTTGGACAGGGGGTTACCTGACTCCCAACCAGAGACCCCAGTTTTAACAGTTTCATTTTTATTTTTTAAATGGATCCCGTTTTCCTTGAAGAAAACTAGACTGTATTTAAAAACAAAAAACTGCTTTACTTAAAAAAGCAGTCACCGACATGGTGGTCTGCTGACTCCAGCAGGCCACCATCACTGTGAGTGCGGCCATTCCCAAATTTGTCCTCAATTGCGACCTGCTTCATAAATATTAACTGCGATTCCATGCAAATTGCAATTAGGAAATCACAATTCCAAATGTATGGAACTCCACTGAGTTTCTGTTGCGATTCCCAGTGGGTCACAAATAGACTTACCTCATTAATATTTATGTGATAGGTCACAATTTGAGACCCACTGGGAATTGTAAAAATCACAGGGATGGTGGCCTGCTGGGGTTAGCAGACCACCACATCTGTGATTGCTTTTAAAAAAAGCACTCTTTATTAAAACACAAACCTTTTTCCTTAGAGGAAAATGGGATACATTTAAAAAACAAAAAACGAAACGTTTCTGTTTAATTTTTTAAGAGTAGTCAGTGGACCATAGGACACACTACCTGCTCTTAAAAAACGTTTTTGCATGCTGAAGGAGAACCCTTTCCTATTTGTGAATGGGTTAACAACAATTTGAAATAGGTGTTAATTGAGATTGTCTTGCATGCATTCAAAGTCACAAAACAATCATACATACCACTGTGACTCTCAATTAGGAAGGGACGCCCTATGCACTCCCCTTCTTAATTACGACTTGCAAACCTATTTAACCATTCGCTAAATAGATTACCTAATAGCAAAATAGCATTTGTACATAACAAAATGCTTTTTTCTGTGTGTGAACTGACTGACTTTGCCACTCGGGTTGTTTGCGCACAGAAAAAAGCTTTGTAGATGTGGCCCTTAATCTACTGCATATGCACCAAGCATGAAACAGAATCTGGTCCCAGGTTCCAACTAATACCTATGCAATTTATTTTATTTTTAAATATGTTTTTAATGGAGCTGTAATAGTGCTGTAAGAGAGCAAAACGCATTACATAGGGCAAAACACGGAGAAAAGTGCTGGATTCAATAGTTAGGACAGATGTTTACGTTTCTGAAGAGGCGCAGTCATTCTCAATGTGTTCCGGAATAACACATGCAATCCAGCGCTTATATCAGGGCGAGGAATATTCAACATTACATTGCAAGTTAGAAAACAAAGGCGAGAAGTTTAAATCCATAAAAATGATACAATTTCTGAGATAAAAGCAATTAATATCCATGATGTTGAGATGGTGTACCAATATAATTGGCTTTTGGCTGTTATGTTTCTAAAACACCCATAAAGCCAGTCCACAACTGCGCTAAATATTCACGTTAATTTATTCTTTCATCAAGGCAGAATGAGGATAATTGTAGTCTCCTCATTTAAAACTCTAATTTGAAAGATTACAAATGAGCCCTGATTCACTGGAGACTTTTGTGCATTCCTATATCCAGATCCAGTAAAATCTTCCTACGAAGGAGCCAACGAAGGACTGAAAGCAGCAGCGGCTTATTTAAATCGCCTCAAAGACCTATATTCACATGAATAATGTATTGCAAATAACCTAATTTACAAGGGAAACATCCAGAACCCGAAAAATAAATGGAGAGAAAAATGTGTATATAATGTATTTACTTATTAGGTGCATTTTTAACAAACTAGATCATGAGCATATCTGCAGTGTATACGTTCTCCAAAAAACATTTTGAATGAAGCCCTGGAATATACAGAAGCATGTAAACAGATAAAAAAACTATATCAAAGCAACACTACACTAAAATATATCTCAACACTGATTTTGACTTTTTCCTGAAAACAAAATAATAGGGAGTGACACTAACCACTAAATTTTTAAAAATCTAAAAATAAGCTTTAAGTGCCCCTAAATATTGGGGCTATCTGGATTCCCCAGGAATATGGGCCAGTGTTTCTCAAACTGCAGGTTGGGAGACGATTTTTGGTGGGTCCTGAAAGACAAAGCAATACATAAAGATGCTATTAAATTATTTATTTATCTTATCATGTTTGCTGCGCTTCATTGAGTGTGGTCAAATGTTAGGCAATGCCTTCTAACAAATTGCTGCTTTTTAGGGTTGAGCGCAAAGCTCTCTGTGGGCTTTTAACCACACTCATGTCAAGCCCATCCGTTTGGTTGGTTTGTTGGCTTACCTTTTAAAATTAGCTTGATTTCATTAGTGGAAGGCATGCATATGTCATGCCTCTTCCGGTGTTTAGCCCGCCTCGAGCACACCAGCCAACTACTGAAAACATGCGAGGCTCCATGTTTTCCTTATGGTTTCTGAACTATTTTTTCTTTTTATTTCGTCGGCAGTGCAATATTGCTGGGCAGAAGTCGGTGCTTTGCATGACATCGACCCTGTTACATAAATATTTGCACTTTTGCCAGGTACATGGATAACTGCACTTTTGCGGTTACATCGATAATTGCACTTTTGCCGATAAGTTTAACTGTGAGCGGACTTCTGTTTCCTTTTGTGTGTTTGCTTTGCGCTCATGGTGGCCATCGGCTCGCTTATGAACTGTTTTACTTTTCAGTTTATGTGGCAAGAAAAGTCCGGTTAGAAGTTTACAACACTAATGGCTTTAACTCGAGTAAACACAAGACCCATTGTATTGCAAATGCTTGTTTAACATGGGGATTTGTTTAGACATTCTTCTCACTTTACAGTCAGTGAAAGAAAAATTAAAGTAAATTCATGTGACAGTCTTGCTGGGTTACAGAAAGTTTGAAAGAAAAGGCTGTAAAATGTAATTTTATGTAAAACATAACAAACTTTAAATACCTGTAAATTACGTATAAAGATATAGCACTTTAGAAAGAAAAAATGAAGCACATTTTTGTAATTCTGAAGTGTGATGGAAACAATATAAATATTCACTGAAAGCCAATTTCCTCACATTATCATTTGTGTGCAATATAATGTTATCAGTAAACCTGTGTATCTCTACAACTTTTGTGGCCATTTTAGTGGAAAATGCACTTTCTGTGAATGACAGTGCGCTACCACAGAATGCCCTCCTCATGTCCATTAAAGCTAGGTGGGTTGCAAATTCTTGTTATGCTAAAAAGTGGGTCGTGGTTCAAAAAAAGTTCAGGAAGCACTGGCCTATACTGTGAGGTCCAAAAGTTGTTTCAAATTGATAACCTCATAAGCCACACCTTGAAACCTAAATTATGGTTTTGTGTCGCTTTTTCACAATTCAAGGAGTGTAATAAGTATGTTCAGTGCTGGAAATAGAAAAATTTTGCTCCACAAGCCCATACACTGGTGGCAGAGATAGGGGGATGGGGTGGATTCACGAGGGGCAGATATACTCCATAAGGAAAAATAAAGTAATGCATAATGTGAACCACAGTTTCTGCATTATTTTAATAACATTTTACAAATCCTGCCCCCAAATACATTGAAAACTAAAAAAGTGATTGTAAAGCTTTTTAGAAATTGGGTCTGTAGTTGGCAGAGGTTTGTACCCTGCCCAAGCAGCGACCACATTCCTAGACAAGACAAGTCAGTTTCACTCCCTAAATTAACCTGTGCTCAGCCCCTGGTAGCTTGGCACAGAGCAGTCAGGCTTAACTGAAGAGGTAGTGTGTAAAGTGTTTATGCAACACTTAAATTAGAATAACACAGTAAAAGACACCACAAAAAGACCAACACCAGTTTAGAAAAAATAGAGAATATTTATTGGAGTAAAGAAAGACCAAAACGACAAAAATTCCAATCAGTAGAAGAAAAGATATGATTTTTTAAAGATTAAGGGGGTCATTCTAAGTCTGGCGGGTGGCGGAGGCCGCCCGCCAGACTTCCCCCCTCCAAAATACCGTTCTGCGGTCGCAAGACCGCTGAGGGTATTTTGGCTTTTGCACTGGGCTGGCGGGCGACCGCCAAAAGGCCGCCCGCCAGCCCAGTGCAAAAACCCTTCCCACGAGGACGCCGGCTCAGAATTGAGCCGGCGGAGTGGGAAGGTGCGACGGGTGCAGTTGCACCCGTCGCGAATTTCACTGTCTGCAATGCAGACAGTGAAATTCAAAGTGGGGCCGCTTACGGGGGCCCCTGCAGTGCCCATGCCATTGGCATGGGCACTGCAGGGGCCCCCAGGGGCCCCACGCCACCCCATACCGCCATCCTGTTCCTGGCGGGCGAACCGCCAGGAACAGGATGGCGGTATGGGGTGTCTGAATCCCCATGGCGGCGCAGCTCGCTGCGCCGCCATGGAGGATTCAGAAGGGCAGCGGAAAACCGGCGGGAGACCGCCGGTTTTCCTCTTCTGACCGCGGCTGAACCGCCGCGGTCAGAATGCCCTGCGGGGCACCGCCAGCCTGTTGGCGGTGCTCCCGCCGACCCTGGCCCCTGCGGTCTGGTACCGCTGGGGTCAGAATCACCCCCTAAATGTGGAAACAGTGCTTAGAAGTCTATAGCAGTAAAAAGATTACTTGAGGTCATGAGGGACCGGTGAAAGTATAAAATCCAAGAATACTGCTATGGAGGGGAGGCCGGTTACAGAACCCACAGAGGATCCACTGAACAGTACCTTTGTTGGACCAATGCGTCAATGGTGAGGACACATTGGGTTGTATTTTTGTTGCACTAGGGAGTAATGTTTTATCGTTGGGCACTGCAGAAGTGGATGCGATGTATTGCCCGCAGTCTGCGCAGAGCGGCATCGTCAGGTCATGAAGTAAGTGAAACCGATAGCATCAGGTAGCTGCTTTTCGCTGTCAGAGATGCGGTGCACTGATTTCTTTGCTACATTCAGGGCGATGTATTCCTTTTTGAAGTTTGTAGCTGCAGGACCCACTTCTGAGGCCCAGGATTGGAGTGGGAACCTCAGGCAAGGGTAGGACACACAGATGGCAGCTTCCAGCAGAATCAGAAGACTTGCAAGCAGTCTTTGATGTCCCTGAGTCTGCAGAAGAACAGGGGGCAAGCCAAAAAACCCTTGGAGACTCTTGGGCTTCAGGATGTACAAAACAAACCCAGTTCTTCTCACTGCAGTACAGAAGCAGCAGGCAGATGGCCAACACAGCAGAGTAAACAGCAAAGTGGGAGTACCTCCTACAGCACACTACACAGCAGCAGGCCACCACAGCAATGCAGGTGCAGAGTGGCAGTCCCTCCTGGTATCACAGCAGTCCTTCTTCCTGGCAGAGGGTCCTTGGTTCTGGTAGAGATCTTTTGCGCTGAGGTTTGAAGTCCAGTACGTATGCCCAAAAGGCTTTTGATGTGGGGGAGACTTCAAAGGAGTCCTCTGAAGTCCACAAGGGTTCCTTTCATCCTAGCCTTGTCTGCCAGGCTATCTGTGGGGGTAATCAGTCCTTTGTGAGGAGACAGAACACCACCTATTGAGGTGTAAGTGTCAAGCCCTCCGCTTCCCTCTGCCCAGGAAGTCCCAGGAAGCAGATGAATGCAGATGCAGTTAGTGTCCTGTGTTTGTGGCTGTTAGAGGAAATTTGTAAAGTGTAGATGTCACATAGCCCAACCCAGACATGTATTCAGAGACAGGCTAAAGAACAGAATGGTTAAGGTAAGAAAATGGCAACTTTCTAAAAGTGGCATTTCAGACTTGCAATTTAAAATCCGACTTTAGCAGAAGTTGTGATTTTAAAATGTGCATCTTGAGACATTAGGCTCCATATTTCTATCTCTTTTCAATTGTAAATTACACTTAAAAGATGTTTTAAGGTAATCCCAATGCTATCCTATGGGAGAGTTAGACCTTACAACAGTGAAACGTGAATTTAAGAGTGTTTTACTATCTGGACATGTTAAATTATAAAGTGCATGTCAAACTTTTTAAATACACTGCACCCTGCTCATGGGGCTAATTAGAGCCCACCTTAGGGGTGACTTGCAAGCAAAAAAGGAAGGTTTGGGCCTGGCAAGTGGGTACACTTACCAAGTCAAAATGGCAGTTAAAACTGCACACACTGGCTCTGCAGTGGCAGGCCTGAGATATGCTTGAAAGGCTACAGTAGTGGGTGGAATAAACTGGGCTGCAGGCCCACTAGTAGCATTTAATTTACAGGTGCTAGGTGCATATAGTGCACTCTACTAGGGACATAGAGGTAAATAAATAAGCCAATTGTGGAGACTCCGATGTTACGAAGTTTTAGAGTACAGAGCACATGAACTTAAACACTGTTTAGCAGTGGTAAAGTGCCCAGAGTCCTGAAACCAACAAAAACAGGGTTAGAAAAAGAGAAGGAGGAAGGCAAAAAGTCTGGGAATAACCCTGAAGAAAGGGCCATTTCAAAAAATATTTTCTTGCTTTCTGAAATGGTCACAAAATGACTGTATTCAATACTTGTTCGGGAATAAGAGACCTGCGGAAGAGATTTCTGTGTATCAAGAAACTCTTAGGGTATAACATCAGGAAGAAAACCTGTTGGTTGCATTTGCTGTACAGATGTGTGTGCAGTCTATGGTCACAGGTTTAAATAACTAAAAAATAGCCTAGATGGTTAGTGTGACTGCTGCAGAGCAGAGCATGTGAGGGTGGGTCATATATTTATATTTCTGTGTAAGAAAGCTCACTTGTTAAATTGTTTGCTGCAGAAATCCCTGAGGTCAAAATTTGCACCTTGTAAATTCCCTTAGTTAGAATCGCACCCTGTTCAAACAGCTCTATGTAAAGTACATGCCTTTTGTTTGAAACCTTGCAGGTTTTAACTCAATCTTAGAAATGCTAAAGATTACTATCCTGTCAAGAATGTACAGTTATAGATATCAAAAATATACATACAGAGAAATTTGAACCACTGCAAAATCTGGATTTACCACTTAGCTGCTTGTGAAGTTACACTGCAGGGGTGCCTTTGTTTCCACAGATTGGCTGCTAGTTGTCACAGGCTATGTTTATGTTCTAGGTTCACTGGACTTACTTCCAGTTGTTTTTGAATATTTGCTGCTTCCAGGCACGACAACGCTTGCTCAAAAGGAATCAGAATTTCTATGGCACGAAAGGCATTAGAAACAGCCGTGCTGAAAGGGAAGTAACAGCTCCCTTAGAACACCCTTCACCCTCAAAGCAAAGCACACCTAAAATGGGCATGCTGCATGTTTCCCAGAGTGGACACACTGCACGAGGGCAGAGGCTGGACAATTCACTGGTATTAATTTCTATCTTCTGTCCCTGTGACTTCCCTTTATTATTGCTATCCCTTTAACATTCTACTGCATGATATTAACATTACCAAGTTATTATGAATTGTCTGAGAATCAAAAAGGGCAAATCTCACATATCTACTCTCAATGATGAAAAAGAGGGTAACAAATACAAATAATTCAATTAAAATACATATACTGAAATACCTAGAACAATATAAATAAACTGAATTAGGTAGATCAAAAAGGATGTTAGATATATACCTAGACTCTCTCAATCTTCCTCAAATTAATAAACTTAACAAGTCCAGGATGACTAGAACGACTGACCAGGAGTTAAAAAAAAGCAATGAAGAAACCACTTTTTGGGAAAGTCTATGAAAGGACAGGCTACCCAATCTATTTTATGAGCCATTTGGGCTCAAAGTAGTTCACACTTCAGATAGACTATATTTTCTTAGACCACTTAAGGTTCGGTGTCTGGAGTGGCACCAAGTGCCAATATTTTTTAGAGACGAAAGGAGGGTAATTAACATCATTACTTTGGGTCAGTAGTAATTGTACTGGGCACAGAAAAAGAAGTAGATAATGTTTCATGTCTGTTTCTCAGATCAACCTAAACAATGTGAGAGGGTGTGGCAAGCAACATAGCCGCCAGGACTTAGCTTTTCAAGCTCCCATCCTGGCTCATGGAAATCCTCCATCATCCACACTCCATAGCCACCTAGGATCCACCTGGGCAAATTGCTGATGCTCTAGTGGACCCCACGAGTCCCCATCAATCCCCATTTCAGCTAAATTGGAGAGTGGTATGCGAGGCTTCCCTGTTCTTGTAACTGAAGGCCTGCTGCGGCTTGCTTGGACTGTCATAATTGCTGGTGGGACTGTTCTGGAGCGGAAACCACGCAGAGGAAGGTTAAGGCCCCGTTGGGGCTGTAGTTCACTGGCAGAAGCTGCCTCCGGCATGGGAGTTGGACTCAGAATTCTGCCAGCATGCCAGAAGAGGAGTGTGCAAGCCCAGGAGAGGCCAGCACATGCAAAGGCCTTGCCACCGGTGATCATGTCAGGGCCCTGGGGTGGTGAATAGTGGCTGATACTCCCCTGATGGCGCACACAGGGAGGAGAAGTGTCAGTGATGTGACTCTGCGGGCGAGCCTGGGCATGCGAACTCCAGGTGAGGAGTCATGGTCGACTCGCACCAGGATGACAAATGATGCATACGGCAGTGCCATGAAGGGCAAGTGTATTGTGGTGGCATCCTGTAGAGGAGCGCAGCAGAAATAGGACACTGATGCCCCAGGGGCACAGAGAGAATGGTGCTCTCTGGTTTGCTGCCATCGGTTGACTGGTTACATTGATGTATAGCCACCAACCACTATGATCTGGGACCTGACTGGGGATCCTCGTTGGGGCAGGGCCTGACGCTGATCCCCAAGTGCTGCTCCGTGTCACCCATAACCTGCTTCCAATGCACTGGAGGCCCTCATTAATACACTGATTGCAGGACCTGGACTGTGGCGGATGGTGAGTGTGGGTGACCCCCCTTTTTTCCTAGTGCTGCCCTACCAACTGCTTGCCACCCTCCTCCTGTGCCTGCGACACCTCGTCCACATTTTGGGGTGAAATGATTCTGCCCTGAACCCCTGAGACAGTGATATACTGAATGCTCTGTAGGAGGTGGAGTAGTGTTCTTTCCTCCAGAGAGGAGTGTGAAAGCTTCAATTGGGTTGGGGGACCTTAGCAGCGGTGGCCCAGAGCTTTGCGACTTGATCACCTTGAAATTGAATCTGACAGCAGAACACTAAGTTGGGACACTGGAGTTCTGGTGACAGCCCTAGCAGCTATCGCCGATACTGCCAGATCACTGTAGAGGTCTTGGAGTGCATCCTCCTCCTTACATTGAGCCTTCAACACTTCATTAACTTGGAGTCTACTCCCCCCCCCCACTCTGGTAGCGCTGTGCGCGGTGTCACCCGGCCAAGTGAGGAGGCATATTTGGGAGCTGGATGCTCTGGAGAGGCCATCATGGGGAAGGATAAGCCACAGAGTGGAGCTCAGCAAACAAAAATTGACCCATTCAAGGCCCTGGGGACCACTGTGATGACAAACCCTCAACTGCAGGACAGGGCAGTTCCTTTGTGGGGCCCATGGGGGCCCAACGGGAGCCGAGATCCTTACTGCCATTGAGGTCTCAGGTGCTGCGGTGCAGGCAAAAATAGACACTGTCTCACAGGATGAAGGGCTGCTGAAAGCAGACCTCTGCAAGGTTATGGAGTGATCCTCACCCACCAAGCAAGACGTTATCCAAGTAAGAAGTTGTGGCCTCCCTGCGTGCCAAATAGAGAGTCCTTTCAGGCAAGACAGACAAACTGGAACTCTGAACTGAGAACGCAGCAGGACTTTTCTGCTGCTGTAATCTGGGGTTTATGGGCTTCCTAAAGGACATAGAGGGTCGGACTTGAAACTTCTCCTTGAACACTGAATAAAAACAATGCTACCCACAGCCTGGCTGTCTTCGTTCTTTGTGCTAGAAAGGGCTTATCGTACCCTAATGCAGAGACCCCCTGCTGGGACCCCTCCCGCTGCACTTTAATTGCAAAAATACTCAACTTTATAGAAAAAGATGCTGTACTACAGGGAGTCACACAGGCCGGAGAAGAACAACTTGAGAATCATGTGATCAGGATTTTCCCTGATTACATGAGGCACTTCCAACAATTATGACTCATGTTCAGAGGAGTCAAGCAGAAACTGAGAGCCATGGGACTGCGCTATGCTCCTCTAGCCAGCCATTTTAAAATTGATTCATGCAGACAGGATGCACTTCTTTATCAGCCCTGAAGAGGTGTGAGACTGACAGTAGATCCATAAAGATGACTGGACCCCAGTGCCTGTTTCTAAGGGGAGAGAGAGGGAGAAATGACTCCCTGGGCTGTGTAGTGGTGGTTTCTGAGACTTGTGAACAATTGCATATCAGGGAATGTACATGTGGAAAATGTATGGGTGGATTGTACAGATACTCACAGGAAGGGCCACACTCTCATTCCCCCCATTTTGATGTTAGAGGTCTCTGGTAGTTGGCGTTAGTGGAGGGAGCTTATTTTTCCTCTTGATCGATTAATTAGTAGAAAGCCTGTCCAGCTATGAAACATGTGGGATTATGTGGTGGTCTGAATGATTGGAAAGTGTATGTGAATGTCTGAGATGTAAGGCTGTGTATGTATGGGGCTGAGTTGTGCCTGAAGTAGGGGTCACATGGTGCAGTCTCTCCCCACCGATATTCCTGTCTTGGTGAGCTATTTCAGGTGCATGAGAGTGGGGGGTAATGAATTGTGGGATTTTATTGTAGCGGGGTTCAATAGGGCTAAGATATTCGGGGGACACATGTTATTGGATTGTGTTAGTTGGTAGGTGGCCTACGATGTTGAGGGTTGGTTTGTTTTGTTTCTGTAGTAACTGTGGTACACTGATT
Organism: Pleurodeles waltl; assembly: GCF_031143425.1. Taxonomy (NCBI): domain Eukaryota; kingdom Metazoa; phylum Chordata; class Amphibia; order Caudata; family Salamandridae; genus Pleurodeles; species Pleurodeles waltl. The sequence continues at coordinate 822,075,145 of NC_090442.1, read as the reverse complement.
GCTGGGGGAGGGGGCAGGCCTGGAATGCAGGGGGTGGCTTGAACAGATGATTATGGCTGCCTGATTTAGAGTAGTAGCATGGAACATGGAGGGGCTCAATTCTTATGTTATGAGATACTGCTGCAGGAGACGCATCTGTTGGATAATGAGACACAGAAAGTGCAGTAAAACTGGGGAGGGCAGTTGTACTCAGCTACCTATTGTAATTATTCCAGGAGGGTTTTGATTTGGATTGCCCCTCATGTTTCATTCAGTGTTCGGCGTTCTAAAACAGACATTGAGGGAAGATACCTGTTGTTATAAGGCATGTTCAATGAAGGGGTGGTATGCTTTCTGAAATTATCTGCACCTATTTTGGAATCCCCTTGGTGTGAACAGGCAACCTCAACTGTGTGGACAGGGACCGGGACCGCTACCGGCCCCAAGACAAGATACCAAGGCGAATATGGGATCAGCGCTGCTAGGCGTGATGGAGAGCTTGGGTTGTCTGGATGCCTGACATGTCACCCGCACCGAATCCACAAAGTATGCCTGCTATGCCCTAACTCATGCTTTATATAACTGCCTAAATAGGTTTCTGTCCCATAGGACCTTGCCTCTGAGATAACTGATGTGCAGATCCTGGTTAGGTTCCTCTCTGACCATGCACTGTTACTTCTGGGCTCGGGACAATGTGAGAGCAGTCCCAGAATACTGTTGTGGAGACTGCACCCAATAATGCTTGATAATGCGCAGCTCGTGAGGAACTGTGAATGATGATGGCTTGATATATTGAGTCCAACCAGTCCACAATGGCAACCAGGAGGAGAGACGGAAACTCTGAAGACAATGACATGGGGGGAACGCCTGCCCCATGTCAGTGGCACTATGTGCTGGCTTGAAGCACAGCTCAATGCTGAGGACCAACGACTGGTAATTCTCCAATGAGATGTCTCCATACTGGGAGAGCGGCAGGAGGTACTATTGTTGGTATAAAGATTTGTGGGGGAAACTTGGAATCAACTAGACTGCCTAGGGTAGCGTGATTATCACTAACTGCTTCATAGGGAGAGGCACAAGGTGGGATGACTATTGTCATTGTTGCCTAGGAGAGAATGCTCATACCTTGTGATCCTCGCTGAAGTGCCCAGATGGATCTGTAGTGGACACACAAGCTGGTATTAATTTCCTTCTATGAGATCACCTTGCATCTGTGTACAGAGATCAAGAAGATGGTTTGTTGCTGGTCCTATGACTTCTTGAGGGACTCACGCTTCCCTGCCTCACAGTTTACCGGACGGAACATCTGGGAAGGGAGCTCAGGGTGGGGGAGCTACGGGAGGCAATTTAGGATACGGCTCGCTGCAAGGACAGGCTGTGGGTGGAATACTATCAGGCATATGCAGTGCTACTTTTGCCCCGACTGCTGGAATCGCTTAGAGAGGTGCAGGAGTGCAGAACATTACCTCAAACTATGCGAGAGGCACAAATAATTATGCTCCCCAAGCCAGGTTAAGATATTTTGGATCCTGAATCGAACAGACCAATTTCGATGTTTGGAGTGGACACTAAGCGAAGGCCCTCTTGACCGAATTGCACGGTGTGGTGCCCCACTTAGTGCATGGAGATCAATGTGGCTTCATACCGGTAAGAGGGACACACATGAATCTGAGGCGGTTGTCATATGTGCTTCACTATATTGCTGACGGGGACCTGGAGGCGGCTTTGGTAGCCCTAGATATCAAAAAAGCTTTTGATACCCGTAATTAGAATTGCCTTTGGGAGGTCCAGCTGAGGTTGGTACTGGGCCTAATCTTTCTATCTTGGGTGCAGATACTTTATGCCGATCCAGTTGCCCTAGTTAATATGGGGCAGATGGTGTCTGAGAGCTTCCCTTTTGGGAGAGGCACTAGAAAGGGATGCCCTCTCTCACTGCTCCTGTTCGTGCTGACTACGGAGCTGCTGGTGATCTGTTTACATAGAGACAAGGCTGAGTGGGGGGTTGAGGTGGGTGTTGTGACTCACGTTCTCTCCCTGTATGCAGATGACGTGCTCTTATATATCACGCACCCTGAGAGAGATCTGTTTCTGTTCTATCAAGGATTATGACTGAATTTGGTGTGGCATTCGGTATACAGCTTAACAAACAGAAGACAGTGCTCTTCCCCTTGAAAGTGCTAGTGCAGATCCCGCAGCCTGACCTCCCAAATACTGAGCTCTACTGGGAGGCTAGTCACTTTTGCTACTTGGGAAATCAGGTGGCTAACACTCACAAAGCCTGTTACAGACTTAACATGGATAGAGTCGTAATTAAGCTTGAGGAAGCAATCAAATTTTGGGTGCTGTTGCTTCTGTCAGTCATGATCAGAGGGGTTCTATGCAGAATGGTCCTGGTGCCCAGATGCTTATACACACTGCAGAACCCTATGTTCACAGTTCCCAGATCCACGTTCGTGAAACTGAATAGTCTAATTGTATCCTTGGTGTGGCTGGGTAAGAGGAGCAGGATTAAGTTGGACATACTCAAATTGGAAGCTGAGTTGGGGTGTCTCGGACTGCTGCATCTTCAACTGTATTATTATGCGAGCCAACTGCAACACGCAGCACAGTGGTGTGAAGATAGACCGAATTAAGAGAAGACCTTGTTAAAGATGTGGGGAATGACTGCATATCTGCTGTGGTGTCTCATGCAAAGGAAGGAGATGCCACACACTTACTCCTTTGTTTTCAGGCAGGTGGCAATAGCCTGGGAACATGCAGTGACACAGGCATTAGGCCGGTTTTACGCCAGGCACTATGTAGCAGGCTGGTGCCCCTTTACTGGCTGCACCCCTTTCACAATATTCAGACTGTGATGTATCTGTCACAATGGTTTGAAGGAGGCTGTCACATGGCAGGTGACCTCTACCTCAACGGGCCATTCATTACCTTGCAGGAGGCACAGGACCTATATGATCTTTGCAGCAGTCAGTTCTTACAGTATTCAAAAGAGTCTCGTACACAATGGGAAATATGGGCTGCATTCCTTGGGAAGCCGAGGCAATACCAGACATTGCAGCTAATATTGGACCCCGGATCGACCTGGAGGCGGATTTCCATTTTTACAGGGCTTTCTAGGTTGATGGCCAGATTGATTTGTCAGTAACATGGCCAAGGTGGGCAGCTGCGATACCCAAGCCAATCTCTTATGTGGCCTGGAGGCGAGCACTGCCCCAGGCAGGGAAGTGGCGAGCAATGCGCATTTCAAATTGAAGCAATTCTATTACATCCATCATATGTATTATTAAATTATTAGAGCGAGGCCCATGACATGCCCAAGATGCAGGTTCACACCATCATCTTGAATGCATATGACATGGGACTGCATTAGTCTATGTCAGTTTTGGGCGACAATACTGGAAGTTTATCAATATGACACAACCATATCATTGGAGACTCTGTCATACCCTGTCTCCTACTACCGGCACCCTAGCGCTCAACCAAGATGACCTACTGGTTTGTTCTCCTGGGTTTGATGCTAACTAAATGCTGAGTGGCTATCCACTGCATGTAGGCCTTTGACTCAGAAATAGTTAATAGGCCTGCAGGAATGGGGTGTGGCAGAGGGAGCAAGGCTGAATATGGTCTGCACAGATGAACATGCAGTACAGGATTTGGACAGGTGGGCAGGTATGGTTTGGCAGTTACAACTCTGCCCGTGAAGCTGCTGCGGTGGCATCCCAGGCTTCAGATGATGAATGCACTTCAGTGGCAAATTCAATGATGGCCATGAGTGATGGGCTTAGACCAATAGTGGCTGGCTGAAGACAAGGGGTGCAGTGCAGCTTGCAAGTTGAGGAAGGGGACACTAGTTAGTGGTCACTCTTCTCCCCCCCCACACATATATATTTTGCTGCCAGGAATGCTGTCTTTTGCATTTAGTCATTGGAAGTAAATGACCGGGATAAAAATATTATAAATAGGCAACATAGCATGCTTTTTCTATGTCTACACACTGCACTGCTGGTTATATGTTTCTGTGTTATTCCAAGTAATATTGTTTGATGATCTTACTTTATGCTGCTGAATGACTGGACTTGGAAGCCACACTCCTGTTAATGCCTTGAATCTATGTTAGAAATATTGATTGCTATGATGTAGCACAAGACACAACTGTATAGTCATATTTGCCCTGTTACATGTAATGATCACAATAGACACATGTTATAAAAAAAATATGAAACAATACTAATTTGAGTGATGAATGTGGTAGAGGATAAAATTTTGCCCTTTCCTCCTGCTGTTGAACTCAACAGAATGTGTCAAGTTTCAGTCACAAAAGTACATAAGTGAAAAACTGAAGTAGAAAGCTGCACTGATACGTTTGAAATGTGTACTTTGGCTTGTGTATCAAACACAACATTGGTGCTGTTCTAATTTATTCATATGCTAGATGGTTAAAGTTGATGTTAAAGTATAATTTAGACTCTAAACTAATAGCTAATATCGAAACAAATGTGCATTTTAAATGTTTAGTGAGGGATTAATGACTTTGACAATATGTGCAAGTGAGAAAATTGCACTTCTCTGCTATAATTAATCTAGTGCATTAACAATATTTTTACAAACTATAATGAGATGTTTTACTTATTCTGATGGCATACTTTTAATGCTGAACTTATAAGTCTGCATAGTATGTGTCTTCTATTAACAAGTATTTTTTTATGGATTTTTTACTTTCTTGTGTTAGCATAACTTAGGGCTACAGAGCTTGGAGTTCGCAATCACACAGATGTGCGGAATTATTTTTCCTCACATGAGGTCCCATTTGTAAAAGTCTATTGTTCAATTATGGAAGAACTGTGTACGGTTGTCCTTGAGATACTTTTGTTTCAAATTCATTGGATTCACTCTGAACTGAGATGATCCCATGGTGAAAACCTGGAATCCGAGTGAACTGTTGCAAAGGTATACTTTTGTTTCAAATGATTTGGAGTCACACAGAAAGAGGAGATGTTCTCATGACAGACATGGGAATTATCCGACTGTTGCAAAGTGAAGTTGTCAATTTACTTTGATTGGATGAAGTCACGTTTTTGGTGACCTGATGCCATTAATCCGACAAATCAATTTGATTTATGTGTTTTAAATTAGTGTTGGACTTTAAAGTTTCAGCCCGTCTCTCTCTGCATTTTCCTCATTTACCTTCTGATTGAACTTTGTTGATGATCGGATGCTTTGCTTTTGAAGGATTCCTGAATGGTATATCCCTTGAAGAGATATACTCCTCTCTGCCATTTACCCCTACCCCTTGAAATGCCCATTCTAGGTTAGACTCTCCACTATGCTGACATTTATTTTATTTTTATTTTGGTTAGTGTCCCTAGTTACTCTATTTTTCCAAATTAGGTAGTCCTTTATTGTATTTGCCTGCATGTGTTACTCACCACACATGTATGTCCCTAATTTGGTTAGCCGGAGAGTTGACATGTGCTCAGTCAATGAATATTGACTCGATTGAATTTGAATTGACTAAATGATTGTGAATTTGAATTGACTAAATGATTGTGCAATCCGAGCACCATGTTATTTCTGTGTCTCAGATATTTCTGTTAACTTTCTGTATTATTCTGCTTGAATACATATATTTATTGATGTCAGTTTGCTTGAACTTGTTTTGTCACCTTGGGTGACTCTTGGTGAATATGTATCTTTATGACTTGGTTTTACACATAGTCTACATGACTCTGAGATTGTGTTTGAAATAAAGCTTTGAACTATATTCCTGACTGGAGTTTTCCTTCTGTGGCCACACTGGTCCTTGTATCTAAATTATTGGGATGTTGTTAAAGTAATTGATTATGGTGCACCACAAATCTTACTGGGTCAAAAGGTTAATCGATCTAGTTTAGATTCCTGCAGAGGATGAAAAATGCATTTGCAGTTTTGGTAGCAGATGTGCGGTTTCAGCCGATAAGTGGGGGAACCACATTTAAGGTTAATGTTAGGGAATTTGGGTTTACAATTCTGGTAGCTAAGTCATAGTTTTGTCCTATAGGAGGGGGAACCATACTTATGTCTAGTGGTAGGGAAATAGGATCAATCTTATGTCATTGCCCAGTCCAAATTTTGCCCACCCTGTAATTCGTCCTTTGGTCCATTTCAGAGTTTGACGAAGTTCCAGTGACTATGACTGACAAGTTGTGTGAGTATAATAGGGATTTGGGCTTGCAAAGATTGCATTGAAGTGTGATGTTGTGAATATTACATTGAAATGTGATGCTGTAAAGTGTTTTGCGAAGTTGTCATACTCAAAGTGATTATGGCCCTTTATGATCAAAAATGTCTGTGGTTGTTGTTGTTGACGGGTCTGTCAAGGCCTAAGATCCCAGTATAATGCACAAGTGTAGAAGATACTTGGTTAATTTATTGTCTGCAATGAAATACATTTCATGAGGTGCCATTGAGAGTGCCAGTAGTTGTTCCCTGAGTGAGTGTGAGTTGTGGTTGGTATTTAGTGAATCTGAAAGGCCTATGAAGGATCTATATCAACTGCAGTGAGAATTGCTGGTCAAGCTTCACTCATTGTGTAATTGTGTAAGCCACAGTCAGAAGTGTGGTTCATACAGCTTTCAAAGCATTTGAGCCCTACCCGTAGTGTGCAGACAGGTTTTTGGTTTGCTCGCAGTCATTTTGCATTTAGTATGTGTGAACAATTGTGTGAGAGACAAATGGAAGTGACTGCAGCTGCTAAAAAAAGTGAGTGTGATGTCATTTTGTGCCACGCTGAGAGAGGTCAATTAGTGTGAAGCTCCGCTGGTATAAGTCGACAGTACCACGTTGCTATTGGTTGAGAACAGATTGCAAAAAGGATTGTGGGATTAAATTTACTTCCTGAATCATTGTGATTAATTGAAACTGCAAAAATGACATTTTTCCAAAGCTTTAAGAACTGCACTGAGAGGAGATGTATTTATTCTGGTTAGACAAGATGAAAAGGTAACACCCAAGGGAAAACCAGCCTGTGAAGTATCAGAAGCAAAAGGAGTTTCAGCATGCTTATGACTTAAACAACGGTGTAAGATCACTGAGAATAAAGGTCCATTTGCTCTTACACGTTATGGAAAATTTAATCTGAGAAATTTTGATTTTTTGAGGAGAGTAATGTGCGAATCAAAGCCTCTTCCAAGACCCGCACAATTTGTAGCTCTTGCTATTTGGATACTTGTTGCAAGACAGAAAGAAACGGCAACATTTGAGAGTAGAGTGCAGCAAGAAGTTAAGACATTAGTAGAAGCTAGATAGGATGAAGCACAAAAAATGTGGACAGCAGCCATAGTAGATGGAGTGAGAATGTTTCCAGCTATCACAGAGGAAGGTGATGGGAGTACAACCCCAAAGACAAGAAAGAAGCAGACAGCAAAAGCAGAACAGACAGCAGATGAGAGTAAAAAGACAGCCACATATAAAAGTGATTAGGAAGATGAGTTCATAAATCAGCTTCTGATGAATCGTCCCCCAACATATCATAAAGTTGACGGAGCAGTACTGAACATAGTCCCGAAAGTGCCAACTGTTCCAGTAACACAGACCCCGGGTCAAACAGTTCCTAGTACATCTGCAAATTCAGTGTCACAAGGGCCCATGGTTTATCCACCAGTTCTGACTGTCCATAAAGTACAATCCATTACAAATCCAGTTATGAATCAGATAATGCCAAGTCCTTAAGTGAATCAGATGGTGCAGGCATCTAATGTGACTACATCTGTGTAGAACTGTAATCCGAATCAAACTATGCCTGTGCATACACCTCTGCAGACAATGTCAAATGTTACCCCCAGTCAAATGTAACAGACCTTCAGTACGCTTTTAACAGGTCAAGGTACTGGAATGCAAATTCCACAGACTCAGACGGGACTCATCGGACCCGATGCATTAACAGTTCCCATGACTTTAGTTACAGTTGTTCCATTATATGCTTCAGGTAATTTTGGAAATAATGCCCAGTCAATGAATATCTCATCAGTCCCTGAAACACCAGTATCTGCGGAAATAGCATTAATTGTTATGTAGAGATAAGTATGTTCAAACAATTTGGAGATGGACAGAATAGCTTCTTCTGTCCCAACTTTGACCCCTACACGAATTGCAGAACCTAACCAGATGTTAAATCAAGTAGGAGCAGTTCTTGATGTGAGATTTCCTCAGGGATGTCCACTTCCTAACATGCCCACACCAGATCAGATTGCAAATGTACATTGCAGTACCCCACAAAATATGCCCTAGAGAAATAATATTAGTTTGCAAGGTGATTCAGCAGAGAAGATAACTGATAGGTTAGAAATTCTGAGCCCAAAACGAGCAACTGGTGCAATGATCGGTAACATTAGGTCAGCAAAGATACCAGAGAAAAAACAGAACAGGGAATATGCCCCGATTAATGTTAGAACTAAATGAGTTAACTAGGGGAATGCTAGAGATGGAGCAATTAGAAACATGTATGGAAAAAGAATTGCAATTCATGTGCAAGCATGTTACTCAGGACTAGCTTATGAGAGGTAAGCAGTATTGGCAGAACAATATGAAGTTGATTTAGAAAAATCTTAACCTTTAAAGAGAAGTTATAGATTACGATTCAGTGCTAGAGATACTCATAACATAAGATCGCTCTGAATGAAAATACAAATTAAAGAATTACTTACGTACATTCAAACATGGGGAGCATTAGATTAGTGGTTCCCATCCTGTGGTCCAAGGAACCCTCAGGGTCCACGAAGCCTCCTCAAGGGGTCCACGACTGCTAAAAAAAATAAATATTATTAACAGATTAGGTTTCCATCTTTCAGTAATGACTCATTGGGTGGTCCCCAGATTCCAATAAGGATTCAGTAGGGGTTCCCACAATCCAGTAATGATAAAGTGGGGATCCACAGAAGTCAAAAGGTTGGGAACCACTGCATTAGAAAAATGAGAAGGCAGATGCAATAAGAGAAAAAGAGCAACAGAAAGCATAGCAGAATTTGTCTCCAGCAGGAGTAAATCAAGCTGAAGACAATGTAAAAATGATGCCAAGAGAGAAATCCCAGGTGGAGGTTATGTATATGTACCTTTGAGTAGGAGTGACATAGTGCCATTTACAAATGATTACCCGAGATTGAGAAAGAAGCTAGTGGAATGGTACAAGCAGGCAGAGAGATTTGTGAAACTTTCAAAATGCCTGTGGGAAGATTTAAACACATTATTTTGCATAGTGGTTCCAGTTGATTTGTGGACAGAGTGTAAAAATCCATTGATTGGTCAGAATGTCAGCGTCCGAAAGATCCAGTAACAGGTGCCCCATCTGAAGAGGTGACCAAAGGGTTCTATAAGGTAATTACATTCCTGAAGATCAAAGTTTCCGTGAAAGATGTTGACTGCCAGAACATTGACAGGACAGCACATGAAACAAAAGAGTTGATTCATGCATGATGTCAGAGATTGCTGAACACTTCCAAGCAGCACATTTGTTCTGAAACCATTGCGTCAAAAGATATGAGTCATTTTGCATTTAGGTTTGTTCAAGGATTGAAGCCAGAGATTATTACCATGATTCAGCAGCATTTAACTTGCTGGCAGAACAAGCCCATTGATGAAGTGCTACAGTACGCAAGGTACTGTAGTGATGGAACTGAATTGAAGCATAAATGTTTGAGGGAGAAATTGATGGTGATTATTGGACCTTTTTACAGGGTCATTCTCCAAACTTTTTGTCTTCTCCTCCTAATTTTCCTGACCCTTTTTGTCTATCACTATGACTCTCTGCACTTTACGACTGCTAATTAGTGCTAAAGTGCATGTGCTCCCTCTTGTGCACTTGGTATGATTGGCTTATGCTTAATTGGCATATTTAAGTTACCTGTAAGCCCCTTGTACATTGGTATCTCTATATCCAGGGCCTGTAAATTAAATGCTACTAATGGGCCTACATTGCTGCTTGTGCCACCCACTGAAGTAGCCTTTCAAAAGTGTCTCAGGCCTGCTAGTGCAGGACCTACGTGTGCAGTTTGCTGCCACATGGACCTGGCTTCTAAATTTACTTGCCAGGCCCAGAACTCCCCTTTTAGTACATGAAAGTCACCCCTAAGGTAGGTCCTAAGTAGCCCTATGAGCAGGATGCTACGTATGTAGCTTTGCTGACCTGTGACCTGCCTGGTCACCAGGAGGAACTGCCAACTGACTGAAATCATTTGTGCTGGCCTGCTGCCAGGCCCTGCCCCCCTATCATCCAACTGCTGTGTCCCTCAGGGGCAGGGTGCTGTGGCCCCTGACCCCTGCAACTGCATTAAGCACAAGAGGAGTGCTTCTTCATATTGCCCTGGAAAGCGCTGGGAAAACCGCTTAATTTTGTCTGGCCATACGCTTTGAAAGCGCTTTGTTTCATTGCCCCCAGCGCTCATAAGCACGTTGCCATGAAAGGATTCACCGCCATGGCCTGGGTGCCCTTGGAGAACTGAGCATGTCGGAATCATGCTCCGTTCAGTGCCCCAAGGCACGAAAATGGGACATTTGAAACAAGTGCACTCCTAGCAGTGCCCCAGGGGTGTAGCGTCATCCGAGGAGTGCCCCAGGGCACCAGAAGGCCCTAACTTACGACTGATCACCGCTGTGGCCTGGTCGGATCTGCAGGGAAGATCGGGCGGTGAAGGAAGCCTCATCGGAGGCCCCCTGCCCCACCAGAGCCCCTTGGGTGTGATTAGTTGGGCGGGGAAGGAAGCCTCATCGAGGGCTCCCCACCGGAATCCTTTGCTGTGTTGTAATCGGGCGGGGGAAGGAAGCCTCTCCGGTGGTTCCCCCCGCCCCCACTGGGGCCCTGATTGTTGGCAGTAGACCACGGGTGGGGTGGAAGCCTCGCCAGAGGCCCACCCCACCGCAAAGTCCCCTTGTGTCACCAAGTGTTGTTTTGGCTTTGCCCCCCCACCCTTGGAGGGCCCATAGTGGTCCGGGGCACCATAGATCACAGGCCCCAGGAGGGCCACACCAGAAAAATCAGAGCAGGTGCCTGCTACCCCCCTTCCCCCAACATCACCACAAGGCCCCCGTTGTGCACAGAGGAGCATTGTGGCCCACTCGTTGTACTCATCAAAAACAGGTACTTTTTGGGGACCATACACTTTCATGATGTTCCTATTATGGACTTGCTGGAATTGTGATGCTAACCTGTTTTTGGTATAATGTGACATATATATGCTGATGTTCCTGTTATGGGCATTCTATGCTAATATGTTTTTATGACTTGCCATATGCTTTCTAGTGTCCCTGAGATGGCCATTTATGATATTTCTATGGCAAGTACGTTCCTTTAGTAATGTGATTCCTGACTTCTCTGTATGTTGCAGAACAATAATTAACCTGTGTGTAATGTGTGAGTACTGATGGTTTCTGCGGAGCGACTATTGCATAATGTTCTGACAACTGCTAAGGTAGCAGGGTATTACTGACATGTTATGTTTGGTCTAATTATGTTTTGTACAATACAGTTTATTTTTACATAACTTGGTGTTGTGTTCCTTTGTGGTGTATTTATTGCGTCACATATGTTGTGTGTGTTGTGCAAACGCTTTACAAATTGCCTCAGGGTTAGGCCTGACTGCTCGCCCCAAGCTAGCAAGGGGGTGCGCAGGGGTTATCTTGGACGTGTAACTCCTTTGCCCTGACTAGAGTGGATGGGTTCTGCCTGGCTTAGGTGCATAACTTAGCCAACCAGAAACCCCATTTCTAACAGCTTATGCAATGGATACCTGCAAATAGAGGGAATCAGAATCCACCCGTGATGCTGACTACGAACGGAATGCAAGGAGTGTAGCAACAAGTTAGCAATGTGGTTCAGCCTAGAAGTAGAGGATGCAGTGTTAACATAGATCAGAAGGGAAATTTGGTTGATGTTCATTAATTGAAGAAAAATAGTCCATGTCATGCTTGTGGAAATTCTGGACATTGGCAAAGGGAATGCCTATTAAATAATGTGAATACTATGGTGTAGAATGCTGGAGTTGCTCAGTGTCAGGGTAACAATCATATTCAAATTTAGGGAGTCCCTAGACCCCGAATTTCAGGTGTGCAAATGTCCCGAGTAGAACACATGCAGTTTTCACAAGCCCCGATGTCACAGCTACAGAAATTGTTGCTCAGCAAAACATGAATCCGATGGCAAAAGTAAACACAAATCAACTGATAACCTTAAATGTAAATCACATAGCTTCCCAATTTCCTTTAAGTGACCGAAGTGATGAGGAATTCTTAGAAACGTTTCACAGTGATAGTTCTGATGATGAGAATTGCATGTTAGCTGGATCCTTGGAGGTAGATCAGTGTGGTCCCTTATGTAAATGCAAATGTTATGGGACAGATTGTGTCATTCTTCGCCAACACTGGAGCTACATGTTCCACTGTTAGTATTGCAGAAGTACCAGACTTGCCCATACCATGAATAAAAATTCAGGTTAAAAGAGTAACAAACAAGCAATTGATAAACCTAGTGACAGAACATGTCCCAGTAAAAATAGGTTCATTAGAAGACATACTCTAGTTTGCGGTATGCGATTCAAGTCCAGTAAATCAGCTGCAAATCTAATGGAATTGAAATTCAAACAAATTAGGAACAAGATGTCCCTTATCAAATTATAGAGCAGTACCTACTTGTCACACTGTACCTAGTGATACATGCAATGATTTACAGAAGATTTGCAGGAAACAGAGATTCCTGATCTTTGGAATTTTTCAGGAAAAGACACAGGTCTCATAAAGGGAGCTGAGTTAGTAAAAATAATAGTGAAGCCAAATGCAGTGTATCCTAGAACATCATCTTATGACATAACACTAAGATAGTTGCAGGAAATACACCCTTAATTGAGAGTGTAATTGAGCAAAGTGCTGTGCAGGAAATTTTGGGAAGCCCTTGTAATTCCTAGGCCTGGGCGGAGTTTACTGAGTCCGACTCCACAGACTTCCATGGAGTTAAAAAAAAACTCAGTGGAATTCTGTGGAGTTGGAGTTCCATAACCCGCGGAGTCCTGAATGCGGCCGATCTCGGAAGTGCTAAGTAGGGTCAGGCCTGGCCAGCCAGGTTCGACCCTACTTTGCACTTCCGAGATTGGGCACATTCAGGAGAGGGCTTTGGCAGTGAAAACTGCTGTTTCAGGCCTCCTGGTCACCGGCCTGTCCTGTGTGCACAGGCCTGAAACAGCAGCTTACTTTCACTGCCTATGGCCCTGGCCTAAGTTCAGGCCAGGGTGTACACAGTGAAAGCTGCCAGGACTCTTGGGCACCGGCTTGCCCCATGTACAGTGCACACAGGTACAGGCCAGTGCACAAGAGTCCTCAAATGGCACTTTCATAGTCTACAGCCTTGTCCTAATTTCAGGCCAGGGCCGTAGGCAGTGGAAGTTGCTGTGTCAGTCCTTTTTTGTTCACCAGTGTGCACAAAGAATGACCACAAAAGGAGAAGAGGAGTGGAGGACTTACTTGGGTGTTCTTGGGGGTCCTCCTCTCCAGCGTCTGCCTCCCTCCTCTGCTCCTGAGCATGCTGCAGCTCAGTATGGGTTGCACAGCGCAAGTGCAGACTTTCTGGACAACTCCGTGCTCCAGGTGGAGCGTGGAGTTCCAAAAGCTCCGTTAGCTCTGCTAGCGGAGCACCCCGCACACCCATAGTAATCCCTATATTATAAGATTGCGGAAGCCAAATGGAAAATACAGCATAGTTCAGGATTTGGCAGAAGTGGAGGGTGTTCCAGGTCTTTGCGGCGAGGTACAAGAACAATCTGCCACCGGAAGATTTGCACCGGATGCGGGGGATGGAGGCGAGGGCGAGGTTGGCGGGGCGGAGTTGCCGGGTGGGGGTGTAGAAGCTGAGTCTGCTGTTCAGGTATGTTGGTCCGGTGTTGTGGAGTGCCTTGTGTGCGTGGGTGAGGAGCTTGAATGTGATCCTCTTGTTGACCGGGAGCCAGTGAAGTTCTCTTAGGTGGGGGGTGATGTGGCTGTGGTGAGGAATGTTGAGGATGAGTCAGGCAGAGGTGTTTTGGATGCGTTGGAGGCGTTGTAGGTGTTTGGATGGGATACCGGCGTAGAGGAAGTTGCCGTAGTCAAGTCTGCTGCTGACGAGGGCCTGGGTTACTGTTTTTCTTGGTTCTGTTGGGATCCATTTGTAGACTCTGCGAAGCATGCGGAGGGCGTTGTAGCAGGAGGAGACGGCATTGACCTGCTTTGACATGGAGAGGGATGAGTCGAGGGTGAAGCCGAGGTTTCGTGCGCTGTCGGTAGGTGTCGGTGGGGGACTCAGCGAGGCCGGCCACCATGAGTTGTCCCAGGCGGAGGGGGTGGGCTCAAGGAAGAGGACCTCTGTTTTGTCCGAGTTCAGTTTTAGCCGGCTGTCTTTCATCTAGTCGGCGATGGCTTTCAGTCCCTCGTGGAGGTTGGTTTTAGCAGTGTGTGGGTCCTTGGTGAGGCAAAGGATGAGTTGGGTGTCATCGGCGTAGGAGATGATGTTGAGGTTGTGCTGACGGGCTACTTGTGCGAGGGGGGCCATGTATATGTTGAACAGCATCGGGCTGATGGATGAGCCCTGGGGTACGCCGCAGATGATGTCGAAGGCCTTGGATTGGAACGGGGGGAGACGGACTCTTTGGGTTCTGCCGGTGAGGAAGGATGCGGTCCATTCGAGCGCCTGGTCTGGGTTTCCTGCTTCACGGAGGCGGGTTCTCAGGGTGTGGTGACAGACAGTGTCAAAGGCGGCCGATAGGTCTGGGAGGATGAGGGCTGATGTTTCTCCATTGTCGAGGTGGCTTCTGATGTCGTCTCTGGCGGCGAGGAGGGCGGTTTTGGTGCTGTGGTTACATCTGAAGCCGGACTGGGAGGGTTTGAGGATGTTGTTGTCTTCGAGGTACCGAGTGAGCTGAGTGTTGATGATTTTCTCAATTACCTTTGCCGGGAAAGGGAGCAGGGAGATGGGCCGGAGGTTCTTTAGGTCCTTGGGGTCCACCTTTGGTTTCTTGAAAAGAGCATTGATTTCGGCGTGTTTCCAGCTTTCTGGGAATCTTGCAGTTTCAAAGGAGATGTTGATGACTTTCCATAGGTGTAGTGCGATGGCTGTGTCTGCTTTGTTAAAAATGTGGTGTGGGCAGGGGTCTGATGGTGATCCAGAGTGGATGGAGTTCATGGTCTTGCGGGTTTCGTCGTCGCTGATGCTGGTCCAGGAGGTCAGTCGGCTGGAGCAGGTGGAGTTTGTGGAGGGTGGAATAGGAGTGTCCGAGGTATGAAAGAAGTTGAAGCTGTTGTGGATGTCAGTGATTTTTCGGTGGAAGGCGGTTGCTAGGGTGTCGCATAGTTCTTCGGTGGGGGTGATGTCGTTGATGGTGGCGCTTGGGCTGGAGAGTTCTTTTACGATGTTGAAAAGTTATTTGTAGTTGTGTTTTCTAGGCGGATTTTGAAGGAGGATCTTTTTGCTAGCCTGATGAGTTGTGGTTGTTTGGAGTGCGTTCGAGTAGCCATATTTGCTTGAGTTTCCGGCAGCGGCGTTTGGAGGCTTGGAGGTCGTCAGTGAAACAGGTGGCTTTTTTGTTGACGTGGTTGTTGGAGGGTTTTCTGAGTGGAGCAAGGCGGTCGGCGCAGTCGTTGATCCATAGCTTGAGGTTGTGTGCGGCGATGTCAGGGTCCGTGGGGTTGGCGGTCGGTTTCTGGGCTAGGGCGTTGGTTAGTTGATCTTCGGTGACTTTGCCCCATCGTCGGCTGGGTGGTTGTTCGGTGAGGTGGTGTTCTGTTTGTTTCTTGAAGGTAAAATGGATGCAGTGGTAGTCGGTCCAGTAGAGTTCGGTGGTATGGTTGAAGGTGACATGGTTGCTTGTGGAGAAGATGGGGTCAAGAGTGTGACCGGCTGTGTGGGTAGGTGTGTTGACGAGCTGTGTGAAGCCGAGGTTGGCGAGGTTTACGGTCATTGACTTGTGTAAGGCATTTTTCTCCATTCCACTCCACGAGAAATGTCAGTTCCTTTTTTCTTTTAGATTTGGTAGTCATATTTTAACATATTGTTGTACTCCTCAGGGGTATAGGCAATCACCATCAATCTTTAATCAGTATTTTGAAATAGAACATGGTGTTACTTAAAATGCCCTAAGATTCAGTGTTAATGCAATAAATTGATGACCCATTGGATGTGTCAAATACACGAGAAGCATGCCGGAGAGATACCCTAGCTCTCTTGAATCATTTAGGAGAAAACACATAAAGATTCCCCAGAAAAGTTGCAGTACTGTTAAAAGAAAGTTCGATACTTGGGTCAACAGAAAAAGAAAGGTGCAAGAAAAGTGTTTTCAAAGGGAGGTCAGACTGTTCCTGGGAATGGTTGGCTACTGCTGCCAATGGAGTTCAAATTTTCCCCTTTTTTCCAAACCCTTACAAAGAGTGACACACTAGGATGTGTCTGATCTAGTACCATTTGATGACGAATGCTTGATAGCCTTCACAGAGCTGAGAAGACGTTTGTGGCGAGCCACAGCTCTGGGAATGTCTAATTACAACAGATGTTTGTCTTTTTGTTGCCCTGAGAGGGATGGATGTGCTCTCTCTTTTGACACAGTTACACAGAAGTGCTAACACGCCTGTGGCATATTTTTCAGCCACACTTGATCCTGTGGCTGCTGTGTTGCTCTGCTGTTTAAAAGCCATGGCTGCGCATGGTGTCACCATTTTACAGTGTAAAGGCATTTTTATGGGCAACCCCCTGAACATTTTTATCCCCCATTTATTGGAGATTGTACTCATCCATATGAAAACCCAGTTTCTCACATGTGCCTGTTTGATCCGCTATGAACAGGTGATCCTTGGATCCCCCAATGTAACTATAAGTGATGTTATGTTCTAAATATGGCAACTCTTTTGCCAGATTCTGTTGAGAATGCTAGCAACCATGAGGAAGAGGTTGAGCATGAGTGTCTTGATGTGACTGAACTGTGCACCAAACCAAGACCCGATATTAAAGATGTCCCCTTGAACGAAAATGACTCTGTCTTTTTCGCTGATGGCTTTTCTTTAACCCCTTCGCTGCCAGGCCTTTTCCCCCTCCTGTGCCAGGCCTTTTTTTGCCTATTTGGGGCAGTTCGCGCTTAGGCCCTCATAACTTTTTGTCCACATAAGCTAACCAAGCCAAATTTGCGTCCTTTTTTTCCAACATCCTAGGGATTCTAAAGGTACCCAGACATTGTGGGTTCCCCTGAAGGAGGCAAAGAAATTGGCCAAAATACAGTGAAAAGTTCGTTTTTTTAAAAAAAAATTGAAAAAGTGGCTGCAGAAGAAGGCTTGTGGATTTCCCCCCGAAAATGGCATCAACAAAGGGTTTGTAGTGCTAAACTCAGCAGCTTCCTAGCTTTCAGGAACAGGCAGACTTGAATCAGAAAACCCAATTTTTCAACACAATTTTGGCATTTTACTGGGGCATACCCCATTTTTGCAATTTTTTGTGCTTTCAGCCTCCTTCCAGTCAGTGACAGGAATGGGCATGAAACCAATGCTGGATCCCAGAAACCTAACCATTTCTGAAAAGTAGACAAAATTCTGAATTCAGCAAGGGGTCATTTGTGTAGATCCTACAAGGGTTTCCTACAGAAAATAACAGCTGAAAAAGAAAAATATTGAAATTGAGGTGAAAAAAACATCAATTTTTCTCTATGTTTTACTCTGTAACTTTTCCCTGCAATGACAGATTATGGAAAGCAATATACCGTTACGTCTGCTGGACTCCTCTGGTTGCGGGGATATATAGGGCTTGTAGGTTCATCAAGAACCCGAGGAACCCAGAGCCAATAAATGAGCTGCACCCTGCAGTGCGTTTTCATTCTATACCCGGTATACAGCAATTCATTTGCTGAAATATAAAGAGTAAAAAAATTGCTATCAAGAAAACCTTTGCATTTCCAAAAAGGGCACAAGATAAGGTGCTGAGGAGCAGTGGTTATTTGCACATCTCTGAATTCCGGGGTGACCATACAAGCATGTGAATTATAGGGAATTTCTCAAATAGATGTCTTTTTTACACACTCACCTATATTTGGAAGGAAAAAATGTAGAGAAAGACAAGGGGCAATAGCACTTGTTTTGCTAATCTATGTTTCCCCAAGTCTCCCGATAAAAATGATACCTCACTTGCGTGGGTAGGCCTAGCGCCGGCGACAGGAAACACCCCAAAGCGCAACGTGGACACATCCTAAATTTTGGAAAAAAACAGAGGTGTTTTTTGCGAAGTGCCTACCTGTAGATTTTGGCCTCTAGCTCAGCCGGCACCTAGGGAAACCTACCAAACCTGTGCATTTCTGAAAACTAGAGACCTAGGGGAATCCAAGGAGGGGTGACTTGCGGGGCTCGGACCAGGTTCTGTTACCCAGAATCCTTTGCAAACCTCAAAATTTGGCTAAAAAAACACATGTCCCTCACATTTCTGTGGCAGAAAGTTCTGGAATCTGAGAGGAGCTACAAATTTCCTTCCACCCAGCGTTCCCCCAAGTCTCCCGATAAAAATGATACCTCACTTGCGTGGGTAGGCCTAGCGCCGGCGACAGGAAACACCCCAAAGCGCAACGTGGACACATCCTAAATTTTGGAAAAAAACAGAGGTGTTTTTTGCGAAGTGCCTACCTGTAGATTTTGGCCTCTAGCTCAGCCGGCACCTAGGGAAACCTACCAAACCTGTGCATTTCTGAAAACTAGTGACCTAGGGGAATCCAAGGAGGGGTGACTTGCGGGGCTCGGACCAGGTTCTGTTACCCAGAATCCTTTGCAAACCTCAAAATTTGGCTAAAAAAACACATGTCCCTCACATTTCTGTGGCAGAAAGTTCTGGAATCTGAGAGGAGCTACAAATTTCCTTCCACCCAGCGTTCCCCCAAGTCTCCCGATAAAAATAATACCTCACTTGCGTGGGTAGGCCTAGCGCCGGCGACAGGAAACACCCCAAAGCGCAACGTGGACACATCCTAAATTTTGGAAAAAAACAGAGGTGTTTTTTGCGAAGTGCCTACCTGTAGATTTTGGCCTCTAGCTCAGCCGGCACCTAGGGAAACCTACCAAACCTGTGCATTTCTGAAAACTAGTGACCTAGGGGAATCCAAGGAGGGGTGACTTGCGGGGCTCGGACCAGGTTCTGTTACCCAGAATCCTTTGCAAAGCTCAAAATTTGGCTAAAAAAACACATGTCCCTCACATTTCTGTGGCAGAAAGTTCTGGAATCTGAGAGGAGCTACAAATTTCCTTCCACCCAGCGTTCCCCCAAGTCTCCCGATAAAAATAATACCTCACTTGCGTGGGTAGGCCTAGCGCCGGCGACAGGAAACACCCCAAAGCGCAACGTGGACACATCCTAAATTTTGGAAAAAAACAGAGGTGTTTTTTGCGAAGTGCCTACCTGTAGATTTTGGCCTCTAGCTCAGCCGGCACCTAGGGAAACCTACCAAACCTGTGCATTTCTGAAAACTAGAGACCTAGGGGAATCCAAGGAGGGGTGACTTGCGGGGCTCGGACCAGGTTCTGTTACCCAGAATCCTTTGCAAACCTCAAAATTTGGCTAAAAAAACACATGTCCCTCACATTTCTGTGGCAGAAAGTTCTGGAATCTGAGAGGAGCTACAAATTTCCTTCCACGCAGCGTTCCCCCAAGTCTCCCGATAAAAATGATACCTCACTTGCGTGGGTAGGCCTAGCGCCGGCGACAGGAAACACCCAAAGCGCAACGTGGACACATCCTAAATTTTGGAAAAAAACAGAGGTGTTTTTTGCGAAGTGCCTACCTGTAGATTTTGGCCTCTAGCTCAGCCGGCACCTAGGGAAACCTACCAAACCTGTGCATTTCTGAAAACTAGAGACCTAGGGGAATCCAAGGAGGGGTGACTTGCGGGGCTCGGACCAGGTTCTGTTACCCAGAATCCTTTGCAAACCTCAAAATTTGGCTAAAAAAACACATGTTACTCACATTTCTGTGGCAGAAAGTTCTGGAATCTGAGAGGAGCTACAAATTTCCTTCCACCCAGCGTTCCCCCAAGTCTCCCGATAAAAATGATACCTCACTTGCGTGGGTAGGCCTAGCGCCGGCGACAGGAAACACCCCAAAGCGCAACGTGGACACATCCTAAATTTTGGAAAAAAACAGAGGTGTTTTTTGCGAAGTGCCTACCTGTAGATTTTGGCCTCTAGCTCAGCCAGCACCTAGGGAAACCTACCAAACCTGTGCATTTCTGAAAACTAGAGACCTAGGGGAATCCAAGGAGGGGTGACTTGCGGGGCTCGGACCAGGTTCTGTTACCCAGAATCCTTTGCAAACCTCAAAATTTGGCTAAAAATACACATGTTACTCACATTTCTGTGGCAGAAAGTTCTGGAATCTGAGAGGAGCCACACATTTCCTTCTACCCAGCGTTCCCCCAAGTCTCCCGATAAAAATGATACCTCACTTGTGTGGGTAGGACTAGCGCCCACGAAAGGAAAGGGCCCAAAACACAACGTGGACACATCACATTTTTTTATAAAAAGCAGTGCCTACCTGTGGATTTTGGCCTGTAGCTCAGCCGACACCTCAGGAAACCTAGCAAACCAGTGCATTTTTGAAAACTAGAAACCCAGGGGAATCCAAGATGGGGTGACTTGCGGGGCTCTGACCAGGTTATGTTACCCAGAATCCTTTGCAAACATCAAAATTTGGCTCAAAAAACACTTTTTCCTCTCATTTCGGTGACAGAAAGTTCTGGAATCTGAGAGGAGCCACAAATGTCCTTCCACCCAGCATTCCCCTAAGTCTCTCGATAAAAATGGTACATCACTTTTGTGGGTAGGCCTAGCGCCCACAAAAGGAAATGGCCCAAAACACAACGTGGACACAACATATTTTTTCACTGAAAACAGAGGTGTTTTTTTGCAAGGTGCCTACCTGTGGTGTTTGGCCTGTAGCTCAGCCGGCCCCAGGGGGGGGCAGAAATGCCCTAAAATAAATTTGCCCCCCCAACCCCCACCCTCCCCCGCCGGGAGCGACCCTTGCCTACGGGGTCGCTCCCCCTGCGTGACATTGGCACCAAAAAACAAATCCCCGGTGCCTAGTGGTTTCTGCCCCCTTGGGGGCAGGTTGACCTAAACTCAGCCAATCTGCCCCCAAGGGGGGCAGAAATGGCCTAAATACAATTTGTCCCCCAGGGGAGCGACTTTAGCCTGATGGGTCGCTCCCCATCTCTAAAAAAAAAAAACAAAGAAAAAAAAGAAAAATTCCCCTGGCGCCTAGAGGTTTCTGCCCCCCCCCACCCCCGGGGGCAGATCGGCCTAATAATAGGCCGATCTGCCCCCGGGGGGGCAGAAATGGCCTAAAATAAATTTGCCCCCCCAACAAAGGGAGGGACCCTTGCCTACGGGGTCGCTCCCCCTGCGTGACATTGGCGCCAAAAAACAAATCCCCGGTGCCTAGTGGTTTCTGCCCCCTTGGGGGCAGATTGACCTAAAATTGGCCAATCTGCCCCCAGGGGGGCAGAAATGGTCTAAATACAATTTGCCCCCCCAGGGGAGCGATCCTTGCCTGATGGGTCGCTCCCCATCTCTAAAAAAAGAAACAACAAAAAAAAAAACACAAAAAAAATTGCCCTGGCGCCTAGAGTGTTCTGCCCCCCCCCGGGGGCAGTTCGGCCTAATAATAGGCCGATCTGTCCCCCGGGGGGGCAGAAATGGCCTAAAATAAATTTGCCCCCCCAACCCCCACTCCCCCCCGGGAGCGACCCTTGCCTACGGGGTCGCTCCCCCTGCGTGACATTGGCGCCAAAAAACAAATCCCCGGTGCCTAGTGGTTTCTGCCCCCTTGGGGGCAGATTGACCTAAAATTGGCCAATCTGCCCCCAGGGGGGCAGAAATGGTCTAAATACAATTTGCCCCCCCAGGGGAGCGACCCTTGCCTGATGGGTCGCTCCCCATCTCTAAAAAAAAGAAACAACAAAAAAAAAAACACAAAAAAAAAATTGCCCTGGCGCCTAGAGTGTTCTGCCCCCCCCCCCGGGGGCAGTTCGGCCTAATAATAGGCCGATCTGTCCCCCGGGGGGGCAGAAATGGCCTAAAATAATTTTGCCCCCCCAACCCCCACCCCCCCCCGGGAGCGACCCTTGCCTACGGGGTCGCTCCCCCTGCGTGACATTGGCGCCAAAAAACAAATCCCCGGTGCCTAGTGGTTTCTGCCCCCTTGGAGGCAGATTGACCGAAAATTGGCCAATCTGCCCCCAGGGGGGCAGAAATGGTCTAAATACAATTTGCCCCCCCAGGGGAGCGACCCTTGCCTGATGGGTTGCTCCCCATCTCTAAAAAAAGAAACAACAAAAAAAAAAAAAAACACAAAAAAAAAATTGCCCTGGTGCCTAGAGGTTTCTTCCCCCCCTGGGGGCAGATCGGCCTAATAATAGGCCGATCTGCCCCCAGGGGCGGCAGAAATGGCCTAAAATAAATTGCCCTCCCCCCCAGGGAGCGACCCTTGCCTAAGGGGTCGCTCCCTTTGCGTGAAATTCACACAAAGAAAAAACTCCCTGGTGTCTAGTGGTTTCTACCCCCCTTAGGGGCAGATTGGCCTCATCAAAATAGGCCAATCTGCCCCCAAGGGGGGCAGAAATGGGCAAAATATAATTTTCCCCCAAGGGGAGCGACCCTTGCCTAAGGGGTCGCTCCCCACCAAAAAAAAAAAAAATGAAACATAAAAAAAAGAAAAAAAAAAGAAAGTCCCTGGTGCCTAGAGGTTTCTGCCCCCCCTGGGGGCAGATCGGCCTAATAGTAGGCCGATCTGCCCCCAGGGGGGGCAGAAAAGGCCTTCCCGAAAATATGCCCCCCCTGGGAGCGACCCTTGCCCAAGGGGTCGCTCCCTTTTGTCAATAACAATAAAGAAAAAAAAAATCCCTGGTGTCTAGTGGTTTCCACCCCCCTTGGGGGCAGATTGGCCTCATCAAAATAGGCCAATCTGCCCCCAAGGGGGGCAGAAATGGCCAAAATATAATTTTCCCCCAAGGGGAGCGACCCTTGCCTAAGGGGTCGCTCCCCAACAAAAAAAAAAAATATGAAAAAAAAAAAAAAAAAATGGTCCCTGGTGCCTAGAGGTTTCTGCCCCCCCTGGGGGCAGATCGGCCTTTTCAAAAAAATGCCCCCCCTGGGAGCGACCCTTGCCCAAGGGGTCGCTCCCTTTTGTCAATTTCAATGAAAAAAAAAAAATCCCTGGTGTCTAGTGGGGTTTCAAAAGCCGGATTGCAAGCAATCCGGCTTTTGAAACCCTCGGAGGGACTTCAAAGGGAAGGAAATACTTTTCCTTCCCTTTGAAGCCCCTCCGGGCCTCCCAAGTGATTGAAAAAGAAATGCTTTTGCATTTCTTTTTCAATCGCGCTGGAAGCAGAGCTTCCAGCGCGACGAGGGAGGCCCCTGTGACACATCAGCGCGCATGCGCGCGCTGACGTCACATGGGGGGGTGGGGGGGGGGGTCGGGGGTGGAAGGGGAAGGTCTTCCCCTTCCATCCCCGACTTGGGGGGGGAGGGGGGTGCACGGGGGCGCGCTAGCGTGCCCCCAAGTTCCCCTGTGCCATGGACAAGATGATCTCGTCCAAGGCACAGGGGAACTGTAGCCTTGGACGAGATCATCTCGTTCAAGGCACAGAAGAGGTTAAGAGATCCTGAAGGTGCCCTGCGAGCTGGTTATGCAGTTTGCACAGTCTCTGGTGTGATAGAAGCTTCTTGGCTTTAAGGAGTCTTTTTTGACCAAGTAGTCAAATTGGTTGCTCTTGCTCAAGCATGCTGTATTTGAACAGCTCAAAGGGACCATATTTACAAATAGTCATTATCGGTTTGCTGTCGTTCATGTCTTCGGACAGTTGTGGTCCCAGAAGGGCTTCATGACCTCTTCTGGATCACCTATCCAAAATGGTGCCAAAGTCTACCAATTGCTGAAAGCATTAGAGTTACCTGTGGAAATTGCAGTTGTAAAATGTGCAGATCACCAGAAAGCAAATTGTTACATTTCCTTGGGAAATGCTTATGCTGATGAAGTATCAAGATGCTGTGCCTTACATTGCACTTCCTTTAATGAAGAATTGATCTATGGAAGTGATGATGAGACAAATTAAAATGTCTTTACGACAGGCACTGACACTTGGGAAGAAGTTAAAAGATTGCAGGATGAAGTGACAGAAGAAGAAATGTATAGTAGGAATAGAGCAGGATGTGTCCAGAGGAATGAGGATGATGTATGGGTTTCTTGTTAAGGTAAAGCAGTGTTGCTAAATAGCTTACTGTACCCACGGCAAGATAATACCACGGACAGGCACATATAAGTAGGGATGCAATGATTAGAACTTCAGACAAACATGGCACAACCCTAAATTCAGATTGGTTGCAGAAGCACTGCGTCACAGATGTGTAAGTTGTCAGCTTATGATGTAGGAAAATGCACAGTTGTTGCAATGAGCCATATAGGTAGATCATGAGAACCTTTCAACAGAATGCAACTTGATTTCATTGACCTGTCAGTGTGCAATGGGTTGAGATATGTGTTGATGGTGGCGTGTGTCTCACATTGGGTCAAGACTTACCCAACCAGAAGAAATGATAGCCTCACAGTGCAAAAAGTCTACTGAAGTAACTGATACCTTGATTCAGCTCTCTGACTTCTCTGGAATCAGACCAAGGAACGAATTTCAATAATGAGATCCTTAAATTGTTATGTGTGTCATTACAAGTTGAGCAAAGATTACATTTCAGTAACAGACCAAAATCCTCCACTTTGGCAGAACAGATAAATGGAACACTGAAGTTCTGACTGGCTAAAGTATGTGCATTTAAAACACTGAAATGGTCTGATGCATTGCCTCTTTTCCTGATGAGTATGCCCAGCACACCCGACAGAAAACAGGCATTGTGATCTTAATGGGGCAAGCTATGAGATTGCCAGCAGTGCCTGTGAATGCTCTTGCGAACATTACAAATGACTTGGATCTGGGTTATTGTAAAGGACTAGCTGATGTGCATCTTTCTTTGTCTCACCAGGTTGGAGAAGCAGCTGCACAACCACAAGAAGAACTTTTACAAAACCTGACTCCTGGCACTTGGATGCTGGTGAAGAAGTATGTAAGAAAGACATGCTTGGAGCCACGTTATAAAGGCCCACACCAGATACTTCTGAATACGACAACAGCTGTGAAGTGTGCTGGTCTTCTGAACAGGGTTAATACGAACCACACTTGCAAAGATCAAGGCCTCTTGATGATTCAGAACCTGTTCCTGAAGGTTCGGTTACAGTGAGAGAAGGGGTCCAGATTAGCCAGCTGGAAAGATTGGACACGTGGCTATTGTAGAGCATGCATAGTCTGGTGAAAATCTTACCATGTCAATAGCAGCTGAGGGTGCAG